>NC_088352.1:24500833-24845000 GCF_036884655.1 Musa acuminata AAA Group | reverse complement strand
TCAAAAAGTTGAGTTCTCAGCTGAGACTTGAGGGGTATTTATAAGCCTTAAGAGGATTCAAATTTGGGCTCCAAAAAATTTGAATTCTCTTATGTTCCCGATGCTGGCGGTGCCACCGCCTAGCGCTCGGGTGCTGGACGGTGCAACCGCCCAGCCCAGGAGGTGTCACCGCTCAGCTCTCAGGTGCTGGGCGGTGCCACCGCCTAGCTCTCCGATTTCACTAGTTTGGCTTAATTTTAGCCCAAACCAAATCTGACTTTGGGCCTAGTTGGCCCCTAACCAGGATATTGGATTATCTCTTAATCCTAATCCTAATTACAAGTGAACTACATAACACAAAAAACATCCTAAGCAAGTTTTCATCCGCGAACGTCGAGTCTTGTTCCAGCGAGCTTTCCGACGAACTTCTTCCGACGGACTCCCTACAGGCTCTCGATCTTTGTGATGACTTTAACGAGTAGCCGAGCCTTCTCGGTGATCTCCGCGAACCTCCGACGATTTCTTCGGCGAACTTCCGAAAATTCTGACACGTTCCCAATTTCTTCTCGGTTGGTTCCGGCAGCATCTCCGATGATTCTTCGGTCTCTTAAACGTCCATCGAACTCGACTCCGGTATCCTTGCTTTATGTTTTCTAGTTATCATAGTTAATCCTGCACACTTAACTCAATAATATGGATTAGATCAATTAACCCATCAATTGATTATATCATCAAAATCCGAGATTCCACAATCTCCCCTTTTTTGATGATGACAATCAATTGATGACGGAGTTAAACATAACTCCCCCTATCTATATGCCATATTATGAGAAGATAAAAAAAAAAACACTTGAATTCCATCCCATTGGATTCAAGCGTAACCCGATAAGTTCTAACCGTAGAGCTTATCGTAATCCTCATTAAACAATAGTAAGTACAAAACTTCGATGAAAATCATAAGTTAAATGATAAGGGACGAATTTTACTACGACAGAAGATAAAGATTTTCAATATAAATTTCATGATATAGATGTAAGGCATGCTTTCAATATGATCAATCAATCTTGTGATATTTTCAAGGATTTTGCAAGGCATTTTGCAAGGCATATAAGACATTCATATCACACATGCTTTTGAAATTCATATAAATCATGCCATCAAAATGGTACAAGTCATCACTTTTCTCCCCCTTTGTCATCAACAAAAAGGGAATGAGACTTGAAGAATATAACTTGTGATTATAATATCAGGAATTCAACATTTATCATACGGAAATCCATCATCCAAAATTAAGTATGCTAAAATATTTACGCAGAGTTCACCTAAAGGAAAATTAAGCATTCATCCATTTTATCAAATCTCTTCTTTCTATAAATAACACAAATTGTAGGTGTGCAAGGAAGAGATTGTGATTAAAAAATATCAAGTAGTAACTTTAATAAGTTAAGATCATAATTCGAATACAAACTCATTTAAATTTACATCGTCAACTTGAAACTCATAATCAAGCCATCAAAATCAATTTCGAGATTCATAAAATATTATAAAATCATTAATCTTGATCAGATGGGAGCAATGTTTGACTCAAGATAATTTAACATGTCATTTAGAATCGAAAGAGAAGGATCAGATTAATCGAGGAACAGAGAGATGATGAAAAACTTTACGAAAAATCCATTCAAACAAGTTTATTTTTAGGGACAATTTAACATAACTAATTCCCTTCTAATGAATTCAAATTGGTCTTCGTTCAAAGATTTTGTAAATATATCTTCTAATTGATGCTTTGTGTCAATGAATTCTAGAACAACATCATTGTTAAGGACATGATTGTGTATGAAATAATGCCTAACGTCGATGTGCCTAGTTCTAGAGTACTGAATTTGATTTTTAGTAAGACATGTGGCACTAGTATTATCACATTTTATGGGAATGTTTTTAAAGTGAATTCCATAGTCTTCTAATGTATTTTTCATCCAAACAACTTGTGCACAGCATGCACTTGCAGTAATGTATTCGGCTTCCGCCGTAGATAGTGCAACTGAATTTTGTTTCTTGGAAGTCCAAGAAACAAGTGCATGTCCTAAAAATTGGCATATTCCAGATGTACTTTTTCTATCTATCCTGCATCCGTCAAAATCGGCATCTGCATAAACTATTAAATCAAAATTTTCAAATTTTGGATACCACAGTCCTAGATTTGGAGTTCCTTTAAGATACCTAAATATTCTTTTAACACTTTTAAGATGAGATAATTTAGGATTTGATTGAAACCTAGCGCAAAGTCCTACGCTAAACATAATATCCGGTCTAGTCGCGGTGAGGTAGAGTAGACTACCTATCATTCCCCTATATGTTTTTTGATCGAAATTTTCACTATTTTCATCCATATCTAACTTAGTTGCAGTACTCATAAGGGTGTTTATTGCTTTTGAATTATCCATGTTAAATCATTTTAACAATTCTAATGTATATTTAGATTGGTTAAGAAATATACCATCACTAAGTTGTTTGATTTGTAATCCCAAAAAGAAAGTTAATTCACCCATTAAACTCATTTCAAATTCATGACTCATACATTTGGCAAATGATTCACATAGTGATTCATTCGAAGAGCCAAAAATAATATCGTCAACATAAATTTGCACAATAAGAAAATTATTTTCAAAATATTTAATAAACAATGTAGTATCAACCTTGCCTTTAGTAAAATTATTTAAAATAAGAAAGAAACTAAGCCTTTGATACCAAGCTCTAGGAGCTTGTTTCAAGCCATAGAGGGCCTTAGTCAATTTGAATACATGGTTAGGAAGAAGAGAATTTTCAAATCCGGGAGGTTGTTCGACATATACTTCTTCGGAAATAACACCATTCAAGAAAGCACTTTTGACATCCATTTGAAATAGTTTAAAATTATTACTACTAGCATAGGCAAGAAGCATCCTTATGGCTTCTAATCGAGCTACGGGAGCGAAGGTTTCTTCGTAATCGATACCTTCTTCTTGGTTGAAACCTTTGGCCACTAATCTAGCCTTGTTTCTAACCACGATACCATTTTTGTCTTGCTTATTTCTAAAGACCCACTTAGTACCTATTGACTAAGTGGTCACTTGGTCTAGGAACAAGCTTCCATATCTCATTTCTCTTAAATTGGTTCAATTCTTCTTGTATTGCAATGACCCAAAAATCATCTTTTAAGGCTTCGTCAATGCATTTAGGTTCAATTTGAGAAAGGAAAGCGGCGTTAGCACAAAAATTCTTGAAATAAGAACGAGTTTGAACCCCTTTTGTTGTATCTCCTATAATTAGCTCATTTGGATGAACATCTACATACTTCTATTCTTTGGGTAAAGAAACTTTGGAAGAAGATGCATTCAAATGACTATTTTGAGGAGGGGGTTCATTTAAATTCAAATTATCAAAACCAAGATCATCATCAAAATCATTTTTCTTTAAATGGGAAATTTCATTAAAAACTACATGAATAGACTCTTCTATTACTAAGGTCCTTTTGTTAAAGACACGAAAGGCTTTAGAAACGGAGGAGTAACTAAGAAAAATGCTTTCATCGGATTTAGCATCAAATTTACCTAGGGCATCCTTTTCATTTAAAATGAAGCATTTATAACCAAAAACTTTAAAATAAGAAATATTTGGTTTTTTATTATTCCATAATTCATAGGGAGTTTTTGATAGAGATGGTCTTATTAGAACCCTATTCATGATGTAACAAACCGTATTTATGGCTTCGGCCCCAAAATATTTGGGTAAACTATGTTCATTTAATATAGTTCTTGCCATTTCTTGTAGGTTTCTATTTTTCCTTTCAACTACTCCATTTTGTTGAGGATTTCTTGGAGTTGAGAAGTTGTGATTGTACCCATTAACTTCGCAAAAATTTTGAAAGTCACGGTTTTGAAATTCACCACCGTGATCACTCCGAATTGATGAGATCATGAAGCTTTTTTCGTTTTAAGTGAGTTTACAAAATTTAGAGAAACACTTGAAGCAATCACTTTTGTGGACTAAGAAATAGGTTCAAGTGTACCTAGTATAGTCATCCACAATTACAAAAGCATATTTGCTTCCACCTAGACTTGTATCAATTGGTCTAAATAAGTCCAAATGGATCAATTGTAACGGTCTAGTGGTGCTAATTTAATTTTTTGGTTTGAAGCTTGTTTTTATTTGTTTTCCTAGTTGACATGCATCGCATACCTTATCCTTAATAAACTTTATATTCGGAATCCCTTGTACTAATTCTTGAGATGAGATCTTAGATATTAGTTTTATGCTTGCATGGCCTAATCTCCTATGCCAAAGCCAAGCATCATCATTTCGAGTGGAGAAGCACATTTCATTACTTAGTTCATCAAGGTTGATGGTGTAGACATTATTTTGTTTTAATGTAATCATAGTCAAGTTATTGTTTGGTTTTTCGATAATACACATATTTGATTCGAATCTAACGATATAACCTTTATCGCATAGTTGACTAATACTCAAGAGATTATGTTTCAATCCATCAACTAGTAAAACATCATCAATGGAAAAACTAAATTTGTTACCAATAGTTCCCTTGCCAATGATTTTGCCTTTGTTGTTGTCTCCGAAGGTGACGTACTCTTCTTCTTTGCTAGTGAGCATAGAGAAATGAGATGGATCTCCAGTCATATGTCTTGAGCATCCACTATCGAGATACTATCTCTTGCTCCTAGCTTGTGGGTTTGTCTACAAAAGAGGATGACTTTTAGGTACCCATTTGATTTTGGATGCCTCAAAAATTGATCCACTAACTTTGTTATTTATTATTGAATCTTTTATAGTTCCTTTAGGAACCCATATTAATTTTTGTGAACTAATTTTCCTAAATGGACATTTGTAGGCAATATGTCCGGATTTGCAACAGAAGTTGCATTTCATATAAGAGGAAACATGTAATGTAGGTCCTTTTATGAAAGTGGTAGGACTTTGATGTAATCCTTTTACAAACCCAATTCCATTTCTATTTGTGATGTGACCCTTGTGTGCAAGGATCATATCTAATCCTTTGCTACCAACCTTAAACTTGTTTAAGGTTTCTTTAAGAAGCAAATTTTTATTTTTTATTGCTTCTAAATGCTCACACTTAGAGCATGGAGGAGTTTGAAGACTATCAAACTTATCTTGTAGCAAAGCATGCTCTTTCTTTAAGATACTTAACTTCTTGCTAACAGTTCTACATTCATCAAATAATTCATGAAAAGCGATAGAGAGTTCTTCAAAAGATAAATCTTCATTAAATAAATCACATACCACTTCTCCTAAAGCCATTAGCGCATAATGAGCAACTTTCTTGGTGTTGGACTCCTCTTCTTCGGACGCGCTTGAATCATCCCACGTTACCTTGAGCGCCTTCTTCTTTGATGTTCTCTTTTCGGCTTGAGGACAATCGTTCTTGTAGTGTCCCAGTTTTTTGCATTCATAGCAAATCACTTGGTCCTTCTTTTGTTCAAATTTATTTTTTGTATTATTTTTAAATTTGTTCTTTCTTAAATATTTTTTAAATTTTTGAGTCAAAAGTGTAATGTCATTGTCACTGTCCTCATCACTTGATGTTCCTTTCAAGTGGTCTTCTTGTGATTTGAGTGCCATATCCTTCCTGTTCTTTGGAAGGGGGTTCTCGAGCTCGTCATGAGCTTGACATGTCATTTCGTAGGTCATTAGAGACCCAATGAGTTCTTCAAGAGGGAATGCTTTAAGGTCTTTGGCCTCTTGAATGGCCGTAACTTTTGGATCCCAACTTTTAGGGAGGGATCTTAAGATTTTAGTTACTAGTTCAAAGTTAGTAAAATCTTTACCAAGAGCTTTGAGTCCATTGATGACATCCGTAAATTGGGTGTATATGTCTCCGATGGACTCACTTGGTTTCATTCGGAAAAGTTCGTAAGAGTGCACAAGGATGTTGATTTTGGACTCTTTCACTCGGTTAGTGCCATCATGAGTGACCGCAAGAGTTCTCCAAATATCAAAAGCCGAATCACAAATTGAAATACGATTAAATTCATTTTTGTCTAGTGCACAAAACAAGGCATTCATAGCCTTTGCATTTAAAGCAAAAACTTTCTTCTCCGATTCATTCCATTCGCTCATCGGAAAAGAAGATTTTTGAAATCCATTCTCGACAATAGACCAAAGCTCAAAGTCCATAGAAATGAGGAAGATCCTCATGCGAGTCTTCCAATATGTGTAATCGGACCCATTAAACAAAGGTGGTCGTGCAATAGAATGGCCCTCTTGCATGCCGGAGTAAGCTATTTCTCTTGGGTATTAAACCAAATATGAGAGATAACCTTGCTCTGATACCAATTGTTAGGATCGGAGCGGCACTAAGAGGGGGGGGGGGGGGGGGGGGTGAATTAGTGCAGCGGTGAAGTGCGATAAACTTTTCACGATTTAAACACTTTTCGGAAACTTCATACGATAAAAGCAACGTTTTCGTTTAAAACCGTTTCGATTGCGTTTTAACTTGAAGAGATAAGTAAGACGGAGACTAAGCAGTATAGCATTAAAGTGAAAATGGTTTGCAGTAATATAAATGACAATAAGTAAATGCAAACCAGAGATTACGCCAATTTTATAGTGGTTCGGTCAAATGACCTACATCCACTTGCGAGGCCCCTCTTTGATGAGGCTCCCACCTTCCACTAGCAAATCTCTTGAAAGGGAAGGGTAAATACCCCTCTTACAACTTTTACAAGCGGTTCACTCTCTTACAGATTTTCAGCAAGAAAGAAGGAGGTGAACACTAGCAAATTGAAAACAAGAAAGGCAAAAACTCTTCTAAGACTTTTCTCTCAATTACTTGCTGCTCAAAAAGTTGAGTTCTCAGCTGAGACTTGAGGGGTATTTATAAGCCTCAAGAGGATTCAAATTTGGGCTCCAAAAAATTTGAATTCTCTTATATTCCCGATGTTGGCGGTGCCACCGCGCAGCCAAGCGGTGCCACCGCCCAGCGCTCGGGTGTTGGACGGTGCAACCACCCAGCCCAGGAGGTGTCACCGCCCAGCTCTCGGGTGCTGGGCGGTGCCACCGCCTGGCTCTCCGATTTCACTAGTTTAGCTTAATTTTAGCCCAAACCAAATCTGACTTTGGGCCCAGTTGGCCCCTAACTAGGATATTGGATTATCTCTTAATCCTAATCCGAATTACAAGTAAACTACATAACACAAAAAACATCCTAAGCAAGTTTTCAACCGCGAACGTCGAGTCTTGTTCCGGCGAGCTTTCCAACAAACTTCTTCTGACGGACTCCCTACAAGCTCCCGATCTTTGTGATGACTTTAACGAGTAGCCGAGCCTTCTCGGTTATCTCCGCGAACCTCTAACGATTTCTTCGGCGAACTTCCAAAAATTTCAACACGTTCCCGATTTCTTCTCGGTTAGTTCTGGCAGCATATCCGATGATTCTTCGGTCTCTTAAACGTCCATCGAACTCGACTCCGGTATCTTTGCTTTATGTTTTCTGGTTATCGTAGTTAATCCTGCACACTTAACTCAATAATATGGATTAAATCAATTAACCCATCAATTGATTATATCATCAAAATCCGAGATTCAACACTATTGCTTCTCTAAGAAGTAACCTCCAAACTAATCCTAACCTTAGCTGGCCTCTTCACCTCTTTAATAAGGGTTGGCTAGATAGGTTTTACATGAATGCCTCTTTCAATGAAACTCAATTAGGACTCTCCTAGCTAGATTCCTAACACTCTTTAACCCTACTTGTACCTTCTTGTGTGACTTCGAGTGTATGTCAAATATCATGTGCAGTTTCATATATAGAAGCCCGATTAAATTTGTTTTTATCAAGAGCACAAAACAAAGCATTCATCGCTTTTGTATTAAAGAAGAAAGTCTTTTTTCCAAATCATTTCATTCATTCATTGGTTTGGAAGACTTCTCAAAACCACTTTCAACAATGTTCCACAACTCGAAATCCATAAAGAGTAAGAAAATTTTCATTCCAGTTTTTCAATATGTGTAGTCCATCCTATTTTTTTTTGGTAAGTAAAAGTAAATTGATTATGTGTAAAGTTTCTACAAATAGCTTTATCTATACAAGTCATAGACAAAGCCAAGTAACTCATAGAGTGCGAATGCGATAGTTATGACTACACATGCTGTAGACTATAACTACCTGTGGGTACATTATTTGGCATCATTCCCAAGATCTTTAGCTAATAGCAAAATTAAATTTGATAAAAATATCTTTTTCTCTTCGGGTGAAGTGCTCGGTTTTGAGATCATGCTCCATACAGGATCTTGAGTCTCTAATAATCTCTTTCAAGAGCTGAGCATTGTTTGTGTATTGACATTCAAAGATTCTACTAGGATGTAGTCCATCCTATTGAACATAGAAGGATGAGTGATAGAATGACCCTCTTGATTGCCAGCAAAAGTCATCTCTCTTGGGTTATAAACCAAATAGCAAAAGCCATCTCTCTTCGGTTTTAAATCAAATAGAGAATAACCTTACTCTGATAACAATTATTATGGGGGGGGGGGGGGTGAATTAGTGGTTTTGGAGAATTATGTTGATTGTGAAAATTTATATGATAAAACCATATTAGAAGACATTTAAGCTTAAAAATGTTCGTAGGAGAGTGATGAAGATGTAAAGTAATTGCAAAGTAAATAGTAGAGAAGAAAAAAAACACACTAGTTTTATAGTGATTCGATCGTTTTGATCTATATCCACTTTCGATTCCTCCTCCGTCAAGGTCAATGACTTTCACTATTGATCTTCCTTCAATGGGCGAAGATCAACTACCCTTTTATAGCTCTTTTCTCCTTTTTATAAGTTTATGAGACAACATTTACAACTCTCACAACCCTCCCTTAAACGGAGTTCACACTTAAAGATGGAGAGGAGAATTCTAGCAGAATTACAATAGAGTTTCACATAATTTTTTCAAGTTTTTTTTTTTTTTTTTTTTTTTTTTTTTTCTGTAATTCGAGCAAAGATGAGAGAGATATTTATAGGCCCCAAATGACTTCAAAAATAGAGCAAAAAAAGATCTCATCCTTGGTCTTTGGGGTACTGGCGGTACCACCACCAGTATTGGGCGGTACTACCGCCTTTCACACCCTGTATTGGCCATCGCTTAGTCTGAGCGGTGCTATTGCCTAATAAAGCCTTGAAAACTGGGCTATAGCAATACCACCACCTGCCTGAGCAGTACCACCACTTGCCGGTATTAATGGCTAACGGTACCATCACTTAGTTTGAGCAATATCTGTTAGGAACAAGTAGGCACTGAGAGGGTGGGGGGGGGGGGGGGTGGGTGAATTAGTGCAGTGGATCAAAACGTCGGTTTCAGAAAATTCTTTTGCACATTGAAAACCGATCCTAGAAATATGCTTAACTTGAAAGTGTGTTGGTAAATGTATTGAACGTAATAAGCAAGTAAGGAGGTTTGCTGTAAGGTAAATTGCAAATAAGAAACGCAAACCAGATTTTTATAGTGGTTCAGTCATCGTGACCTACATTCACTCAACCGATTTCTCTTCCGTCAAGGCCATCGGCATCTACTATCAATCTTCCTTTAATAGGTGAAGATCAACCTCCTTCTTACAACCCTCTTCTCCTTTTCATAGGTTTAGGAGACAACCTTTATAAGCACTCACTCCTCTCTAAACAGAATTCTAAATTTAGATCTAGAGGAGGGGATTTCTCAAGTGATTGCAATAGCGTTTTCTCACTTTAAAACTCTTTGTGCTTGTGTCTTTTAACCAGAGATGAGAGGGGTATTTATAGGCCTCAAGTTGATTCAAACTTGGAGCCTAAAAATGTCTCATCCCGGGTTTCCTAGGTATAGGCAGTACCATCGCTTGTGTCAGTCTGACACTGACATTGCACTAGGCGGTGACACCACCCAATCTGGCGGTACCACCGCTTGACAGCCTCTCGAAGATTGTGTTTGGGTGGTACCACTGCCTGCCATAGTCTCGGAGACTATGCCACGATGGTGCCACCTCTTTGGTCACTGTTTGGGCCATTCATTGGGCCCAACACAGTCCTTACATGGGCCCAACTAGCCCCTAATTGGGTTGGCTTAATTCTAATCTCAATTATATGCTAACTATGAATTCTAAGGCATACACTAAGTTAAATAAGTCCGATGAGTTAAGATTTCTTCCGGAGAGCTTCTAGCGATCTTTCGACGAACTTCCGACGATCTCTCGGCAATATTCCAATGGAGTCCTGGTAAGCTCATAGACTTCACAACAATCTGCTTGGCAAGTTCCAAAGAGCTTTTTTTGGCAAGCTCCTAGACTTCTTGGTTGGTTCTGGTAGAACTTCTGACGAACTCTCGAACTCCTAACGAAATCTTGTTCTCGACTCTAGGACTTCATTTTGCTTTATGTCTTGCTATCGTAGTTAATCCTGCACATATAAAACACACTTCGATCTAGACAATTATTACTAAACATGAATCATATTGTCCGGCATGTCATTGGTCCATTGACGCTTCATCCGATTCTTCGGCGCATCGTCCTCTCTTGCGGCCTATTGCCCAATCGACCAATTGATCTCCGCAACTCCGATATCCTTAGTGCAATATCTGCTCTTCTTGGCCCGATGCTTGAAACCATTGCCCGAAGGCTTTTGTCGATATGTCGACCGATCCTCTAGTGCGACGTCCAATCTTCTGATATGTTTTTCTCTGGCCCAACATGATTTTCTTGCTTTAATTGTCTCTCCGTGATCGAAGCTTCCTGCGTCACTCAAAACACAGATTAAATCATAAATACTATCAACTGGTTTCATCACCAAAATCTAAGTTTCAACAATCTCCCCCTTTTTGATGATGACAACCAATTGATGATAGTGTTAACCTTAATTCCCAGAGTTTAAACAAACTCCCCCTATCAAGATGCCATATTGATAGAACTCTTGGATTCAAAAATCCAAGCAACATGTTATCATAAACTTATGCATAATATCATACTTCTCCCCCTTTGTCATCAACAAAAAGGAGAAGTTCAATTATCAAGTGTTTTAGATATTATAGTTCAAATAATTACATAATAAACATAATATCAAGTTTTATCATCATGCAAGCTAGCAAATTTAACAAGTGCTACTTCATGCAAGCTATCAAGTTTTAGATATGCAAGGTAGTAAGATACCATGTTCTACAACATACAAGCTAGCAAATAAAAATTTTCATCATTTTAGAAAGTGTAAGCTAGCAATATTTTGAAAGAAAATGCAAAATAGCTATCAAACCCATATGGTTTCTACTCAAGTATCGCTCTAATCAAAGTCTCTCGGAGAACTCTTTCTCTCTCAATCCGAATGACCCTAGCTAGGGATTTTTCTGAGCAAGAATACATAAGATATTCCTCTTATGATACCAAGAGTGGATGATCCTCTATCGATACTCAATAACCCTCGTAAGGTTGACTGCCACTCCCAATGACCGGTTGTACTAGATCTGGGATGTCCAAACGTATAAGTCCGGTATCAAAGAATAGAGCACTCATTTAGGACATCCTTGGTGTCTCAAGTCTAAGGACCAGATACACAACTAGGACTACGAAATTGTTGTCTGATAATAAGATATCATCAACCATCCAGCATTTCATAAGCGGATCAATCAGTGAACTCATTCTCCAATAAGCACCTATACTGTATCCCTAGTGTCCCCACACGAGCAGCTATGAGACTAGCTGCATCCATCATATGGATAGGTATACAGCACATGAGTCTGTTCTGTTATCTCGATGTTTCTCTCGAGTAATCTATGACTAGGATTATTTAGGATTTGTGTTTAAAGATGAATCGGTCTCATTATCGTGATCTCATCATGATCCGATTTCCATTGCACAGATCCAAGGAAATCACAAAATATACATGCATATATACAATAGTCAATATAAAGTAATAAATGCAAAAATATAATTAGAAACTAGATTCTGTTAGGATCAAGAGCACTAAGAGGGGGGGTGAATTAGTGCTGCGGAAAACCTTTTACGATAAAAACTACGTTCGTTCGATAAAAGTGATTTCGGTAAGAAAGCCGATTCGTAAATCACTTCAACTTTTGATTAAGCGAAATGCAACAAAAGTTGCATTTGCTTTGGTGTCGAACATGTAAGATGGGGCCTTTTATGAAGGTGGTTGGATTTTGGTGAGGACTTCTCACAAATCTAATTCCACTTCTTTTGGGAACGTGACCCTTGTTTGCAAGGATCATGTTCAATGACTTGCTACCAACCTCAAATTTCTTCAAGGTGTCCTTAAGTAGCAAGTTTTCCTTTTGGAGAGTTTCTAGATCATGGCATTTTATGCATGAACCTAAACTATCATGATATTCAGCTTTTAACTTATCGAAATTACAAGTAAGACTATCATGCTCCTTTTTTAGCAATTTGTATTTTCTACTAATAATCTTGCATTCATCAAATAAGTCATGGAAGGCATTTAATAATTCATCAAATGATAAATCTGCATCTATTAAATTCGTTACCTCATCTCCGATGGCCATTAAGGCGTAGTGAGCAACTTGCTCGGTGTTGGACTCTTCTTCTTCTGACGCGCTCGAGTCATCCCACGTTGCTTTGAGCGCCTTCTTCTTTGATGTTCTCTTTTTGACTTAGGGACAATCACTCTTGTAGTGTCCCGGCTTTTTGCACTCATAGAAAATAACTTGGTCCTTCTTGGGTTCAAGTTTATTTTTTACGTCATTCTTAAAATTGTTTCTTTTAATGAATTTTTAAAATTTTCTTGTTAGAAGTGCCAAGTCATCATCACAGTCCTCATCACTTGAGTTTTCTCTCAAGTCGTCTTCTGAAGTTCTAAGTGCCATATCCTTCCTGTTCTTTGGAAGGATGTCTTCTTGCTCTTCATGAGCTTTGCAAGTCATCTCGTAGGTCATTAATGACCTGATTAGTTCTTCAAGAGGGAAGTTGTTTAGATCTTTTGCCTCTTGAATAGCAGTGACTTTAGGATCCCAACTCTTAGGAAGGGATCTTAGAATCTTATTTACGAGCTCAAAATCCGAAAAACTTTTTCCGAGTCCTTTTAGATCGTTGACGACATCTATGAAATGGGTAAACATGTCGCCAATGGTCTCACTCGGTTTCATCCGAAAAAGTTCGAAAGAATGTAACAAAAGATTGATTTTTGACTCTTTCACTCTACTTGTGCCTTCGTGAGTCACTTCGAGTGTGTGCCAAATATCAAATGCGGTTTCACAAGTCGAAACATGGTTAAACTCGTTTTTATCAAGTGCACAAAATAAGGCATTCATAGCCTTTACATTAAGAGTGAAAGCCTTCTTCTCCAATTTATTCCAATCGATCATTGGAAGAGAAGACTTTGAAAATCCATTTTCAACAAGATTCCAAAGTTTAAAATCCATAGAAATAAGAAAGATCCTCATTCCGGTCTTCCAATAGGTGTAGTCCGTCCCATTGAACATGGGTGGACGTGTAATAGAATGACCCTCTTGGTTTCCGGCGTAAGCCATCTCTCTTGGGTTTTAATCCATTTGAGAGTTAACCCCGCTCTAATACCAATTGTTAGGATCAAGAGCACTAAGAGGGGGGGGTGAATTAGTGCAGCGGAAAACCTTTTACGATAAAAACTGCGTTCATTCGATAAAAGTGATTTCGGTAAGAAAGCCGATTCATAAATCACTTCAACTTTTGATTAAGTGAAATGCAGCAATGATATAAATGCAGTTTGCAGTTATGATTCAAATCAAATAGTAGGCACAAACTGAAATATGATATTCGTACGAAGAAACTGATTTATGTCTAAATGATGATTCGTAAATCACTTGATTAAGTGAGATGCAGTTTAAGCAAGGATATAAAGGTAGTTTGCAGTTATGATAGAAATCAAAACGTAAACGCAAACTGGAATATGATGATCGTACGAAAAAGCTGATTTACGTCTAAACGCTAATTCGGAAAATGCAAAGCTTGAAACCCGATCGTATATGCGCAGAAAGCAGTAAGCTTTAGAGGAGGTTTGCAGTAAGGATAATATGCTCAAAGTAAATGCAAACCGAGATTTAGAGTGGTTCGGTCAATCTTGACCTACTCCACTTTTGGCTTCCTCCACCGACGAGGTCACTGACGTCAACTAGAGGCCTTCCTTCAATAGGCGAAGGCCAACCACCCTTTTACAGTTTCACTCCTTTTGACGGGCTTAGGAGACAACCCTTACAGAATTTTCTCTCCTCTCTTTATAACTCAGAAGTTGGAAGAAAAGAGGGAGAAGAACTTTTGGCCTTTACAACAATTTTGAGCTCTAAAAATCACAGAACAAGATCAAGATTTCGGTGTAAGTTCATTCCCTTTCAATGCTGAATGGGTGGGGTATTTATAGGCCCCAACCTAGTTCAAATTTGGAGCTCAAAACTGTCAATTCCCGGAATTCCGGGATCAAGCGGTTGCACCTCCTAACTGAGGCGGTTGCACCGCCTGGCAGAGCTCAAAGATTGAGCCTCTGGGTGGTGCTACCTCTTGTCAGGGGTAGTTGCACCTCCTGGCAGAGCTCGAGGATCGAGCTCAGGTGGTTGCATCGCCTGACTGAGGCAGTTGCACCTCCTAGCAGAGCTCGAAGACCGAGCTCAGGTGGTGCCACCTCCTGTCAGGGGAGGTTGCACCGCCCAGTCTCGCTCGGAGACTGAGCCCAGGCGGTGCCACTGCCTGTCTGGAGCGGTTGCACCTCCCAGTCTCATTCGGAGACCGAGCCCAGGTGGTGCAACCTCCTGCCTTGGGCGGTTCAATCGCCTGGCAGAAATCAGGGTCCGAATGGGTTGATCCATTCGGCCCAATTTGGGTTTTTCAAGGGCCCAATTGCCCCATGATTAAGTTAATGGGATCACCTCCCATTTCCAACTTAATCATTGTGCCAACTACGATATTCCCTAAGACATTTACTGCAACTTGCTCTAGTGCATCAATCGCTTCTTCCAGCGAGCTTCCGGCGAACTTCCGTCGATCATCCGATGAACCCTCGGTGATGCTCTTGCAGACTTCCGGCAAACTCCTGGACTTGCGACGATCCACTTGGCGAGTTCCGACGAGCTTCTTTGGCAAGCTTATGGACTTCTCGGATTTGTTCCTGCAGAACCTCCGACGACTGTCCGAACTTCCGTCGAACTCTCGAACTCCCAACGTGATCATTGTCTTGACTCCGGTGCAACTCCTGCTGCATGTCTTACTTTCATCATAGTTAATCCTACACACTTATCTCAACATACAGATTAGATAACAAATGACAATTGACTTCATCATCAAAATCCGAGATTCAACAGATTCCATGTCAAGTCACACGTATCATCACTCACGTGAATGGCTTGTTGGGTACTTATGACTAGCAATCTCTCACTTGACATAAAGCTAATCACCTATGTGTCTAATCTCCATCAGACCCCTATGATGCTCAAAGACAATCTAAGACAACGACTTTGTCAATGGATCTACAATGTTATCTTCGGATGAAACTCTTTTCACTACTACATCTTTTCGGGTCACGATCTCTCTAATAAGCTAGAACCTCCTTAGAACACTTCTGATGAGACCCGGGTTCCCTTATTTGAGTAACCGCACTGTAGTTGTCACAATATAAGGAATCAACTCCTCACTACTCGGCACGACTCCTAGATCTGTGATAAACTTCTTCATCCAGACACCCTCCTTTGCTGCCTCTACTGTTGCAATATACTCCACCTCTGTGGTCGAGTCAGTAGTAGTATCTCGCTTGGAAATCTTTCAGCATACTGGTCCTCCATTCATTATATTCGCAAACCTTGAATTTGACTTACTATCATCAACATCAGACTGAAAACTCAAGTCCATATAACCTTTAACCTTAAGGCTACTACATCCATATACTAGTAAAAGATCTTTAGTCCTTCTCAAGTACTTAAGGATACACTTTAATGCTTTCCAGTGCTCTAAGCCTGCATCCATTTGATACCTGCTCATGACACTCAGAGTATGCACTATATCTGGCTTGATACATAGGATGTCATACATGATAGACCCTATTGTTGAGGCATAGGGTATCTTATCCATGTTCGCCTTTTCTTCAGGAGTCTTTGGGGACATACTCCTAGAAAGCGATATCAATTTTCTATGCCAAACATTTTGATAATGGTTTCTATGTACTTGGACTAGGACAAGCCAAGCAACCTCTTGGATCTATCTCTATAGATCCGAATCCCTAAGATATATGATGCTTTCCCTAAGTCCTTCATGGAGAAGTGTCTAGATAACCAAGCCTTTACTATGGATAGCATTCCTACATCATTCCTAATGATTAGGCGCTCCCACTTACCTTCTTGTACACATAAGGCTCATCTTCGTTCTTCACGAAGTCATAAGATCTGATTGCCTCTGTCACGCCCCGGGTCTGATGAGTTAACTGGCCAATAACTCTATTCTAAGATCTGATTGCCTCTGTCACGCCCCGGGTCTGATGAGTTAACTGGCCAATAACATCCATTTGATACCTGCTCATGACACTCAGAATATGCACTATATCAGGCTTGATACATAAGATGTCATACATGATAGACCCTATTGTTGAGGCATAGGGTATCTTATCCATGTTCGCCTTTTCTTCAGGAGTCTTTGGGGACATACTCCTAGAAAACGATATCCCATGTCTCATCAGTATGAGACATTTCTTAGAATTTTCTATGCCAAACATTTTGATAATGGTTTCTATGTACTTGGACTAGGACAAGCCAAGCAACCTCTTGGATCTATCTCTATAGATCCGAATCCCTAAGATATAGGATGCTTTCCCTAAGTCCTTCATGGAGAAGTGTCTAGATAACCAAGCCTTTACTATGGATAGCATTCCTACATCATTCCTAATGATTAGGCGCTCCCACTTACCTTCTTGTACACATAAGGCTCATCTTCGTTCTTCACGAAGTCATAAGATCTGATTGCCTCTGTCACGCCCCGGGTCTGATGAGTTAACTGGCCAATAACTCCATTTTGGTCCTCAACGGCGGACCAAAATGCTTAAGTGGGAGGACAAGCCAAGCAACCTCTTGGATCTATCTCTATAGATCCGAATCCCTAAGATATAGGATGTATAGATCCGAATCCCTAAGATATAGGATGCTTTCCCTAAGGCCTTCATGGAGAAGTGTCTAGATAACCAAGCCTTTACTATGGATAGCATTCCTACATCATTCCTAATGATTAGGCGCTCCTACTTACCTTCTTGTACACATAAGGCTCATCTTCGTTCTTCACGAAGTCATAAGATCTGATTGCCTCTGTCACGCCCCGGGTCTGACTGATTGCCTCTGTCACGCCCCGGGTCTGATGAGTTAACTGGCCAATAACTCCATTTTGGTCCTCAACGGCGGACCAAAATGCTTAAGTGGGAGGACAAGCCAAGCAACCTCTTGGATCTATCTCTATAGATCCGAATCCCTAAGATATAGGATGTATAGATCCGAATCCCTAAGATATAGGATGCTTTCCCTAAGGCCTTCATGGAGAAGTGTCTAGATAACCAAGCCTTTACTATGGATAGCATTCCTACATCATTCCTAATGATTAGGCGCTCCCACTTACCTTCTTGTACACATAAGGCTCATCTTCGTTCTTCACGAAGTCATAAGATCTGATTGCCTCTGTCACGCCCCGGGTCTGATGAGTTAACTGGCCAATAACTCCATTTTGGTCCTCAACGGCGGACCAAAATGCTTAAGCGGGAGGTTACGTAGTACACTCATCAGGCCCTTATAAGCTAATCATACGCATTCCCCACTTCCGATGTGGGACTAATGGGATATTACACTATCCCCAACTCAATTAGCTTGACGTCCTCGTCAAGGCCCGACATATCCCAGATCGAACCCTAGCATAGTGCATGTGAGGTTTAACTCAGTGGTGGCTCCACGCCGTGATGAGTTCTCTGACTCCATCCACGGGTAGCCCTTTCCTACTCGAGCCCTCTCACCCTGCCCTAATGCTAGGTCAGCTCTGATACCAAATGTCACGACCCGGGTTTGATGAGTTAACTGGCCAATAACTCCATTTTGGTCTTCAACGGCGGACCAAAATGCTTAAGCAGGAGGTAACGTAGTACACTCATCAGGCCCTTATAAGCTAATCATACACATTCTCCACTTCCGATGTGGGACTAATGGGATATTACACTCTCCCCAACTCAATTAGCTTGACGTCCTCGTCAAGGCCCGACATATCCCAGATCGAACCCTAGCATAGTGCATGTGAGGTTTAACTCAGTGGTGGCTCCACGCCGTGATGAGTTCTCTGACTCCATCCACGGGTAGCCCTTTCCTACTGCAGCCCTCTCACCCTGCCCTAATGCTAGGTCGGCTCTGATACCAAATGTCACGCCCCGGGTCTGATGAGTTAACTGGCCAATAACTCCATTTTGGTCCTCAACGGCGGACCAAAATGCTTAAGCGGGAGGTTACGTAGTACACTCATCAGGCCCTTATAAGCTAATCATACGCATTCCCCACTTCCGAAGTGGGACTAATGGGATATTACAGCCTCATCAAATCTTATGTTCTAACTTTGGGAAGCTTGCTTTAGTCCATAAATGGATCTAAGCAACCTGTACACCTTTTTTGGGCAGTCTTTGAATACGAATCCCTTGGGTTGTATCATATACACCTTATCGAGGTTCTCATTGAGGAATGTGGTTTTCACATCCATCTGCCAAATCTCATAATCATAGTGTGCTGCAATAGCCAATAGAATTCGGATGGATTTTAGCATTGCTATGGGTGAGAAGGTTTCATCATAGTTAACACCTTGCCTTTGACGATACCCCTTAGCCACTAGCCTTGCTTTATAGGTCTCTACCTTTCTATCTACTCTAATCTTTTCTTAATGATCGATTTTCAACCGATGGGTACAATACCTCTGGGCACATCAACTAGGTTTCAAACCTTGATTGAGTACATAGAGTCCATCTCAGAATTTATGGCTTCTTGCCACTTCTTGGAGTCTATTCTCATAATAGCCTCCTCGCAGGTCTGATGATCAATGCCCTCAACATCCTCTCTTCTAATATATCCCACATATCTCTTAGGAGGATGGGATACTCTATCAGACCTATGTAAAGTTGAAACTTGTGTATTAGGTACTTGAACAAACTCGGGCTGTAGAGTAGTGCTTGAGCTAGGTTCTCCAATCTTGCTCAACTCTATCATGCTCCTATTGTCTTTGCTAAGGATGTGTTCCTCTTCAAGGAATATCGCTCTCTTGGCTACAAAAGACCTTTGGGTTCTCGAGATGATAGAAATAATACCCAGAAGTTTTCTTGGTCTATCCCACAAACTTGCATCGCTTCGTCCTTGATTCCAACTTATCGGGGTTGTGTCTTTTAACGTGGGCAAGGCAGCCACAAATCTTAACAACCTTAAGTTCAGGCTTTTTCATTTTCCATATCTCATATGGTATATACACTACTAACTTAATTGGAACTCTATTCAAAAGGTAAGCTGCGGTCTCTAGGGCATATCCCTAGAATGTGATGGGTAGGTCAACAAAACTCATCATGACCGTACTATTGAATTTCAAATTTTGATGATGAAGTCAATTGTAATTATGTTGAGAAAAGTGTGCAGGATTAACTATGATGGTAGTAAGATATAAAGCAGGTATTGTGCCGGAGTTAAGATCAAGATCACGTTGAGAGTTCGAGAGTTTGTCGGAAGTCCGAACGTTCGTCGGAAGTTCTACGGGAACCAATCGAGAAGTCTAGGAGCTTGCCATAAAAGCTCATCGAAACTCGCCAAGATGATCATCACAAAGTCTAGGAGCTTGCAGGGAGTCCGCCGGAACATTGCCAAGAGTTTGTCGGATGTTCGCCGGAAGTATGCCGGAAGCTCGCTAAAAGAGCAATTGACGCATCGGAACAAGAAGTGCAGTAAACATGTCTTAATGTCATAGTTAGAGTATAAATTAAGTTAGGAATGGGAGATAATCCCACTAACTTAATTAGGGGCCAATTAGGCCCTTGTCAGGGCTGAATTGTGTTGAATGAAGCAGCTCGTTCAGCCCCTGAATTCCTGGCCGGCGGTAGAACCGGTTGGGAGACTCAGTCTCCCAGGAATTCTGGGTGGTGGTACCACCCCTGTCAGGCGGTGGCACCACCGACAGTCTAAGTGTTGAGATCTTTCAAGAGAGGTATGAGACTTATAAGGGTTCTCTCCTAAACCCGTGAAAAGGAGAAAGCACTATAAAAGAGGTGATTAGTCTTCACCTATTGAAGGAAGGTCTTTAGAGGACGCCGCAGACCTCGTCGGAGGAGGAATCCAAAAGTGGATATAGGTAACATTGACCGAACCACTCTAAATTTGGTTTGCATTTCGTTTTGCGCAATCTTCTTTAATTGCATATCATTTCATAGCAAAGTGCTTCTTCTCCTCATCTTACTTTCACTACACTTACACTCTCTTATGTTTTAAACTTACTATCTTTCCGAATCGATTTCCTTTGAACGTGCGAAAGATTTTCTAAAATCGTAAAAGTTTTCCACTCCACTAATTCACCCCTCCTCTTAGTGCCACTCTTGATCCTAACAATTGGTATCAGAGCAAGGTTCACTCAGTTGGTTTTAAACCCAAGAGAGATGGCATTTGCTGGTAACCAAAAGGGTAATTCAATTACACGTTTGCCCATATTCAATTGGACGGATTACACATATTGGAATACTAGAATTAGGATCTTCTTAATTTCAATGGATTTCAAATTATGGAATATTGTAGAAAATGGCTTTCAAAAGTCTTCTCTTTCGATGAACGATTGGAATGATTTGGAGAAGAAGACTTTCGCTTTAAACGCAAAGGCTTTGAATGCCTTATTTTGTGCATTAGATGAAAACGAGTTTAATCGAGTATCGATTTGTGAAACGGCTTTTGACATTTGGCACACACTTGAAGTAACTCATGAAGGCACAAGTAGAGTGAAGGAGTCAAAAATTAATCTTTTGGTGCATTCTTATGAGTTGTTTCGAATGAAACCAAATGAGACCATTGGAGACATGTACACCCGATTTACGGATATCGTCAAAAGATCTAAAAGGACTTTGTAAAGGCTTCTCGGATTTTGAGCTCGTTAATAAAGTTTTAAGATCCCTTCTAGAGAGTTGGGACCCTAAAGCAACGGCTATTCAAGAGGCCAAAGATCTAAATAATTTTCCTCTTGAAGAACTAATTAGGTCACTAATGACCTATGAAATGACATGTAAAGCTTATGAAGAGCTTGAGGACACCCTTCTAAAGAACAATAAGGATATAACATTGAGAACACAAGAAGACCACTTGAAAGAAAACTCAAGTGACGAAGGCTTTGATGAAGACTTGGCACAATTAACAAGAAAATTCAAAAAATTTATAAAAATAAATAAATTCAAAAATGATACTAAAAATAAATTTGAACCAAAGAAAGAATAAGTGATATGCTATGAATGCAAGAAGCCGGGGACACTTCAAGAGTGAATGTCCCAAAGCAAATAAGAGACAACCAAAGAAGAAGGCTCTCAAAGCAACATGGGATGACTCAAGTGCATCCGAAGAAGAGGAGCCAACCAATATCGAGCAAGTTGCTCACTATGTACTAATGGCCATTGGAGATGAGGTAACAAGTTCAATTGATGCAAATTTATCATTTGATGAACTATTAAATACTTTTCATGAATTATTTGATGAATGTAGAATTTTGAGTAAAAAGTATAATTCTTTAAAAAAGGAACATGCTTCTCTTATTAGCAACTTTGATAGAGTAAAGATTGAGCATGAAAGTAGCTTAGCTTCCTGCACAAAATGCCATGAACTAGAAATACTTCAAAAGGAAAATGTGCTACTTAAGAAAGCCTTAGAGAAGTTTGAGGTTGGTAGCAAATCCTTGAACATGATCCTTGCCAACAAGGATCACGTTCATAGAAAAGGTAGAATCAGATTTGTGAGTAACTCTCTTCATAATCCAACCACCTTTTTTAAAGGCCCTACCTTGCATGTTTTACCCCAAAAGAAATGTAACTTTTGTTACAAATTTGAGCATATAGCTTATCATTGTCCATTCAAGAAATGTAATCCATATAAATTGATTTGGGTTCGTAAAAGAACCTCAAATTACTCAATGCAACATGATAAGTAATTTAGATCGATTTTTTAGGCATCCAAGGTCAAATGGGTACCTAAAAATCATCCTTTTCTGTAGAAACATTTACCATCACAAGCTAGGAGCAAGAGATGGTACCTTGATAGTAGATGCTCAAGGTATATGACCGGAGATCCATCTCAATTCTCTAAGCTCACTAGCATAGACGAAGGATATGTCACATTCGGAGACAACAACAAGGGTAAAATCATTGGCAAAGGAATCATAGGTAACAAATCCAACTTCTTTATTGAAGATATATTGTTAGTTGATGGCTTAAAGCATAACCTCTTGAACATTAGTCAATTGTGTGATAAAGGATATATTATTAAATTTGAATCTAATGCTTACATTATTGAAAAACCACACAAAAACACATCTATGATTACACTAAAACAAAATAACATATACACCATTGATATTAATTATCTTTACAATGAAATATATTTTTCGGTTTTGAATGACGATACTTGGCTTTGGCATAGGAGATTAGGTCATGCTAGCATAAAACTAATCACCCAAATTTCATCTAAAGAACTTGTAAGAGGAATTCCTTATATCAAGTTCATCAAAGATAATGTGTGTGATGCTTGTCAACTAGGAAAACAAATAAAAGATAGCTTTAAATCTAAGAACCAAATAAGCATCTCTAGACCTTTGCAATTGATCCATATGGACTAATTCGGACCAATTGCTATATTAAGCCAAGGAGGTAGCAAATACGCATTTGTAATCGTGGATGATTATAGTAGATATACATAGACTTATATTTTGGCACACAAAAGTGAAAAGGGTTTTATGATTTTATCAATTCGAAGTGATCACGGTAGTGAATTTCAAAACCATGATTTCCAAGAATTTTATGAATCTAATAGATACAACCATAACTTTTCTACTCCAAGAAATCCTCAACAAAATGGAGTAGTAGAAAGAAAAAATAGAAATTTACAAGAAATAACAAGAACTATGTTGAATGAACATAGCCTACCAAAATATTTTTTGGTCGAAGCCGTAAACACGACAAACTATGTCATGAATAGAGTTCTAGTAAGACCCTTACTCACCAAAACTCCTTATGAGTTGTGGAACAACAAAAAATTGAATGTTTCATATTTTAAAGTTTTTGGGTGTAAGTGTTTTATCTTTAATGAAAAAGATGCCTTAGGAAAATTTGATGCTAAATTCGATGAAGGAATTTTTCTTGGCTATTATTCTATTTCCAAAGCATTTTGTATCTTTAATAAAAGAACTTTGATTATAGAAGAATCCATTCATGTTGTTTTTAATGAGGTTTCCAAAATTAAGAAAAATGATTTTGATGATGATGTTAATTTTGATGCTTTGAATTTAAATGAAACTCTTTCTCCATCTAACAACTTGGATGCATCTACTTCCGAAACATTCTTACCCAAGGATTGGAAGTATGTAGATGCTCATCCTAAGGAGCTAATCATAGGAGACACATTTAAAGGGGTTCAAACATGTTCTTCTCTTAAAAATTTTGGTTCCAACACCGTTTTTCTCTCCCAAATTGATCCTAAATGCATTGATGAGGCCATGAAAGATGATTCATGGATCATCGCAATGCAAGAAGAGTTAAATCAATTTGAAAGAAATAAGGTGTGAAAACTTGTTCCTAGGCCAAATGACCATTTGGTTATTGGTACTAAATGAGTCTTTAGAAATAAACAAGATAAATCCATTATCATGGTTAGAAATAAGGCTAGATTAGTGGCCAAGGTTTCAACCAAGAAGAATGTATCGATTATGAAGAAACATTTGCGTGGCTCGATTAGAAGCCATAAGGATGCTCCTTGTGTTGAATCTCGTATTTTGATGATGAAACCAATTGATAATTATGTTTATGTTTTAATCTGTGTTTTAAGTGACACAGGATGCTTCGATCAGGATGAGACAATTAAAGCAGGAAAAATCATGTTGGGCCGGAGGAACATGTCAGTGTTGAATCTCGGATTTTGATGATAAAATCAATTGATGGGTTAATTGATCTAATCCATATTATTGAGTTAAGTGTGCAGGATTAACTACAATAACCAGAAAACACAAAGCAAGAATACCAGAGTCAAGATCGATGGACATTTAAGAGTCCGAAGAATCGTCGGAGATGCTGCCGGAACCAACCGAGAAGAAATCGGGAACCTATCGGAATTTTCGGAAGTTCGCCGAAGAGATCGTCGGAGGTTCACGGAGATCACCGAGAAGGCTCGGCTACTCGTTAAAGTCATTACAAGATCGGGAGCTTGCAGGGAGTCCGTTGGAAGAAGTTCGTCGGAAAGCTCGCCGGAACAAGACTCGACGTTCGCGGTTGAAAACTTGCTTAGAATGTTTTTTTTTGTTATGTAGTTCATCCTATATCCTGTATCCTGGTTAGGGGCGAACTGGGCCCAAAGTTAGATTTGGTTTGGGCTAAAATTAAGCCAAACCAATGAATCGGAGAGCCAGGCGGTGGCACCCGAGAGCTGGGCGGTGGCACAGCTTGGGCTGGGCGGTGACACCTCTTGGGCTGGGCGGTTGCACCGTCCAGCACCCGAGCGCTGGGCGGTGGCACCGCCAGCATCGGGAACATAAGAGAATTCAAATTTTTGGAGCCTAAATTTGAATCATCTTGAGGCCTATAAATACCCCCCAAGTCTCAGCTGAGAACATAACTTTTTGAGTAGCAAGTGATTGAGAGAAAAGTCTTAGAAGAGTCTTTGCCTTCCTTGTTTTCAATTTGCTAGTGTTCACCTCCTTCTTTCTTGTTGAAAATCTGTAAGAGAGTGAACCGCTTGTAAAAGTTGTAAGAGGGGTATTTACCCTTCCCTTTCAAGAGATTTGCTATTGGAAGGTGAGAGCCTCATCGAAGAGGGGCCTCGCAAGTGGATGTAGGTCACTTGACCGAACCACTTTAAAAACGGCGTAATCTTTGGTTTGCATTTCATTACTGCTATTTACATTACTGTAAACCCTCTTACTTGCTTTATTTTCTCATTACATTTACTACACAACTTTGCGAATACGCTTTCAAGTTAAGCACTTCCGATTCTGATTTTTATTGTACGAAAGATTTGTCGAAACCAACGTTTTAAGCCACTGCACTAATTCACCCTCCCCCCCCTCTTAGTGCCGCTCCGATCCTAACAATTGGTATCAGAGCAAGGCTCACTCTCATATTTGGTTTAATACCCAAGAGAGATGGCTTACTCCGACATGCATGAGGGTCATTCTATCACACGTCCACCCTTGTTTAATGGGTCGGATTATACTTATTGGGAGACTCGGATGAGGATCTTCCTCATTTCTATGGATTTCAAGCTTTGGACTATTGTTGAAAATGGATTTCAAAAATCTTCTCTTCCGATGAGCGAATGGAATGAATCGGAGAAGAAGGTTTTTGCTTTAAATGTAAAGGCTATGAATGCCATGTTTTGTGCACTATACAAAAATGAATTTAATCGTGTTTCAATTTGTGATTCGGCTTTTGATATTTGGGGAACTCTTGAGGTCACTCATGAAGGCACTACCTGAGTGAAAGAGTCCAAAATCAACATCCTTGTGCACTCTTACGAACTTTTTTGAATGAAACCAAGTGAGTCCATCGGAGACATGTACCCCGGTTTACGGATGTCATCAATGGACTCAAAGCTCTTGGTAAAGATTTTACTAACTTTGAACTAGTAACTAAAATCTTAAGATCCCTCCCTAAAAGTTGGGATCTAAAAGTTACGACCATTCAAGAGACCAAAGACCTTAAAGCATTCCCTCTTGAAGAACTCATTGGGTCTCTAATGACCTACGAAATGACATGTCAAGCTCATGATGAGCTCGAGAACCCCCGTCCAAAGAACAGGAAGGATATGACACTCAAATCACAAGAAGACCACTTGAAAGGAACATCAAGTGATGAGGATAGTGACAATGACATTGCACTTTTGACTCAAAAATTTAAAAAATATTTAAGAAAGAATAAATTTAAAAATAATACAAAAAATAAATTTGAATAAAAGAAGGACCAAGTGATTTGCTATGAATGCAAAAAACCGGGACACTACAAGAACGATTATCCTCAAGCTAAAAAGAGAACATCAAAGAAGAAGGCGCTCAAGGCAACGTGGGATGATTCAAGCGCGTCCAAAGAAGAAGAGTCCAACACCGAGCAAGTTTCTCATTATGCGCTAATGGCTTTAGGAGAAGAGGTATGTGATTTATTTAATGAAGATTTATCTTTTGAAGAACTCTCTATCGCTTTTCATGAATTATTTGATTAATGTAGAACTGTTAGCAAGAAGTTAAGTATCTTAAAGAAAGAGCATGCTTTGCTACAAGATAAGTTTGATATAGTCTTCAAACTCCTCCATGCTCTAAGTGTGAGCATTTAAAAGCAATAAAAAATAAAATTTTGCTTCTTAAAGAAACCTTAAACAAGTTTAAGGTTGGTAGCAAAGGATTAGATATGATCCTTGCACACAAGGGTCACGTCGCAAATAGAAATGGAATTGGATTTGTAAAAGGATTACATCAAAATCCTACCACTTTCATAAAAGGACCTACATTACATGTTTCCTCTTATATGAAATGCAACATCTGTTGCAAATCCAAACATATTGCCTACAAATGTCCATTTAGGAAAATTAGTTCACAAAAATTAATATGGGTTCCTAAAGGAACTATAAATGATTCAATAATAAATAACAAAGTTAGTGGATCAATTTTTGAGGCACCCAAAATCAAATGGGTACCTAAAAGTCATCCTCTTTTGTAGATAAACCCACAAGCTAGGAGCAAGAGATGGTATCTCGATAGTGGATGCTCAAGACATATGACTGGAGATCCATCTCATTTCTCTATGCTCACTAGCAAAGAAGAAGGGTACGTCACATTCGGAGACAACAACAAAGGCAAAATCATTGGCAAGGGAACTATTAGTAACAAATTTAGTTTTTCCATTGATGATGTTTTACTAGTTGATGGATTGAAACATAATATCTTGAGTATTAGTCAACTATGCGATAAAGGTTATATCGTTAGATTCGAATCAAATATGTGTATTATCGAAAAACCAAACAATAACTTGACTATGATTGCATTAAAACAAAATAATGTCTACACCATCAACCTTGATGAACTAAGTAATGAAATGTGCTTCTCCGCTCTAAATGATGATGCTTGGCTTTGGCATAGGAGATTAGGCCATGCAAGCATGAAACTAATATCTAAGATCTCATCTAGAGAATTAGTACAAGGGATTCCAAATATGAAGTTTACTAAGGACAAAGTATGTGATGCATATCAACTAGGTAAACAAATAAAAACTAGTTTCAAACCAAAAAATCAAATTAGCACCACTAGACCACTACAATTGATCCATTTGGACTTATTCGGACCAATTGACACAACAAGTCTAGGAGGAAGCAAATATGCGTTTGTAATTGTGGATGACTATACTAGGTACACTTGGACCTATTTCTTAGTCCATAGAAGTGATTGCTTCAAGTGCTTCTCTAAATTTTGTAAACTCACTCAAAACGAAATAGGTTTCATGATTTCATCAATTCGGAGTGATCACGGTGGCGAAATTCAAAACCATGACTTTCAAAATTTTTATGAAGTTAATGGATACAATCACAGCTTCTCCACTCCGAGGAATCCCCAACAAAATGGAGTAGTTGAAAGAAAAAATAGAAATCTACAAGAAATGGTAAGAACTATGTTAAATGAACATAGTTTACCTAAGTATTTTTGGGGCGAAGCCGTAAATACGACTTGCTACATCATGAATAGAGTCCTAATAAGACCATCCTTATCAAAAACTCCCTATGAATTGTGGAATAACAAAAAACCAATATTTCCTATTTTAAAGTTTTCGGTTGTAAATGCTTTATTTTGAATGAAAGGGATGTCTTAGGAAAATTTGATGCTAAATCTGATGAAGGCATCTTTCTTGGTTACTCTTCCGTTTCTAAGGCTTTTCGGATTTTTAACAAAAGAACGTTAGTAATAGAAGAGTCTATTCATGTAGTTTTTAATGAAATTTCTAATTTAAAGAAAAATGATTTTGATAATGATCTTGGTTTTGATAATTTGAATTTAAATGAACCTCCTCCTCAAAATAGCAACTTGGATGCACCTTCTTCCGAAATTTTCTTACCCAAGGAATGGAAGTATATAGATGCTCATCCAAAGGAGCTAATTATAGGAGATACATCAAAAGGGGTTCAAACTCGTTCCTCTTTCACGAATTTTTGTGCTAATGCCGCCTTCCTTTTTCAAATTGAACCTAAATGCATTGACTAGGCCATAAAAGATGATTTTTGGGTTATTGCAATGTAAGAGGAATTGAATCAATTTGAGAGGAATAAGGTATGAAAGCTTGTTCCTAGACCTAGTGACCATTTAGTCATTGGCACTAATTGGGTCTTTAGAAACAAACAAGACGAAAATGGTATCGTGGTTAGAAACAAGGCTAGATTAGTGGCCAAAGGTTTCAACCAAGAAGAAGGTATCGATTACGAAGAAACCTTCGCTCTCGTGGCTCAATTAGAAGCCATAAGGATGCTCCTTGCCTATGCTAGTAGTAATAATTTTAAACTATTTCAAATGGATGTCAAAAGTGCTTTCTTGAATGGTTTTATTTCCGAAGAAGTGTATGTCGAACAACCTCCCAGATTTGAAAATTCTCTTCTTCCTAATCAAGTATTCAAATTGACTAAAGCTCTCTATGGCTTGAAACAAGCTCCTAGAGCTTGGTATGAAAGGCTTAGTTCCTTTCTTATTTTAAATAATTTTACCAAAGGCAAGGTTGATACTACATTGTTTATTAAACATTTTAAAAATAATTTTTTTATTTTGCAAATTTATGTTGAAGATATTATTTTTGGCTCTTCGGATGAATACTATGTGAATCATTTTCCAAATGTATGAGTTATGAATTTGAAATGAGTTTAATGGGTGAATTAACTTTCTTTTTAGGATTACAAATCAAACAACTTAGTGATGGTATATTTCTTAACCAATCCAAATATACATTAGAATTGTTAAAACGATTTAACATGGATAATTCAAAAGCAATAAACACCCCTACGAGTATTGCGACTAAGTTAGATATGGATGAAAATAGTGAAAATTTCGATCAAAAAACATATAGGGGAATGATAGGTAGTCTACTCTACCTCACCGCGACTAGACCAGATATTATGTTTAGTGTAGGATTTTGTGCTAGGTTTCAATCTAATCCTAAATTATCTATTCTTAAGAGTGTTAAAAGAATATTTAGGTATCTTAAAAGAACTCCAAATTTAGGATTATGGTATCTAAAATCTGAAAAATTCGATTTAATAGCTTATGCATATGTCGATTTTGGCGGATGTAGGATAGATAGAAAAAGTACATCCGGAACATGCCTATTTTTAGGACATGCACTTGTTTCTTGAACTTCCAAGAAACAAAATTCAGTTGCACTATCTACGGCGGAAGCCGAATACATTGCTGCAAGTGCATGTTGTGCACAAGTTATTTGGATGAAAAATACATTAGAAGACTATGGAATTCACTTTAAAAACATTCCCATAAAATGTGATAATACTAGTGCCATATGTCTTACTAAAAATCCAATTCAGCACTTTAGAACTAAGCACATCGATGTTAGGCATCATTTCATACGTGATCATGTCCTTAACAATGATGTTGTTCTAGAATTCATTGACACAAAGTATCAATTAGCAGATATATTTACAAAAGCTTTGAACGAAGACCAATTTGAATTCATTAGAAGGGAATTAGGTTTGTTAAATTGTCCCTAAAAATAAACTTGTTTGAATGGATTTTTCGTAAAGTTTTTCATCCTCTCTCTGTTCCTCTATGAATCTGATCCTTCTCTTTTGATTCTAAATGACATGTTAAATTATCTTATCCTATCTTGAGTCAAATATCGCTCCCATCTGATCTAGATTAATGATTTTATGATATTTTATGAATCTCGAAATTATTTTTGATGGCTTCATTATGAGTTTCAAGTTGACGATGTAAATTTAAACGAGTTTGTATTCGAATTATGATCTTGACTTATTAGAGTTACTACTTGATATTTTTTAATCACAATCTCTTCCTTGCACACCTACAATTTGTGTTATTTATAGAAAGAAGAGATTTGATAAAATGGATGAATGCTGAATTTTTCTTTAGGTGAACTCTGCGTAAATATTTTAGCATACTTAATTTTGGATGATGGATTTTCGTATGATCAATGCTGAATTCCTGATATTATAATCACATGTTATATTCTTCAAGTCTCATTCCCTTTTTGTTGATGATAAATGGGGAGAAAAGTGATGACTTGTACCATTTTGATAGCATGACTTATATGAATTTCAAAAGCATGAGTGGTATGAATGTCTTATATGCCTTGCAAAATGTCTTACAAAATCCTTGAGAATATCGCAAGATTGATTGATCATATTGAAAGCTTACCTTACATTTATATCATGAAATTCATGTTGAAAATCTTTATCTCCTATCGTAGTAAAAATTGTCTCTTATCATTCTACTTGAAAATGATTTTCATCGAAGTTTTGTATTTACTATTGCTTCATGAGAATAACGATAAGTTCTCCGGTTAGAACTTATCGGTTTATGCTTGAATTCTATGGATGGAATTCAAGTGTTTTCATCTTCTCATAATATGGCATATAGATAGGGGGAGTTATGTTTAACTCCGTCATCAATTGATTGTCATCATCAAAAAGGGGGAGATTGTTGAATCTCGGATTTTGATGATAAAATCAATTGATGGGTTAATTGATCTAATCCATATTATTGAGTTAAGTGTGCAGGATTAACTATGATAACTAAAAAACACAAAGCAAGAATACCAGAGTCAAGATCGATGGACGTTTAAGAGTCCGAAGAATCGTCGGAGATGCTGCCGGAACTAACCGAGAAGAAATCGAGAACCTATCGGAATTTTGAGATGTTCGCCGAAGAGATCACTGAGAAGGCTCGGCTACTCGTTAAAGTCATCACAAGACCGGGAGCTTGTAGGGAGTCCGTCGGAAGAAGTTCGTCGGAAAGCTTGCCGGAACAAGACTCGACGTTCGCGGTTGAAAACTTGCTTAAGATGTTTTTTTTTGTTATGTAGTTCACTTGTAATTAGGATTAGGATTAAGAGAGAATCCTATATCCTGGTTAGGGGCCAACTAGGCCCAAAGTTAGATTTGGTTTGGGCTAAAATTAAGCCAAACTAGTGAATCGGAGAGCTAGGCGGTGGCACCGCTTGGCTGGGCGATAGCATTGCCCAGCACCCGAGAGCTAGGCGGTGACACCTCCTGGGCTGGGTGGTTGCACCGTCCAGCACCCGAGCACTGGGCAGTGGCACCGCTTTGTCATGGACTTAGCTGGATTTGCCTAAGTCGTGCGGCACCCTTGCGTATCCGTCCGGAAAGGTCAGCCTCCCCAAAGCCTCCCATTGTCCCTTAGGACCACCAAAAGAGAGAACGGATTAGAGATAACGCCTCAATCGGGATCCACAAGCAAACATCTCCGAAAAACACTTCATAGACAGTGCAAATTACAAACATACAAGCTCTGAACAATTGCACAACAAAGGGTAAAATGGTCCATTACAGACCGAAAATCTCTCGCACGTGTCCACATGACACCACCTTTATTTACAAGCCTAAAGAGGCTACCAACCCAACTAAAGTGGAACTATTAAGCCTTCGGCCGCCCCTTTACATTCTGTACAAGGCATGAACATGCCAAAAGACACGTACATACATAAGCATTACATCAAACACCTTGTTTCGAAGTTTGTCCGTGACATTCTACCTCACTTATTCCTTCGACGTCCTCGTCGAAGCCTTTGTGAACACTGGAACTCTTCACCTTTGTTGAGTCTTCAATCTTTTGCTCTAGTTGCTATGCGCCTCCTGGCTCCCAGCTGCTCTCCGCTACTGTTTTTAAGTAGTTGAACCTTTGATCCGCCATGCTGCTTCAACTCACTGATGACTCTGACTCTGGTGTGGGGTTGGCTGAGTTGTGTTGATCCTTATTGATTCCTGCGGATCTGCTAGATGAAGGAAAAGACCATCCTTACTACGCCAGTCTCTCAAACTTCCACATGCTGCTTGAACTGGGTGGATGCTTGTTGGAGCTTTAACGAGCATCGTCTCGCAAACTTTTTGAAGTTTTGGGTCCTTCCTCCACAAAATTTGCTCATTGACTCTTCTTTCTCTTAGTTGTCACATCCAAGTAGGTTCGCATCACTTCCGCTTTCGATTGACATTTCGTTGGGAAATGAAGCGGACAATCTACTCTCAGTAACACTGATCACCATTGGTGAGGATTTGATAACTATTGTCTTCCATTATCTTCGAAGGGTCTTTGAACTTGTGCAGAGCTCCTCTGCTGGATAGATAAGAGAATTGGGGTACTCGGTTTCGCCCATCCTCTTAAGAGTTGAGAAGGCAAAGGTTACTAGACTTCACCCGCCTCCTCGAGGTTGTACTTCATGCATCGAGCTGGTTACTGGCCTTCGCCTGCTCTTTGCTCACACTTCTGAAGCACTTGAAGTGTTTGCACTCCTTACGTTGAGTTAGCTACTATGATTCACCTTCTCAATGCCATCGAACTTCTGGAATGCAGGAAGTTTTCACCCCAACTTGGAGTAATTCTCTGATAGATGAGGTCGCCTCTAGGATCGTACCGTCTTCTCCATCAACCCTGTCGCCTACTCCACTGAGTAGCAAAGGTACAGCACCATGTACTGCCTGCTTCGTTCCTTGGTTGTGCACTCTTGCATGACCCGAAGTCCTTCACTTACGGCTATCTTGATGAGAAACTTGTTGACACCGGTCTTACGAAGTTTCTTGGCCTCTGCCCTTCAGCCTTGTCTTGGTACTTGGAGATTGCCTCTGCATGCTCCACCTCCTCGGCCCCTTTCACGACCAAGCGCTCTCCCTCCGTGAGAGCAAGGGATCAATGGCTTTCACGGAAGTCCCGCCTCTACGGTACCATGGCGCTACCATGCCCATGGCCCTACTATCCGTCGCCTCGCCTCTACATCCCTTTTCTTCATGATCAGTAGATATGTCTCCGTGGCACTCCTCTGAGTCCACCTCCATTCTAACTGATGCTTGATTTTGGGTAGCTAAGTCCCTCTGGACTCGTCGTCGCTTCCTCGCCCCTTTCGACCCCCTGCTTCAACACCTTTGTGTTCTCCAAGCAGCTCCCTCTGGTCGATGGAAAGACAGACTACAACTCCCATGCATGGCCTCTGCCATCACATTATAAGGTTTGCACCGATTTTGCTCTCCCTAGCTTCCTTGGTAGCAACGTTCGCTTACTCGACCTTGTCCTCTGACTTGTCGGGCTCCCTTAAGCGAATATGAGCTCTGGAGCAGTCCAACTCTCCAGCTGCTTCGATCATACCTCTGCATGATCAAGTCCCTCCCATGGGACTCACTGGTACTTGCGTTCGAACTCTTCCCTTGGTGGAACACAACCCCCATATGCTGATGACCAAGGCTTTCATCCGATGCAAAATTCGATGCACGCCTAGAAGACCTACCTTTGCGGTACCATGGCCTTCACTCCTTGAATCCATAGCCCTTCTTGACGTCATGTTGTTCACCAAAGTGGAGCTTCCAGTAGCTCCCGATCATACCTTCGTATGATATAGTTCCTCACGGGACTGTCGTGTGTATCGCATTGCCACGAACTGTTCCACCATGATCCACTACACCATGTCGCCTCCTGGTGACATCTCCATTGCATTTTGATCCTTATGGAATAAACTCGAATTGTGAACCCTCCATGTGTGGCCTCTGCCAGTACATCGTAGGGTCTCTTCCACCTTCGATTTTGTTCGCTCCTTTGGCAATCGACCTTCATCCACCCACTCTTGGGTCACACTTAGATGAAGCACCGCTCTAGGACAGTCCGTCGCCTAGTAGCTCCCGAAGTCCACCGACTTCGTTGTAATTTATGCACCATTGCCTGGATCCTGGGCCTCTGCCCCTACCAGCACAATCTCTGCTGCGCACTGCTTCCTTCATAGCAACTCGAATGGCAACACTATGGCATATTCTTCAAGTGTGCCCGCCTCTGCGTCCTCTTGCCCCGTGCTAAGGCATTCTGTACCCAACTTCGCCTCCGCAAATTGAGTCGCCTTAGTTCCTCCATCAAATGCTTCTCCGAGATAAGGTGTATGTGCCCCGAAGCTCCGTTTGTCTTTGGCACCATGCAAGATGAGTCCACTACGTTAGAATGAAGGACCCATGGAACAACATGATCTTACTCTTGCCTCTGCAAGAGTTCATGTCCTTGACCTCTGTCTAAGGAAAGCACTGTGCCTCTGCTCCATGTTCCAACTTCTATGCTGGCTCCCTTCGAGCGGCTTGAGTATTTCGCCAAGTTACCCCCAAGTTGCTCCGCTCCTCGTTTTTGCATTGAGTTGATGGTGGCCCTCGCGCCCACCATTCCACGGGTCAACCCTCCCTTGAGTCCAATCTCCATATCGACTCTAAGTGTGCCTTCATTTAAGTTGCTTCAGGTCGCTCCCCCACTTGATCTCGCAATGCATCTACCAATGCATTCTCTCGAGCGAGATCATGCGACGACTCCTCGCTGCTTGCTCAGTCCATCGAGCTTCGTGGAGTTGTTGTTTGTTGAGGTACTCCTCCTCAACTTGTGAGGTCCGTCTCACATGATTCTCCCTCTGGAGAGCCGGGACTTATCCCTCTTGGATAACTATCCCGTTGGAGCAAAATCTCTCTTCGTTTCGGAGACCACCATCCCCTTGGACTACTCCGATCTACTGAACAAACTGTGCAATGTTCTGCCTCCTACAAATGCACTTGCTAGATTGTAACTCCACGTCAATACAGACCCCGCTGCACCACTCAAGGCCTAGCAACATACTGAACTTGCTGCACCCTTCAGCCTCTTATGGACGTATCCTTCGCATGCCGAAGAGAAAGTTTTAATGCTCCATGGCGCCGAGTCTCGGCCGCCTTGGGATGGCCACGAACATTCCATCGTCCGCATACAAGCCGATGCATGAGTACCGAATTCTTCGAGTTAGCAATTCCCCTCACCTCTGTGAGCTTTGCACAACTCTTTCGGTCGCTTAGCAACTTATTCCACTTTGCATGGTCTCATCCTTTGCCAAGCGCCTCGCTTGCCTTGAGCACTATCATGTATAGTTGTCAACGTTGAGCCGTAGCTCAAACTCAGCCATCCCAACCTTTGTGTGCTTCGCATTCTTCCAAGCTTGTCTGTTCTCGTGGTGCCTCTTGCGCGAAGGGTTGGCCATTCCTCTGAATGCCAATCTCAGATGCCCGCTCATCTGAGTGACTCTTTTCCTTACATCTCCATGCCCGTTTTCCCCCCAAACAGTCATGCATGTGCTGACTGCCCTCAACGCAGCCCCGCTAGGTCCCCCACGTTTGCATGCTAAGTATTTTTATGAGTGCTTGTCCCGCTCTGATACCATGTGTCACAGACTTAGCTGGATTTGCCTAAGTCGTGTGGCACCCTTGCGTGTCCGTCCACAAAGGTCAGCCTCCCCGAAGCCTCCCATTATCCCTTAGGACCACCAAAAGAGAGAACGGGTTAGAGATAATGCCTCAATCGGGATCCACAAGCAAACATCTCCGAAAAACACTTCATAGACAATGCAAATTATAAACATACTTTACAAGCTCTGAACAGTTGCACAACAAAGGGTAAAATGGTCAATTACAGACCAAAAATCTCTCGCACGTGTCCACATGACACCACCTTTATTTACAAGCCTAAAGAGGCCACCAACCCAACTAAAGTGGGACTATTAAGTCTTCGGCCGCCCCTTTACATTCTGTACAAGGCATGATAATGCCAAAAGACACGGACATACATAAGCATTACATCAAACACCTTGTTTCGAAGTTTGTCCGTGACAGCTTGGCTGGGCGGTGGCACCGCCAGCATCGGGAACATAAGAGAATTCAAATTTTTGGAGCCCAAATTTGAATCCTCTTAAGGCCTATAAATACCCCTCAAGTCTTAACTGAGAATACAACTTTTTGAGAAGCAAGTGATTGAGAGAAAAGTCTTAGAAGAGTCTTTGCCTTTCTTGTTTTCAATTTGCTAGTGTTCACCTCCTTCTTTCTTGCTGAAAATCTGTAAGAGAGTGAACCGCTTGTAAAAGTTGTAAGAGGGGTATTTACCCTTCCCTTTCAAGAGATTTGCTAGTGGAAGGTGGGAGCCTCATCGAAGAGGGGCCTCGGAAGTGGATGTAGGTCACTTGACCGAACCACTTTAAAAACGACGTAATCTCTGGTTTGCATTTCATTACTGCTATTTACATTACTGCAAACCCTCTTACTTGCTTTATTTCCTCATTACATTTACTGGACAACTTTGTGAATACGCTTTCAAGTTAAGCACTTCCGATTCCGATTTTTATCGTACGAAATGGCTGACTACACTAGGTGATGTCTCTTGGAACTTTTCTAAATTAATTATGAAATTCTACTGTAAGGGCAAACAGATCATCCTACGCGGGAAGCGCGGAAGCAACGTTACCACTGTTTCGACTCAACGAATGGAGAAAGTTTTACACAAGGTAAATGGTGCCTTTTTGATGCACCTCCAGCAGCAACCAGAGGAGAAGAAAATAGAATTTGAAGATCAAAATCTTGCCCAATTTCTTACTGAATTTGCCGACATATTTGCTGAACCGCGTGGTCTTCCTCCTTCTCGGCAACATGACCATCGAATTCCAATTCTTCCGGGCAAGCCACCAGCGAACACTCGACCATACCGATATCCTCACCTCTAAAAAGATGAAATTGAAAAGATTGTTAGGATCGAGAGCACTAAGAGGGGGGGGGTGAATTAGTGCAGCGGAAATCTTACAGCGATTAAAAACCAAAAGCTGCGTTCGTTCAAAAACTATTATGATGCAAAAGCAAATTCTCAGTTTGTATTTAAGTGCAGTTTGCGTCTAAGCGCAGATTGCGTCTAAGCGCAGTTTTGCGTCTAAGCGCAGTTTACGTCTAAACTCAGATTTACGTCTAAACGCAGTTTTACGTCTAAACGCAGATTTACGTCTAAACGCAGATTTACGTCTAAACGCAGATTTACGTCTAAACTCAGATTTACGTCTAAACTCAGATTTACGTCTAAACGTAGATTTACGTCTAAACGCAGTTTTACGTCTAAACGCAGATTTACGTCTAAACTCAGTTTTACGTCTAGACGCAGATTTACGTCTAAACTTTGAAACTCGTTTGTATACTCGCAGAAAGCAGTATGCAGTTGAAATCAAGACGTAAACGTAAACTGAGATATGATGATTGTGCGAGGAAAGCCGATTTATGTCTGAATGCAGTTTTACGTCTAAATGTTGAAACTCGTTCGTAAAATTGTAGAGGACAGTTTGTAGTTATTAATAGGATCAAAATGTAAGGGTAAACTGCAAAGAAGCTCGTTCGTAAAAGCACGGAAGACAGTTCTGCAGAATCAAACGTAAACGTAAACTGTAATGTATGAAAATACGAATTTACGTCTGAATGCAGATTCGGAAGAACAGCACTTAGAACTTGTTCGTGAAAGCGCAGAGAGCAGTAGTAATGAAGGAGGTTTGCAGTAATGATAAAGTGCTCGAGAATAAACGCAAACCAGAGATTTAGAGTGGTTCGGTCAGCCTTGACCTACTCCACTTTTGGCTTCCTCCACCGACGAGGTTGCCGACGTCAACTAGGTGCCTTCCTTCAATGGGCGAAGGCTAACTGCCCTTTTACAGTTTCTCTCCTTTTGACAGGCTCAGGAGACAACCTTTACAGACCTTTCTCTCCTCACTTTACAACTGAAAACTTGAAGAACAGAAGGAGGAAACTTAAAGGCTTTACAACACTTTTGAGCTCTTAGAATCACAGAAAAGATCAAGATTTCGGTGTAGGTCTGTATCTTTTCAGTGCTGAATGGGTGGGGTATTTATAGGCCCCAACCCAATTCAAAATTCGAGCTCAAAACGATCAAATCGATCAAATCCCAGAATTCTGGGATCAGGCGGTTGCACCTCTTGACTGGAGAGGTGGCACCGCCTGGCAGAGCTCGAAGACTGAGCTCAGGCGATTGCTCTTCTCTGCCAGAGCTCAAAGACTGAGCTCGATGGTTGCATCACCTGGCAGAGCTCGAAGACTGAGCTTGGTGGTTGCACCACCTGGCAGAGCTCGAAGTCTGAGCTCGGTGGTTGCATCACCTAGCAGAGCTCGAAGACTGAGCTCGGTGGTTGCATCACTTGCCAGAGCTCGAGACTGAGCTCAGGCTGATGCACCTCTCTGCCAGAGCTCGAAGACTGAGCTCGGTGGTTGCATCGCCTGGCAGAGCTCGAAACTTGAGCTCTGGCGGTGCTACCTCTTGACAGAGGAGGTTGCACCGCCCAGTCTAGCTCGAAGACTGAGTTCTGGGCGGTTGCACCTCTTGGCTGGGGCGGTTGCACCTCCCAGCCTCGCAGCCCTGGCGGTTGCACCTCCTGGCTGGGGCGGTTGCACCTCCTGGTGCAATCAGGGTCCGAATGGTTCGCTCCATTCGGCCCAATTTGAATATTTTCAGGGGCCCAATTGCCCCAAGATTAAGCTAATGGGATCACCTCCCATTTTCATGCTTAATCATCATGCTAACTACGATTAACTCTAAGACAACTTCTGCAGCTTTGCTCCGATGCGTCAATCGCTTCTTCCGGCGAGTTTCCGGCCAACTTCCGTCGATCATCCGATAAACCCTCGGTGATCCTTCTGCGGACATCCGGCATACTCCTGGACTTTGCGACGATCCACTTGGCGAGTTCCGACGAGCTTCGCTTGGCAAGCTTCTGGACTTCTCGGATCTGTTCTCGCTGAACCTCCGACGACCGTCCGAACTTCCGTCGAACTCTCGAACTCCCAACGTGATCATGATCTTGACTCCGGCGCAACACCTGCTGCTTGTCTTACTCTCATCGTAGTTAATCCTGCACACTTATCTCAACACATAGATTAGATAACAAATGACAATTGACTTCATCATCAAAATTCGAGATTCAACAATCTCCCCCTTTTTGATGATGACAATCAATTGATAAAGGAGTTGTCCTTAACTCCCCCTATCTATATGCCATAGTTGAGATAAGTCAACCTTGAATTCAAGACCTAAGAATTCAAGTGACGTATTGATAAGTTAGATCAGTTAAACTTATCAATGCTCTCATCATGATACCCATCATGATGTATCTCTTCAAGAATGATGTCAAGGCATGACATACATCATCAGGTTTGTATGATAGTGTTTGTAACTATTCATCATGTAATAATATAAAGCTACGAAGGACTTTTTACATGATGCACACATTTGAGATTTTCTAGCAAGTTTGCATTTTCTTCACAATATAGAATATTAAATCAAGATATGATGCAAACTATAGCACATGTTCACATATCTCTTGGTGATGCAAGGATGGCATAACATTGTTTATAGCATCACTCAAGTATTTGCAACTATGACATAGACATGATTATGGCAGTTCAGCTATGACATAGTGTTTATCAATTCATATGTTTCTCCCCCTTTGTCATCAACAAAAAGCATGATAGCATTATCAAGCATATAAAGGAAGTCATGACACATATATCTCTTTATTGTTTGTTGCTTGACGGAGGAAAGTCATTTTTCAAAGAGTTTTCATAAGAGTGTACAGGAACATCCCATACAAACCGAAAAATGAAGTTCTTACATGCATTTGGTTAAAAATATTTGTCACATAATTTGCAACATGTTATTTGATCAAGCGTTGTCAAGGCATGTAATAGTAATAACATCCGAAAAATAATTTTAACTAGTTTAAGTATTCGGACACATCAACATTCCTAATTCTCTTCTTATGTAATCAAATTGTTCTTCACATAGGGGTTTTGTGAAGATATCAGCCAGTTGATGTTTGGTATCAATAAACTCTATGGTTACATCATGATTAGTGACATGATCTCTTATAAAGTGATGTCTAATATCAATGTGTTTTGTTCTTGAGTGTTGTATAGGATTTTTAGTTAAGCATATTGCACTCGTGTTATCACATTTAATGGGAATATCTTTAAGATTCACTTTGTAATCTTCTAAAGTGTTTTTCATCCATACAACTTGTGCACAGCATGCACTTGCTGCAATGTATTCAGCTTCGGTTGTTGATAGGGCAACCGAGTTTTGTTTCTTAGATGACCAGGATACAAGGGCATGTCCTAAAAATTGACATGATCCTGATGTGCTTTTTCTGTCTAGTCTACAGCCAGCGAAGTCCGCATCAGCATAAGCTGTTAATTCAAAATTTTCTGATTTTGGGTACCATAATCCTAGATTGGTAGTTCCATTAAGATATCTGAGTATTCTTTTGACTGCTTTGAGATGAGATATCTTAGGGTCTGATTGAAATCTAGCACAAAGTCCTACACTGAACATGATGTCTGGTCTGGTGGCAGTGAGGTAAAGTAAACTTCCTATCATACCCCTATAGGTTTTTTGATCGAAGCTTTCTCCATTCTCATCAATTTCTAACTTAGTGGAGGTGCTCATAGGAGTGTCAATGGCTTTTGAATTATTCATTTTGAACTTCTTTAGCAAACTCACAGCATATTTGGTTTGACTAATAAAGATGCCATTGCTTAGTTGTTTGATTTGTAGGCCTAAGAAGAATGTTAACTCTCCCATTAGACTCATTTCAAATTCATGACTCATAGTTTTCGCAAAGGATTCACAAAGAGATTCATTTGTAGAACCAAAGATAATATCATCAACATAAATCTGAACAATGAGAAAATTATTTTCAAAATTCTTGATAAACAATGTAGTATCAACCTTGCCTTTTATGAAATTATTTTCAATGAGAAAAGAGCTAAGTCTCTCATACCAAGCCCTTGGGGCTTGTTTTAAACCATAGAGAGCTTTAGTTAATCTAAACACATGATTAGGGCAGCCATTATTTTCAAATCCAGGAGGTTGTTCAACATAAACTTCTTCGGAAATGAAACCATTTAGAAAAGCGCTTTTAACATCCATTTGAAATAACTTAAAATTATTGCAACTAGCGTAGGCAAGGAGCATCCTTATGGCTTCCAATCGAGCCACAGGTGCGAAGGTTTCTTCGTAATCGATACCTTCTTCTTGGTTGAAACCTTTGGCCACTAATCTAGCCTTGTTTCTAACCACGATACCATTTTCATCTTGCTTGTTTCTAAAGACCCATTTAGTACCAATTACTAAATGGTCATTTGGCCTAGGAACAAGCTTCCACACCTCATTTCTCTCAAATTGATTTAATTCATCTTGCATTGCGATAATCCATGAATCATCTTTCATGGCTTCATCAACACATTTGGGTTCAATTTGGGAGAGAAAAGCGGCGTTGGCACAAAAGTTTTTAAAAGAAGATCGTGTTTGAACCCCCTTTGATGTGTCTCCTAGGATTAGCTCCTTAGGATGAGCATCTATATACTTCCAATCCTTGGGTAAGGATGTTTTGGAAGTGGATGCATCCAAGTTGCTAGTTGGAGACGGGGTTTCGTTTAAATTCAAGGAATCAAAATTAACATCATCATCAAGATCATTTTTCTTAATTTCTGAAATCTCATTGAAAACAACATGGATGGATTCTTCAATAATTAAGGTTCTTTTATTGAAGATGCGAAAAGCTTTAGAAACCGAAGAATAACCAAGAAAGATTCCTTCATCAGATTTAGTATCGAATTTTCCTAAGTTATCCTTTTCATTCAAGATAAACACTTACACCCAAAGACTTTAAAATATGAGACATTGGGTTTTTTGTTATTCCATAACTCATAAGGAGTTTTGGTGAGTAAGGGTCTTACTAGGACTCTATTTAAAATATAGCATGCAGTGTTTACAGCTTCGGCCCAAAAATATTTGGGTAGGCTATGTTCATTCAACATGGTTCTTGCCATTTCTTGTAAATTTCGATTTTTTCTTTCTACTACCCCATTTTGTTGAGGATTTCTTGGAGTAGAGAAGTTATGGTTGTATCCGTTGAGTTCACAGAATTCTTGGAAGTCATGGTTTTGAAATTCTCCACCATGATCACTTCTAATTGACGAAATCATAGATTCCTTCTCATTTTGAACAAGTTTACAAAACTTGGTAAAATATCTAAAACATTCATTTTTTTTGTTTTAAGAAGTAGGTCCATGTATATCTGCTGTAGTCATCAATAATGACAAAGGCGTATTTGCTACCTCCTAGACTCGATGTAGAGATTGGTCCGAACAAGTCCATATGGATCAATTGTAAGGGCCTAGAGGTGCTTATTTGATTCTTAGCTTTGAAGCTACCCCTAATTTGCTTACCTAATTGGCAAGCATCACATACATTATCTTTGATGAACTTGATATGAGGAATTCCTCTTACAAGTTCTCTAGATGATACTTGAGTGATTAGTTTCATGCTAGCATGACCTAATCTTCTATGCCATAGCCAAGCATCCTCATTCATAACGGCAAAGCACATTTCATCACATAAGTCATTGATGTCAATAGTGTATACGTTGTTTTGTTTTAATGCAATCATAGATATATTTTTGTGTGGTTTTTCAATGATGCAGGCATTAGATTCAAATCTTATAATATATCCTTTATCACATAATTGACTAATGCTCAAGGGGTTATGTTTTAAACCATCAACTAGTAAAACATCTTCAATAGAGAGGTTGGATTTGTTACCTATGGTTCCTTTGCCAATGATTTTACCCTTGTTGTTGTCTCCGAAGGTGACATATCCTTCGTCTATGCTAGTGAGCTTAGAGAATTGAGATGGATCTCTGGTCATATGCCTTGAGCATCCACTATCAAGGTACCATTTCTTGCTCCTAGCTTGCGATTGTTTAGTTTTCTACAAGAAAGGATGATGTTTAGGTACCCATTTGCTTTTGGGTGCCTCATAAATAGATCTACATTTTCTATCATGTTGCATAGAGTTTATCATGGTTCCTTTAGGAACCCAAATTAATTTGTTTGGACTTATTTTCTTGAATGGACAACAATGTGTCTTGTGTCCAGATTTGCAACAAAAGTTGCACTTGGTTTGGTGTTGAACATGTAAGATGGGGCCTTTTACAAAGGTGGTTGGATTTTGATGAGGATTTCTCACAAATCCAATCCCGCTCCTTTTTGGAGTGTGACCCTTGTTTGCAAGGATCATGTTTAATGACTTGCTACCAACCTCGAATTTCTTCAAGGTGTCCTTGAGTAGCAGATTTTCTTTTTGCATAGTTTCTAAATCATGACATTTGATACATGAATTTAAACTATCATGATGTTCGACTTTTAACTTATCAAACTCACAAGTAAGACTATCATGCATCTTTTTCAGCAATTTATACTTTCTACTTATACTCTTGCATTCGTCAAATAAGTCATTGAAGGCATTTAATAATTCATCGAAAGATAAATCAGCATCTAATAAATCCGTTACCTCTTCTCCGATGGCCATTAAGGCGTAGTGAGCAACTTGCTCGGTGTTGGACTCCTCTTCCTCAGATGCGCTCGAATCATCCCATGTTGCTTGGAGCGCCTTCTTCTTTGTTGTTTTTTTCTTGACTTGGGGACAGTCACTGTAATATCCCTCGCTTTTAAAAATTATTAATAAAGATTTATATGTAAATTGGAGGACCTATATGTAAATATAAAAATTACAAGGACTAAACTGCTAAGTTGCAAAAAAAGAAAAAAAAAGGGAAAACCGAAAATTCGGTATTATCCCACCGCCTCCCACGCACTCTGTTTCTTCCAGAAACAGAGAGAGCGGTGGGGCGTGAGGAGAAGAAGGAGAGTGGTAGAAGAAGAGAGGAAGAAGAGGGAGAAGAGAAGAAGAAGAAGAAGAAGAAGAAGAAGAAGAAGAGGGAAAAGAAGAGAGGAGGAAGAAGAGGGAGTAGAGAAGAAGAAGAAGGAGAAGAAGAAGAAGAGGAGGTGGCTGCAGCGAGGGCTGCAGCGAGAAGCTGTGGGGCGTGGGGAGAAGAAGAGAGGAAGAAGAGGGAGAAGAGAAGAAGAAGAAGAAGAAGAAGAGAAGAGGATAGCTGCGGCAAGGCTGCAGCGAGGAGGTGTGTGGGGTTGGGGAGGAAAAAGGGAAGAGGAGAAGAAGAGGGAAAAGAGAGGCAGCTGCAGTAGCCAGGGCTGCAGCACCTCTGTTTCCCGCAGGTGGAAACAGAGGAGAGGATGTGTGGGGCGTTGAGGATGAAAAGGGAAGAAGAAGAAGAAGAAGAAGAAGAAGAAGAAGAAGAAGAAGAAGAAGAAGAAGAAGAAGATAGCTGCGGCAAGGCTGCAGCGAGGAGATGTGTGGCCTTGGGGAGGAAAAGGGAAGAGGGGAAGAGGAGAAGAAGAAGAAGAGGAAGAGAAAGAGGTGTGATACCTCTGTTTCCTGCAGAGGAAACAGAGGAGAGGGTGTGTGTGACGCCGGGGAAGAAGGGGCTGCAGCTGCGGCGATGGCAGCTGCAGCTGGAAGAGAAGAAGAAGAGGAAGATGAGCAGGGGAGGAGGGAGAGGTTGCGGCCGTGGCTGCGGCCGCGACTGCAGCAGTTGCAGCGGGGAGAGAAGAAGAAGAAAGGAAGGAGAAGGAAGAGGAGAAGGGAAAGAAGTAGCTGCGGCTGCGGTTGTGGCAGCTGCAGCTATGGCAGGGAAAGAGGAAGAGAAAAAGGAAAGGAAGAAGAAGAGAAAGGGAAGGAGAGGAAGAAGAGAGGAAGAGGAGAAGGGGCTGCGGCTGCGGTGATGGCAGCTGCAGCTGTGGCTGGGAAAGAAGAGAAGGAAAGGAAGAAGAAGAGAAAGGGAAGGAGAGGAAGAAGAGAGGAAGAGGAGAAGGGGTGGCAGCTGCGGCAGTGGCAGCTGCAGTTGGAAGAGAAGTAGGAGAGGAAATAGAGTAGCAGAGGAAGAAGAGGCTGCGGTTGTGGTGGCTGCGGCCATGACTGCGACTGCGACTGCGGCAGTTGCAGCTGGGAAAGAAAGGAAAGGAAAGGGGGAAAAAGGGGCTGCGGACGGGATTGCGGCCGCAGCGGCAGCGACTGCGTATGCAGCAGTTAGGTCTGCGAGAGAAGGGAGGAAGGAAGGTAGTGCGGTGGAAGGGGCTGCGATTGTAGCAGCGGCAACGGCGGCGGCTGTGGCAGCTGCGTTTGGGAAAGAAAAAGAAGGAATGAGAGTAAGAGAGAGCAGGTGACTGTGCCTCGATGTTCGACACGTGGTGTAGTTGCGAAGAAAGGAAGAAAACGGGAGCACAAAACGAAACAGAGAGAGGACACGGAGGAAAAGTAGAAGGATTTGGGCTGGCACCTTCCTTGGATCTTCGGATCGAAATCTTTGAAAGGCAAGTTTCCCGCTTGTTTCAATCCTTTATATTGCAAGTTCCCTGATCGTTTCTCCTATAATTGCTTTGATATTTCTTATTGCAAGTTTCCCGCTTGTTTCAATCCTTTATATTGCAAGTTTCCTGTTCGTTTCTCCTATAATTGCTCTTATATGTCTTATTGCAAGTATCCTGATCTTTCCCCACTGCCATTTTTATCTCTACATTTGCTTTGATTATGAGGAACTTTGAATTGTTCTAGCCTTGCATTTGTTATATCTCCTGTTTAAACGTAACGATTCGAATCTGTGCAACTTTTGAGATTCTGACCTTTTGATACCGAGCTACCTATAAGTCTTTGTTGGAAACTCTGATTTGTTCAAAACTGATTTCATTGGAAACTAGACTCGTAGACCTTTCTTTGATATATGGATTGAAAGATTTGGAATCCAAACACCTGCCCAGTTATCTGTTGAATCTGACATTATGAATTCTGCCAACAGAGATTTTGTTCTACGACACTTGCTTACCAAATTATTTGTAACTCTCTCTGTTGGACAGTTCAATTCCTATGAAGCCTGTCTTATCTGAAAGTATTATCCAATGATTATTTCGGAGTAAATTGGAGCACGATTGATAGTTTGAATCATTTGTTCAATGTGCCTTCTGTATTCTGCCAGAAATCGAGCTTTGGTCGATTTCTCATATTTTGGTTTCATTCCTTTGGAAATTGATATCCTTTAGCCTTCTTATTCAATTGAGCTTTATATTACTACTTTGAATTCTTGTATGCTCTTGTCCTTAAAATTATTGCATTCTTGAAAACTGTTGTGTAACGTTTATGCTATATCGTATTGACTCATATAGGCACATGTATATCCTATTGTTCCGCATTTGCTTTCGATATGTGCCTATTCCAGTTTCATTCCTTTGGACATTGAATTCATCAAATCTTCTTATTGAATTGAGTTATTTGTGATTGCTTGGATTCCATATGTGCCCTTGCTTTCAATTCCCTTCAAATCTGAATATACTTGTGAAAGATTATTGCTTACTTCGGATTGACTCGTAAAGGCACATGTACGTTTGTTGTTCCGCGTGTGCTTCTGATATATGCTACTTATTGTTGAAACTATCCTTTTGTACTCTGGTGTGTGGGATCGTCTGGACCTTTGCCAGAAATGGTAAAAGGTATGCGCTGATTTGCCCGCTTTGTGGGGTCCCGCTTTGTGGGATATTCTGGTATGCGCGATTTGCCCGCTTTGTGGGGTCCCGCTTTGTGGGATATTCTGGTATGCGCTTATTTGCCCGCTTTGTGGGGTCCCGCTTTGTGGGATATTGCTGACTGAGATCCCACTACACCCTCTATATGTTTGAATGACATCCAGAGCTTTGGTGAGTTATTTCTGTTCGTGCTCTGGATAGTTATGATATGATTGCAACGTCAAGGACGACGTTTGAGATTCTGTACGACATATGAGTTTGATATGCTCTGAAATGCTTCATTCACTGATGATATGCTTCGAAATGTTCCATATGCCGTTGATATGCTCCGGAACATTTCATATGCCATTGATATGCTCCAATTACTCTGTGCTCCATTTGCTATGAACTGATATGTTCTGAAATGTCCTATCTGCCATTGATATGTTCCAATTACTCTATGCCCCATTCGTTATGGATCAAATATGTTTTGAATGACATGATACGTATGATTTGGTATCTATTGAGATGGTATCCTTGAGAATTCTTGTATTCTGCCTTGCATTATGATACCTTACTCGTTTGAAACCGTTCCTTTTGTTCTAAATATGCTTTGTCACTTGCTGAGCCGTTTTTGGCTCACTCCGTTGTTATATAAATCTTTCAGGTCAGCTTGTCACTCTTCGAGATGTTTGATTTGGGCTGAGGCAGTGGATAGCTATTCAGAATAATGGGCAAGTCTGGTTGGTTATTACGATATTGTTGTATAAGTATGTCTTGTATATAATGAAATGTTGTCGATGAACCGAAATAGATATACTGTGTCCAAGTGTTAGGAGATCTCTCTTATTTGGAATTTCAGAATGTTAAGTCTAATTTATGGTGATATGAACTTGTGGTGAATAGTTGGAGTTCTGATTGTATAATTTATTTAGCTTGTGGATTTATAAATGTTGTTCATGTTTGTCAAGTTGGCTTGGGTTGCCATAAATGTGAATTATCGAGTGATGTGATATATGATTATAAACTGCACAGGTTTTATGGATGTGAATATGAATAGAATGTTTTCAGTGTCCTCAAACGTTAGTTTGGATCCTGGATTGGTCTGTGACGAAAATTTTAAAAATCATGGATATTTTGAGGGGCGTGACAATCACTCTTGTAGTGTCCCGGCTTTTTACATTCGTAGCAGATCACTTGGTCCTTCTTGGGTTCAAGTTTATTTTTCACATCGTTTTTAAACTTGTTTCTTTTGAAGAATTTCTTAAACTTTCTTGTCAAAAGTGCCAAGTCATCATCACAGTCCTCATCACTTGAGTTTTCTCTCAAGTGGCATTCAGAAGTTTTAAGTGCCATATCCTTCCTGTTCTTTGGAAGGATGTCTTCTTGCTCTTCATGAGCTTTGCAAGTCATTTCGTAGGTCATTAATGACCCGATTAGTTCTTCAAGAGGGAAATTTCGCAGATCTTTTGCCTCTTGAATAGCGGTGACTTTAGGATCCCAACTCTTAGGAAGGGATCTTAGTATCTTATTAACAAGCTCAAAATCCGAAAAGCTCTTTCCGAGTCCTTTTAGACCGTTGACGACATCCGTGAAACGGGTAAACATGTCGCCAATGGTTTCACTCGGTTTCATTCAGAAAAGTTCAAAAGAATGCAGCAACAGATTGATTTTTGACTCTTTCACTCTACTTGTGCCCTCGTGGGTCACTTCAAGTGTGTGCTAAATATCAAAAGCAGTTTCGCAAGTTGAAACACGATTAAACTCATTTTTATCAAGTGCGCAAAATAAGGCATTCATAGCCTTTGCATTTAGAGCGAAAGCCTTCTTCTCCAAATCGTTCCAATCGATCATTGGAAGAGAAGATTTTGAAAATCCATTTTCAACAAGGTTCCACAGTTCAAAATCCATAGAAATAAGAAAGATCCTCATTCGGGTCTTCCAGTAAGTGTAGTCCGTTCCACTGAACATGGGTGGACGTATAATCGAATGCCCCTCTTGGTTTCCGGCGTATGCCATCTCTCTTGGGTTTTAATCCTCTAGAGAGTTAACCTTGCTCTGATACCAATTGTTAGGATCGAGAGCACTAAGAGGGGGGGGGTGAATTAGTGCAGCGGAAATCTTACAGCGATTAAAAACCAAAAGCTGCGTTCGTTCAAAAACTATTATGATGCAAAAGCAAATTCTCAGTTTGTATTTAAGTGCAGTTTGCGTCTAAGCGCAGATTGCGTCTAAGCGCAGTTTTGCGTCTAAGCGCAGTTTACGTCTAAACTCAGATTTACGTCTAAACGCAGTTTTACGTCTAAACGCAGATTTACGTCTAAACGCAGATTTACGTCTAAACGCAGATTTACGTCTAAACTCAGATTTACGTCTAAACTCAGATTTACGTCTAAACGTAGATTTACGTCTAAACGCAGTTTTACGTCTAAACGCAGATTTACGTCTAAACTCAGTTTTACGTCTAGACGCAGATTTACGTCTAAACTTTGAAACTCGTTTGTATACTCGCAGAAAGCAGTATGCAGTTGAAATCAAGATGTAAACGTAAACTGAGATATGATGATTGTGCGAGGAAAGCCGATTTACGTCTGAATGCAGTTTTACGTCTAAATGTTGAAACTCGTTCGTAAAATTGTAGAGGACAGTTTGCAGTTATTAATAGGATCAAAATGTAAGGGTAAACTGCAAAGAAGCTCGTTCGTAAAAGCACGGAAGACAATTCTGCAGAATCAAACGTAAACGTAAACTGTAATGTATGAAAATACGAATTTATGTCTGAATGCAGATTCGGAAGAACAACACTTAGAACTTGTTCGTGAAAGCGCAGAGAGCAGTAGTAATGAAGGAGGTTTGTAGTAATGATAAAGTGCTCGAGAATAAACGCAAACCAGAGATTTAGAGTGGTTCGGTCAGCCTTGACCTACTCCACTTTTGGCTTCCTCCACCGACGAGGTTGCCGACGTCAACTAGGTGCCTTCCTTCAATGGGCGAAGGCTAACTGCCCTTTTACAGTTTCTCTCCTTTTGACAGGCTCAGGAGACAACCTTTACAGACCTTTCTCTCCTCACTTTACAACTGAAAACTTGAAGAACAGAAGGAGGAAACTTAAAGGCTTTACAACACTTTTGAGCTCTTAGAATCACAGAAAAGATCAAGATTTCAGTGTAGGTCTGTATCTTTTCAGTGCTGAATGGGTGGGGTATTTATAGGCCCCAACCCAATTCAAAATTCGAGCTCAAAACGATCAAATCGATCAAATCCCAGAATTCTGGGATCAGGCGGTTGCACCTCTTGACTGGAGAGGTGGCACCGCCTGGCAGAGCTCGAAGACTGAGCTCAGGCGATTGCTCTTCTCTGCCAGAGCTCGAAGACTGAGCTCGATGGTTGCATCACCTGGCAGAGCTCGAAGACTGAGCTTGGTGGTTGCACCACCTAGCAGAGCTCGAAGTCTGAGCTCGGTGGTTGCATCACCTGGCAGAGCTCGAAACTGAGCTCAGGCTGATGCACCTCTCTGCCAGAGCTCGAAGACTGAGCTCGGTGGTTGCATCACCTGCCAGAGCTCGAGACTGAGCTCAGGCTGATGCACCTCTCTGCCAGAGCTCGAAGACTGAGCTCGGTGGTTGCATCGCCTGGCAGAGCTCGAAACTTGAGCTCTGGCGGTGCTACCTCTTGACAGAGGAGGTTGCACCGCCCAGTCTAGCTCGAAGACTGAGTTCTGGGCGGTTGCACCTCTTGGCTGGGGCGGTTGCACCTCCCAGCCTCGCAGCCCTGGCGGTTGCACCTCCTGGCTGGGGCGGTTTCACCTCCTGGTGCAATCAGGGTCCGAATGGTTCGCTCCATTCGGCCCAATTTGAATCTTTTCAGGGGCCCAATTGCCCCAAGATTAAGCTAATGGGATCACCTCCCATTTTCATGCTTAATCATCATGCTAACTACGATTAACTCTAAGACAACTTCTGCAGCTTTGCTCCGATGCGTCTATCGCTTCTTCCGGCGAGTTTCCGGCCAACTTCCGTCGATCATCCGATAAACCCTCGGTGATCCTTCTGCGGACATCCGGCATACTCCTGGACTTTGCGACGATCCACTTGGTGAGTTCCGACGAGCTTCGCTTGGCAAGCTTCTGGACTTCTCGGATCTGTTCTCGCTGAACCTCCGACGACCGTCCGAACTTCCGTCGAACTCTCGAACTCCCAACGTGATCATGATCTTGACTCCGGCGCAACACCTGCTGCTTGTCTTACTCTCATCGTAGTTAATCCTGCACACTTATCTCAACACATAGATTAGATAACAAATGACAATTGACTTCATCATCAAAATCCGAGATTCAACAAAGATCGTAAAGGAGATGCTTGAAACAGGGGTGATTCGACCAAGTTGCAGCCCCTATTCCTCACCGGTGCTACTTGTACGCAAGAAGGACGGAACTTGGCGGATGTGCATCGACTACCGAGCTTTAAATGGCATCACCATCAAGGACAAATACCCAATACCAGTGGTGGATGAACTTCTTGATGAATTGAAAGGAGCTCGAGTCTTCACGAAGTTGGACCTCCGATCCGGTTACCACTAAATTCGGGTATGTAACGATGACATTCCAAAAACTGTATTTCGCACACATGATGGCCATTATGAATTCTTGGTAATGCCTTTTGGACTCACTAATTCTCCTTCAACCTTTCAAAGTCTCATGAATGATATATTTCGGAGCTTTCTTCGTAAATTTGTGCTGGTATTTTTCGATAATATTCTCGTTTACAGCCCTTCTCTTGAGACTCACTTTCAGCATTTACGGATTGTTTTGACGATCCTTCGGGAGAATACTCTTTTTGTTAAGAAACCAAAGTGCAGCTTTCTCCAGCAAAAAATAGAGTACCTTGGGCATATAATATCAGAAGAAGGAGTGGCAGTAGACCCAACAAAAATTGAGGCAATGCAAGGCTGGCCGAAACCTACAAACGTGAAATTACTACGGGGGTTCCTTGGACTAACGGGCTACTACCGAAAATTTGTTAAGGACTATGGGAAGATCAGTGCACCACTCACTTCTTTACTGAAAAAAGATGCTTTCCAATGGTCGGACAAAGCCTCTGCTGCCTTCGACAAACTTAAAGCAGCCATGACAACGACGCCGGTGCTTGCGCTACCAGATTTCAATATACCCTTCATCATTGAGGCCGACGCATCTGGAGTCGGAATTGGAGCCGTTCTCATGCAAAATGGTCGACCACTCGCATACACTAGCAAGACATTATCTCCCGCCTATCAAAATATGTCAGTATATGATAAGGAGATGCTTGCCATTGTACACGCAATAACGAGGTGGAGACCCTACCTGATCGGCCGGCGATTTCAAATTAAAACTGACCATAAAAGCCTCAAGTACTTTTTGGAGCAAAAGATATCATCCCCTGAGCAGCAAAAATGGGTAACCAAACTTCTTAGATTTGATTATGAAATTATTTACAAAAAGGGGAAAGAAAACGTTGTTGCAGATGCACTCTCACGGCTACCTGAACAAGCTAAGGTTTCAGCCATCTCCCTTCCTACCACCGGTCTCCTCGAGGACATTAGGGAAGAATGGAAGAAGGATCCAGAGATCAGCAAGATCATAAAAAAATTAGAGGAGGATCCAAGTGCAATAGCCCACTACACCTGGGATTCGAGGGATTTACGCTACAAAGGTCGCATTGTGCTTATACCTGACTCTCCTTGCATCGCAATCATCTTGCATGAAATGCACTCTATACCTTCAGCAGGGCACTCTGGATTCCTAAGAACCTACAAAAGAGTGAAGCAAAATTTTTATTGGAGAGGGATGAAAAAAATTATTGTTGAATATGTGGCACAATGTGATGTATGTCAACAGCACAAGGGTGAAACTGTGGCAAATCCAGGGAAGCTACAACCACTACCCATACCAGACTCAGTGTGGACTGACATCTCCATGGACTTCATTGAAGGGCTGCCATCTTCCAAAGGTAAAAGCACGATTCTCGTGGTGGTTGATCGACTTACGAAATATGCTCATTTTTGTGCTATGAGAAATCCCTACACTACTGCTAGTATTGCTCAGATTTTCATAGAAAATATTGTTAAACTGCATGGGATGCCAAGGTCCATCGTAAGAGATCGTGATAGGATCTTCACTAGTAAATTTTGGACCGAGTTATTTCAGTTACAAGGCACCAAACTCAAGATGAGCACAGCATATCATCCACAAACTGACGGCCAAACAGAGGTGGTAAATAGGTGCTTAGAGACGTACCTCCGGTGTTTCGCTAGCGACCGACCAAAAGAGTGGGCAAAATGGCTTCCTTGGGTCGAATGGTGGTATAATACTACATATCATTCATCTACAAAATGTGCCCCTTATGAAGCATTGTATAGTCGACCAGCACCTGTGATTCCAAAGTATATAATTGGCTCGGCCAAGGTAGATCAGGTTGACCAAGAATTGATTGATAGGGACAAACTCTTACAACTATTAAAAGATAATCTCTCTACCGCTCAAGCCAGAATGAAGCAGCAAGCCGACACACGACGAAGTGAAAGAGAATTTTCAGTGGGAGATTGGGTTTATCTTCGCCTACAACCATACAAGCAACTCTCTATCAACACTCGAGCCTCCATGAAGCTATCCCCACATTTTTATGGGCCCTATCAGATCACAGAGCGTATTGGAGCCGTGGTATACAGACTTAAATTACCTGAAGATGCCAAAATTCACCCTGTCTTCCACGTATCATGCCTAAAGCCCAAGTTGGGAGGACACGAGTCACCCCAGATCCAACTGCCCAACACAATTGAGGATGGAGTTATTCAAGCCCAACCACAGGCCATCCTCGATCGCAGGATCGTGATGCGTCGCCAACATCCCTCTACTGAAGTACTAGTGCATTGGAATAATCTACCACTTGAAGACGCGACATAGGAACCATATGAGGAGCTGAAGACCCGGTTCCCTGAGTTCATGGAATCTCAGCCTTGAGGACAAGGCTGATTTGAAGAGGGCGGGTCTGTTAGGACTCTAGCTAGGAGAGTCCTAATTGAGAGGGACACTATGTTAGGACTCTAACTAGGAGAGTCCTAATTGAAAGGGACATTCTGTTAGGAGGTTTTTTCTTAGAGAAGAATTAGGAGTTGTAAGGGAATAGGAGTCTTGAGTATGAGTCATATTAGGAGTTGGTTAGAAGTAAGAGTCTTAAGTAGGAGTCCTATTATGAGTTAGGGTTTAGAAGCCCTATAAATAGCCATGTATTCGTTCTCTTTTCTTAAGCAATAGATGAATCTTTTTTGCAGCCTTTGAGTAGCAACTTGGAGGGAGGAACCCCTATAAAGTTCCAAGGAGGCCGATCCCCTGAAGAGATCAACCCCAAGTTTAGAATCTGCAAGGGTTCTAACAATACACCTCCTCCTCGAGGTTCCCATTGAGGAATGTAGTTTTCACATCCATCTGCCAGATCTCACAATCATAGTATACTGCAATAGCCAATAGAATTCTGATGGATTTCAGCATTGCTAAGGGTGAGAAGGTTTCGTCGTAGTCAACACATTGCCTTTGACGATACCCCTTAGCCACTAGCCTTGCTTTATAGGTCTCTACCTTTCCATCTACTTTGATCTTTTTCTTAAAGATCCACTTGCAACCGATGGGTAAAATACCTTCGGGCCCATCAACTAGGTTCCAAACCTTGTTGGAGTATATAGAATCCATCTCAGAATTCATAGCTTCTTGCTACTTCCCGGAGTCTATACTCATAATAAACTCCTCGTAGGTCGGAGGATCAATATCCTCAACATCCTCTCCTCTAATATGTCTCACATATCTCTCAGGAGGATGAGATACTCTGTCAGACCTACGTAAAGTTGAAACTTATGTATTAGGTATCTGAACAGACTCGAGCTGTAGAGTGGTGCTTGAGCTTGGTTCTCCAACCTCGCTCAACTCTATCATGCTCCCACTATCTCTGCTAAGAATGTGTTCCTTCTTAAGGAACACTGCTCTCTTAGCTACAAAGACCTTTTGGTCCTCTAGATGATAGAAATAATACCCACAAGTTTCCTTGGGGTATCCTACAAATTTACATCACTTTGTCCTCGATTCTAACTTATCGGGGTTGTGTTTTTTAACGTGGGCAGGGCGGCCCCAAATCTTAACAACCTTAAGATCAGACTTCTTCCCTTTTCATATCTCATATGGTGTAGACACTACCGACTTAGTTGGAACTCTATTCAGAAGGTAAGTTGCAGTTTCTAGGGCATATCCCCAGAATAAGATGGGTAGGTCAGCGAAACTCATCATGGACAGTACCATGTCTAATAGCGTACGATTTCTCCTTTCAGAGACACCATTAAGCTGAGGTGTATAAGGAGGTGTCCATTGGGATAATATCCCATGGTCCTTGAGGAACTGAGTAAACTTTGTACTTAAGTACTCACCTCCTCGATCTGATCGAAGAGTTTTGATACTCTTTATAGTCTGGTTCTCTACCTCATTCTTATACTTTCTGAATTTCTCAAAGGCCTCGAACTTGTACTTCATTAAGTACACATATCCATACCTTGAGAAATCATCAGTAAAGGTAATGAAGTAGGAGTAACCACCAATGACATGAGTTGACATGGGTCCACATACATCACGATGTATGAGTTCCAACAACTCAGTGGCTCTCTCTCTAGTTCTACTAAATGGAGAGTTGGTTATGTTGAATCTCAGATTTTGATGATAAAATCAATTGATGGGTTAATTGATCTAATCCATATTATTGAGTTAAGTATACAGGATTAACTACGATAACCAGAAAACATAAAGCAAAGAATACCAGAGTCAAGTTCGATGGACGTTTAAGAGTCTGAAGAATCGTTGGAGGTTCGCGGAGATCACCGAGAAGGCTCGGCTACTCGTTGAAGTCGTCACAAGATCGGGAGCTTGCTGGGAGTTCGTCGGAAGAAATTCGAGGGTATATTGGAAGTCTGCCGGAAGTTCGTTGGAAAGCTCGCCGGAATAAGACTCGACGTTCGCGATTAAAAACTTGCTTGGGATGTTTTTAGTTATGTAGTTAACATGTAATTAGGATTAGGATTAAAAGATAATCCTATATCCTGGTTAGGGGCTAACTGGGCCCAAAATTAGACTTGGTTTGGGCTAAATTTAAAGCCCAACCAATGAACCGAAGGGTCTGGCGGTGGCACCGCCCAGCACCCGGGAGCTAGGCGGTGGCACCGCTTGGCTGGGCGGTGGCACCGCCAGTCCATTGTCAGTTTCAGACACTGATAGGCAGTGGCACCGCTACTGACAGGCGGTGGCACCGCCAGCATCGGGAACCAAAGAGAATTCAAATTTTGGAGCCCAAATTTGAATCCTCTTCAGGCCTATAAATATCCCTCAAATCTCAGCTGAGATTATAACTTTTTGAGAAGCAATTAATTGAGAGAAAGGTCTTAGAAAAGTCTTAGCTAGTCTTGTTTTCAATTTGCTAGTGTCCACTGTTAGGATCGAGAGCACTAAGAGGGGGGGGGGGGTGAATTAGTGCAGCGGAAATCTTATAATAATTTAAAAACCAAAAGCTGCGTTCGTTCAAAAACTATTATGATGCAAAAGCAAATTCTCAGTTTGTATCTAAGTGCAGTTTGCGTCTAAGCGCAGATTGCGCTTAAGCGCAGTTTTGCGTCTAAGCGCAGTTTTGCGTCTAAACTCAGATTTACGTCTAAACGCAGATTTACGTCTAAACGCAGATTTACGTCTAAACGCAGTTTTACGTCTAAACGCAGATTTACGTCTAAACGCAGTTTTACGTCTAGACGCAGATTTACGTCTAAACTTTGAAACTCGTTTGTATACTCGCAGAAGGCAGTATGCAGTTGAAATCAAGACGTAAACGTGAACTGAAATCTGATGATTGAGCGAGGAAAGCCGATTTACGTCTGAATGCAATTTTACGTCTAATTGTTGAAACTCGTTCGTAAAATCATAGAGGACAGATTGCAGTTATTAATAGGATTAAAATGTAAGCGTAAACTGCAAAGAAGCTTGTTCGTAAAAGCACGGAAAACAGTTCTGCAGAATCAAACGTAAACGTAAACTGTAATGTATGAAAATACGAATTTACGTCTGAATGCAGATTTGGAAGAACAGCACTTAGAACTTGTTCGTGAAAGCGCAGAGAGCAGTAGTGATGAGGGAGGTTTGCAGTAATGATAAAGTGCTCGAAAATAAACGCAAACCAGAGATTTAGAGTGGTTCGGTCAGCCTTGACCTACTCCACTTTTGGCTTCCTCCACCGATGAGGTTGCCGACGTCAACTAGGTGCCTTCCTTCAATGGGCGAAGGCCAAACTTCCCTCTTACAATTTCTCTCCTTTTGACAGGCTTAGGAGACAACCTTTACAGACCTTTCTCTCCTCACTTTACAATTGAAAACTTGAAGAACAGAAGGAGGAGACTTAAAGGCTTTACAACACTTTTGAGCTCTTAGAATCACAGAAAAGATCAAGATTTCGGTATAGGTCTATATCTTTTCAGTGCTGAATGGGTGGGGTATTTATAGGCCCCAACCCAATTCAAAATTCGAGCTCAAAACGATCAAATCGATCAAATCCCAGAATTCTGGGATCAGGCGGTTGCACCTCTTGACTGGAGAGGTGGCACCGCCTGGCAGAGCTCGAAGACTGAGCTCAGCCGATTGCTCTTCTCTGCCAGAGCTCGAAGACTGAGCTCGATGGTTGCATCACCTGGCAGAGCTCGAAGACTGAGCTTGGTGGTTGCATCACCTGGCAGAGCTCGAAATCTGAGCTCGGTGGTTGCATCACCTGGCAGAGCTCGAAACTGAGCTCAGGCTGATGCACCTCTCTGCCAGAGCTCGAAGACTGAGCTTGGTGAATGCATCACCTGGCAGAGCTCGAGACTTAGCTCAGGCTGATGCACCTCTCTACCAGAGCTCGAAGACTGAGCTCGGTGGTTGCATCGCCTGGCAGAGCTCGGAACTTGAGCTCTGGCGGTGCAACCTCTTGGCTGGGGCGGTTGCACCTCCCAACCCCACAGCCCAGGCGGTTGCACCTCCTGGCTGGGGCGGTTGCACCTCCCAACCTCACAGCCCAGGCGGTTGCACCTCCTGGCTGGGGCGGTTGCACCTCCTGGTGCAATCAGGGTCCGAATGGTTCACTCCATTCGGCCCACTTTGAATCTTTTCAGGGGCCCAATTGCCCCAAGATTAAGCTAATGGGGTCACCTCCCATTTTCATGCTTAATCATCATGCTAACTACGATTAACTCTAAGACAACTTCTGCAGCTTTGCTCCGATGCGTCAATCGCTTCTTCCGGCGAGTTTCCGGCCAACTTCCGTCGATCAACCGATAACCCTCGGTGATCCTTCTGCGGACATCCGGCATACTCCTGGACTTTGCGACGATCCACTTGGCGAGTTCCGACGAGCTTCGCTTGGCAAGCTTCTGGACTTCTCGGATCTGTTCTCGCTGAACCTCCGACGACCGTCCGAACTTCCGTCGAACTCTCGAACTCCCAACGTGATCATGATCTTGACTCCGGCGCAACACCTGCTGCTTGTCTTACTCTTATCGTAGTTAATCCTGCACACTTATCTCAACACATAGATTAGATAACAAATGACAATTGACTTCATCATCAAAATCCGAGATTCAACAATCTCCCCCTTTTTGATGATGACAATCAATTGATAAAGGAGTTATCCTTAACTCCCCCTATCTATATGCCATAGTTGAGATAAGTCAACCTTGAATTCAAGACCTAAGAATTCAAGTGACGTATTGATAAGTTAGATCAGTTAAACTTATCAATGCTCCCATCATGATGCCCATCATGATGTATCTCTTCAAGAATTATGTCAAGGCATGACATATATCATCAAGTTTGTATGATAGTGTTTGTAACCATTCATCATGTAATCATATAAAGCTACGAAGGACTTTTTACATGATGCTCACATTTGAGATTTTCTAGCAAGTTTGCATTTTCTATAGAATATCAAATCAAGATATGATGCAAACTATAGCACATGTTCACATATCTCTTGGTGATGCAAGGATGGCATAACATTGTTTATAGCATCACTCAAGTATTTGCAACTATGACATAGATATGATTATGGCAGTTCAGCTATGACATAGTGTTTATCAATTCATATGTTTATCAATTCATATGTTTCTCCCCCTTTGTCATCAACAAAAAGCATGATAGCATTATCAAGCATATAAAGGAAGTCATGACACATATATCTCTTTATTGTTTTTGCTTGACGGAGGAAAGTTATTTTACAAAGAGTTTTTTTTTTTTTTGTAAGAGTGTACAGGAACATCCCATTTTTAGCATACAAACCGAAAAATGAACTTCTTACATGCATTTGGTTAAAAATATTTGTCACATAATTTGCAACATGTTATTTGATCAAGCGTTTGTCAAGGCATGTAATAGTAATAACATCCAAAAGATAATTTTAACTAGTTTAAGTATTCGGACACATCAACATTCCTAATTCTCTTCTTATGTAATCAAATTGTTCTTCACATAGGGGTTTTGTGAAGATATCAGCCAGTTGATGTTTGGTATCAATAAACTCTATGGTTACATCATGATTAGTGACATGATCACGTATAAATGATGTCTAATATCAATGTGTTTGATTCTTGAGTGTTAAGCTTTTGATATAGTAACATAATCATTTCAAGTGCAGTATTCTATCATATTGCATAGCAAGATTTTTATTTCAGCAAGTGTAGCATTGCATCACATGGTAAGATATCAGCTCGTACGATGCAAATTTTTGTTTGATATCTTGATACATAGCAATCATATTAGTAATAGCAACCACATCAATGTCATACTGCTGACTTATCAACTTACATTGGTAAGTTGCTTCATATTTTTCAAGGCATAGGCTTTTAAACCTTTTTTGGTTTCAGTGCAAAAACCGAGATAAACAACAAGAGATGTTTGCAAATATGCTTACACAGACAAAGATAACCATATCAGGGTAACATATGTACAGCATATCAGGTGACCATAAAAACAAAGTCCTTCATGAATAACATAAGGAGTTTACAACATGTCATATTAAAAACATCATATGTTTATACAAGCTCATTCATGAGGTGGAAGATTAAAGTGCCTAAGTAAAGAGTCAAATTGTCGATGGTTTTGCTGTAGCTCGGTTAGGATTTGATCTTGTCGAAGTTCAAGCCGTTCTTGTCTTTGTTCAAATCGGTCCATCCGAATCCCGATATCTTCGATGGATGATGTGTGAGTTTGCTCAACCGGATGTGTTTCCTCAAAGGGACAGATTGGAGGAGAGTGGGTACTCCTAAAGACTGGGGTTTCCGGCTCTGGTTCAGGTTCAGGTTCAGGCTGAGGGGGATCAGTTCTTCTAGGCATTCTAACCCAGTTACCGTTTCTATAGTGACATCTTAGTCGGTGAAGTAGATTTTTGTTTATTATGCTGAATCTATCTGATTTCATTACTTCTTCTTCTAGTGGTATTTGAATGTCGTAAGCTTTCATTATTCTAGTAATTATTCCACCATATGGGAGCATCATATCTTTCGTAGATAATTCCAACATGTTTTGTTGGATCAGATAGCCAAGACAAATGTCACGTTCTTTCATGATTAGGTACATAATTCCTAATTCCAATTGACTCACTTCATCATGATGGTATTGCTTAGGAAGAATTATACTAGTCATGATATGATGAAATATCTTAGTGTTAAAGGGCATTAGATGTTCACAACTTTTAGGAATAGATTCTATGTTAGGATTGGCAAGGATTGTTCCTAAGGCTTCAACGTAGGATGTTTCAATAGTTTTTTCATCCCATGATCCTTTAAAGTAAAGTCCTATGCTTTTCATGGGAATACCTATCATATCACAAATGAATCTATCAGTGATTGAGATGTGTTGTCCTAAGAGATAGGTTGATATCCTTTCTTCATCATCTATTTGCATGTTGTTGTAAAACAATCTAACTAGTCTAGGATAAACGGGTTCGTTGATCTGCAAAATGGGAAGTAGATTTAGGTTCGCAAACCAATGGATAGTCTCTACATCTCTTAGTTCATTCAGATCTACATATTTTCCCTTATTGATGCTTCTTAGTTCGAAGGAGAGAAATTTTTCAGCATGGTTTTTGGAATCAAAAAGAGTGAGATCAAACTCTTCTACAACTCTCCTCTTTCCCTTGTCCCTTGAGGATCTTCTAGATCCCATTACTACTGCTGTTTAGAGGGATGATGATGAGCTAAAGTAAATGAAGAACAAAACAGAATTTAAGAGCTTCTTAGAGAGTACCTTTGTGAAATCTTCAAGAGAAGGAAGGATTCTTGATGTTTTGCTCCGAAATGGGAGGTATTTGGAAGGCTTAGAGGAGTGAAATGGGAATGGAGGAGACTTGGAAGAGTAGAGGAGGAAATGGGGGTGAGTTGGGGTCGGTTCCTTAGCCGGCCCTAGCGTGATTTTAAAGGGCAGAGCTGCTGGCGGTTGCACCTCTGGTTGGAGCGGTGCAACCTCTGGCAACCCGTGATAGCTAGAGGTGCAACCGCCAGCTGGAGAGGTGCCACCGCCTGCAGCAGGTGAGCACTTAAGATGATTTGATTAGGGAGCCTTTGCCTTGAGGAGAGTTTCAGAGCAATTGATGTTTGTTACATGATTTCGTATGAGTTTTTATTTAAGGAAGAAGCTCTTTGTAAGATAGATCTTTTAACGTGCATACGTATGTTTGTTTGGTGTCCCTTTTAAGATCATGACATATTTAGTTTCTACAAGAATTAATTCGTAGATGAACAGGTTTTGAAGATCAGGGGGGTATGTGAATTTGGATATCATATGTTTCTAATTGTATCGTATTTGTGATTTCATAGCTTCCACTTGTTACATAAGCGTTGCGAGTTCCTTTTTGATTCTTGGTTTATGACCATTGAGAGTTAAGGAGCAGAACATTATTTCTTGCTCCGGCCTAGACTTTTTAATGTTTTTATAGGAATGGATGATCTTTAGGAACCCATTTGCTTTTGGGTGCCTCATAAATAGATCTACATTTTCTATCATGTTGCATAGAGTTTATCATGGTTCCTTTAGGAACCCAAATTAATTTGTTTGGACTTATTTTCTTGAATGGACAACAATGTGTCTTGTGTCCAGATTTGCAACAAAAGTTGCACTTGGTTTGGTGTTGAACGTGTAAGATGGGGCCTTTTACAAAGGTAGTTGGATTTCGGTGAGGACTCCTCACAAATCCAATCCCACTTCTTTTGGGAGCATGACCCTTGTTTGTAAGGATCATGTTTAATGACTTGCTACCAACCTCGAATTTCTTCAAGGTGTCCTTAAGTAGCAAGTTTTCTTTTTGTATAGTTTCTAAATCATGACATTTGATACATGAGTTTAAACTATCATGATGTTCGACTTTTAACTTATCAAACTCACAAGTAAGATTATCATGTACCTTTTTTAGCAACTTGTATTTTCTATTTATAACTTTGCATTCATCAAATAAATCATGGAAGGCATTTAATAATTCATCGAAAGATAAATCAGCATCTAATAAATCCGTTACCTCCTCTTCGATGGCCATAAAGGCGTAATGAGCAACTTGCTCGGTGTTGGATTCCTCTTCCTCAGATGCGCTCGAGTCATCCCATGTTGCTTGGAGCGCCTTCTTCTTTGTTGTTCTTTTCTTGACTTGGGGACAATCACTTTTGTAATGTCCCGGCTTTTTACATTCATAGCAGATCACTTGGTCCTTCTTAGGTTCAAGTTTATTTTTCACATCGTTTTTAAACTTGTTTCTTTTGAAGAATTTTTTAAACTTTCTTGTCAAAAGTGCCAAGTCATCATCACAGTCCTCATCACTTGAGTTTTCTCTCAAGTGGCATTCAGAAGTTTTAAGTGCCATATCCTTCCTGTTCTTTGGAAGGATGTCTTCTTGCTCTTCATGAGCTTTGCAAGTCATTTCGTAGGTCATTAATGACCCGATTAGTTCTTCAAGAGGGAAATTTCGCAGATCTTTTGCCTCTTGAATGGCGGTGACTTTAGGATCCCAACTCTTAGGAAGGGATCTTAGTATCTTATTAACAAGCTCAAAATCCGAAAAGCTCTTTCCGAGTCCTTTTAGACCGTTGACGACATCCGTGAAACGGGTAAACATGTCGCCAATGGTTTCACTCGGTTTCATTCGAAAAAGTTCAAAAGAATGCAGCAACAGATTGATTTTTGACTCTTTCACTCTACTTGTGCCCTCGTGGGTCACTTCAAGTGTGTGCCAAATATCAAAAGCAGTTTCGCAAGTTGAAACACGATTAAACTCGTTTTTATCAAGTGCGCAAAATAAGGCATTCATAGCCTTTGCATTAAGAGCGAAAGCCTTCTTCTCCAAATCGTTCCAATCGATCATTGGAAGAGAAGATTTTGAAAATCCATTTTCAACAAGGTTCCATAGTTCAAAATCCATAGAAATAAGAAAGATCCTCATTCGGGTCTTCCAGTAAGTGTAGTCCGTTCCACTGAACATGGGTGGACGTGTAATCGAATGCCCCTCTTGGTTTCCGGCGTATGCCATCTCTCTTGGGTTTTAATCCTTTAGAGAGTTAACCTCGCTCTGATACCAATTGTTAGGATCGAGAGCACTAAGAGGGGGGGGGTGAATTAGTGCAGCGAAAATCTTATAATAATTTAAAAACCAAAAGCTGCGTTCGTTCAAAAACTATTATGATGCAAAAGCAAATTCTCAGTTTGTATCTAAGTGCAGTTTGCGTCTAAGCGCAGATTGCGTTTAAGCGCAGTTTTGCGTCTAAGCGCAGTTTTGCGTCTAAGCGCAGTTTTGCGTCTAAACTCAGATTTACGTCTAAACGCAGATTTACGTCTAAACGCAGATTTACGTCTAAACGCAGTTTTACGTCTAAACGCAGATTTACGTCTAAACGCAGATTTACGTCTAAACGCAGTTTTACATCTAGACGCAGATTTACGTCTAAACTTTGAAACTCGTTTGTATACTCGCAGAAGGCAGTATGCAGTTGAAATCAAGACGTAAACGTGAACTGAAATCTGATGATTGAGCGAGGAAAGCCGATTTACGTCTGAATGCAGTTTTACGTCTAATTGTTGAAACTCGTTCGTAAAATCATAGAGGACAGATTGCAGTTATTAATAGGATTAAAATGTAAGCGTAAACTGCAAAGAAGCTCGTTCGTAAAAGCACGGAAAACAGTTCTGCAGAATCAAACGTAAACGTAAACTGTAATGTATGAAAATACGAATTTACGTCTGAATGCAGATTTGGAAGAACAGCACTTAGAACTTGCTCGTGAAAGCGCAGAGAGCAGTAGTGATGAGGGAGGTTTGCAGTAATGATAAAGTGCTCGAAAATAAACGCAAACCAGAGATTTAGAGTGGTTCGGTCAGCCTTGACCTACTCCACTTTTGGCTTCCTCCACCGATGAGGTTGCCGACGTCAACTAGGTGCCTTCCTTCAATGGGCGAAGGCCAAACTTCCCTCTTACAATTTCTCTCCTTTTGACAGGCTTAGGAGACAACCTTTACAGACCTTTCTCTCCTCACTTTACAATTGAAAACTTGAAGAACAGAAGGAGGAGACTTAAAGGCTTTACAACACTTTTGAGCTCTTAGAATCACAGAAAAGATCAAGATTTCGGTATAGGTCTGTATCTTTTCAGTGCTGAATGGGTGGGGTATTTATAGGCCCCAACCCAATTCAAAATTCGAGCTCAAAACGATCAAATCGATCAAATCCCAGAATTCTGGGATCAGGCGGTTGCACCTCTTGACTGGAGAGGTGGCACCGCCTGGCAGAGCTCGAAGACTGAGCTCAGCCGATTGCTCTTCTCTGCCAGAGCTCGAAGACTGAGCTCGATGGTTGCATCACCTGGTAGAGCTCGAAGACTGAGCTTGGTGGTTGCATCACCTGGCAGAGCTCGAAATCTGAGCTCGGTGGTTGCATCACCTGGCAGAGCTCGAAACTGAGCTCAGGCTGATGCACCTCTCTGCCAGAGCTCGAAGACTGAGCTTGGTGAATGCATCACCTGGCAGAGCTCGAGACTTAGCTCAGGTTGATGCACCTCTCTGCCAGAGCTCGAAGACTGAGCTCGGTGGTTGCATCGCCTGGCAGAGCTCGGAACTTGAGCTCTGGCGGTGCAACCTCTTGGCTGGGGCGGTTGCACCTCCCAACCCCACAGCCCAGGCGGTTGCACCTCCTGGCTGGGGCGGTTGCACCTCCCAACCCCACAGCCCAGGCGGTTGCACCTCCTGGCTGGGGCGGTTGCACCTCCTGGTGCAATCAGGGTCCGAATGGTTCACTCCATTCGGCCCACTTTGAATCTTTTCAGGGGCCCAATTGCCCCAAGATTAAGCTAATGGGGTCACCTCCCATTTTCATGCTTAATCATCATGCTAACTACGATTAACTCTAAGACAACTTCTGCAGCTTTGCTCCGATGCGTCAATCGCTTCTTCCGGCGAGTTTTCGGCCAACTTCCGTCGATCAACCGATAACCCTCGGTGATCCTTCTGCGGACATCCGGCATACTCCTGGACTTTGTGACGATCCACTTGGCGAGTTCCGACGAGCTTCGCTTGGCAAGCTTCTGGACTTCTCGGATCTGTTCTCGCTGAACCTCCGACGACCGTCCGAACTTCCGTCGAACTCTCGAACTCCCAACGTGATCATGATCTTGACTCCGGCGCAACACCTGCTGCTTGTCTTACTCTTATCGTAGTTAATCCTGCACACTTATCTCAACACATAGATTAGATAACAAATGACAATTGACTTCATCATCAAAATCCGAGATTCAACATCCACCTCCTTCTTTCTTGCTGAAAATCTGTAAGAGAGTGAACCACTTGTAAAAAGTTGTAAGAGGGGTATTTACCCTTCCCCTTCAAGAGATTTGCTAGTGGAAGGTGGGAGCCTCATCGAAGAGGGGCCTCGCAAGTGGATGTAGGTCATTTGACCGAACCACTTTAAAATCGGCGTGATCTCTGGTTTGCATTTACGTATTGTCATTTATATTACTGCAAACTATTTGCACTTTAATGGTCTACTTCTTTGTCTCCTTACGTATCTCTTCAAGTTAAAACGCAATCGAAATGGTTTCAAACGAAACGTTGCTTTTATCGTATAATGGTTCCCAAAGTGTTTAAATCGTCAAAAGTTTCTCGTACTTTATCACTGCACTAATTCACCCCCCCTCTTAGTGCCGCTCTGATCCTAACAATTGGTATCAGAGCAAGGCTCACTCTCATATTTGGTTTGTTACCAAGAGAGATGACTTACTCCGGCATATATGAGGGTCATTCTATCATATATCCACCCATGTTTAATGGGTCGAATTATACTTATTGGAAGACTCGTATGAGGATCTTCCTCATTTCCATGGATTTCGAGCTTTGGACTATTATCGAAAACGGATTTCAAAAATCTTCTCTTCCGATGAGCGAATGGAATGAATCAGAGAAGAAGGTTTTTGCTTTAAACACAAAGGCTATGAATGCCTTGTTTTGTGCACTAGACAAAAATGAATTTAATTATGTTTCAATTTGTGATTCGGCTATTGATATTTGGAGAACTCTTGAGGTCACTCATGAAGGCACTAGCCGAGTGAAAGAGTCCAAAATCAACATCCTTGTGTACTCTTACGAACTTTTCTGAATGAAACCATGTAAGTCCATAAGAGATATGTACACCCGGTTCACGGATGTCATCAATGGACTCAAAGCTCTTGGTAAAGATTTTACTAACTTTGAACTAGTAACTAAAATCTTAAGATCCCTCCCTAAAAGTTGGGATCCAAAAGTTACGGCCATTCAAGAGGTCAAAGACCTTAAAGCATTCCCTCTTGAAGAATTCATTGGGTGTCTAATGACCTACGAAATGACATGTCAAGCTCATGATGAGCTCGAGAACCCCCGTCCAAAGAACAGGAAGGATATGTGTTAGGACTCTAGCTTGGAGAGTCCTAATTGTGAGGGACATTCATGTAAAACTGTTAGGACTCTAGCTAAGAGAGTCCTAATTGAGAGGGACATTCTGTTAGGACTCTAGCTAGGAGAGTCCTAATTGAAAGGGGCATTTATGTAGGAGGTTGTTTCTTAGAGAAGAATTAGGAGTTGTAAAGGAATATGAGTCTTAAGAATTAGGAGTTGTAAAGAAATATGAGTCTTAAGTAGGAGTCCTATTAGGAGTTGGTTAGAAGTAGGAGTCTTGAGTAGGAGTCATATTAGGAGTTAGGGTTTAGAAACCCTATTAATAGTCATGTATTCCTCCTCTTTTCATAAGCAATAGATGATTCTTTTCTGCAGCCTTTGAGCAGCAACTTGGAGGGAGGAACCCCTATAGAGTTCCAAGGAGGCCGATCCCCTAAAGAGATCAACCCCAAGTTTAGAATCTGCAAGGGTTCTAACACCTGGTATCAGAGCAGCGTTCTTGGCATCTCGCTACCCTTCCACAACCATCCATCAACCCTCCACAACCGCCCAAAGCAATTCCCACAATTTCTTAAGAGATCGTTGCCAAATTCCGCCGTCATCTCCACCACCACGGATCATCCTTTGATCTTCCCGTGAATTGCAATAGGTTCTGGTTTTCTACCTTACTGCTGCTGCAATTTAGTTATCCTTATTTGAAAATCCCAAAAAAAAATTATTCCTATATTGCTGCATAAACTTTTCGTCATAAATTTTCATCTCTACGACGAAAGATACAATGCAGAATTCTAACCGTATAGCACCGTCTGTTTGATCTTGCTACTGTGTTTTTCCTATGCAAATCACTACGAAATTTTTATGACATCTTTGAAATTTCCTAACAGCAGATTTCCTTTAGTTTTGTCAAAAAATTCTCAATATAAACCATTGATATTTTACGTCTAATCAGCTATATTGAAAATCTGCACTGAAAAATTTCAGCCGCATAGCACTGCTTGTTTGATCTTGATACTACGTTGTTTCTATCCAAATCTCTACGAAATTTTTACGATAGCTTTGATACTTCCCAAAAGTGGATTTCCCTTTGGTTTCATCAAAAAATTCTGAATATAAATCACTGATCTTTTACATCCAATCTGCTATACTTAAAAATCTGTGCTGTAGAAAATTTCAGCCGCATATTGTTGCCTTAACCCATCTATTTGTAATCTTTTTTGAATGAAATTTCTTATACAATTCATAGATTGTCTTGGCTTCCATCTCAGATTGATCTATTAAGAAATTCATCTCTAAAAACGATTTTGTGTTGCTGCAAATTTTCGTTGTAACCTGCTGAAATTTTTCGACGAGAATTTTGCAATCGCAACTTGCACCAATTTCCTTGCTATTATACTGCCGAAATTTTCTTGATTAAATTAGATATCCTTGCTGTCATATAAACTGTGATTTTGCTATCAATTCCCTCCTCAATTCTCTCAAGTTTTTGGTGGAAATTACGTCGAGAAACCGTTGTTTCTTCGACGACAATTCTACTCTTACAAGATAGCACATACTTGCTGCAACTTCCACGGATTTCTGTCAAACCTTTGCTACCATCTACCACAGATCCAAAACATTCAACCACAGCCCTAAAACTCTACTAAACCACACCCTCAAACTGCACCCAAAACTGCCACAAAACAAGCCTAAATCGTAGCCTACATCCACCAATCCACCAACCCTTTTGACCATCACTTCTCTCAACCTATACATGCCTTTAACCTAACAACAAAAGAGAGATCTTAACATCATAGATTTGGAGGCATATATTATGGCATCTAAGGAGATAATTAATGCTAAATTCGAAGCCTTGGAGGCGCGAATGGAGGATAAGATTCAGATGCTCTTTACCGAACTCAGATTGGGCCGACCACTAAGCCCGAAGAAATCACATCAAGGAGAGAGCTTTGTCCAATCACACCAACCCCAAAGATATGACTTCCAAGAGAGGGGAAGCTCTATGACCAACCCCAACTATCCATGCATGAGAGTGGACTTCCCTAGATGGGAAGAAGGAGACCCGATTGGTTGGATCTCGCGCGCGGAGCGATATTTTCGGTACCACAAAACCGCGGATGTATCTATGGTGAAAATTACAGCTATACATCTTGAAGGGGATGCTATACAGTGGTTTGACTGGTTTGAACATACTTATGGAGTCCTTTCATGGCGACAATTCAAAGAAGGACTGCTTATTCGCTTCAGACCAACCGATTACGAGAATATTGACGAACAACTAGCAAAGATCCAACAAACCTCCACCATTCAGGAGTACCAAACCAGGTTTGAAAGGTTATCTAATCAAACTCATGATTGGTCACAAAAACAGCTATTGTGGACCTTCATTGAGGGCTTGAAGCCGGAGATCCGAGGAGAAGTTAAAGCGCGACAACCGTATACGCTTATGGCAGCCATCTCTTTTGCATGACATCAAGAGGAGCAATTGAACCATAAAGCTCAAAGAACTAGGGTCTCTCCTCAACCAGTAATATTGAAGCCCTTAGCCCCCCCTACCGTCGACCAAGTCCCTTCACTAAAGAGGTTAACAAGAGAAGAGCTTCGGGAGCGATATGCGAAGGGGTTATGTTGGCATTGTGATGAGCCGTGGAGCCGTGAGCATCGCTGTAGTAAAGGGAGACTTCTTATGATTGAACTGATAGAAGAAGAGGTCATTGAACATCCAAAAGAGAGCCTTGAACATGAAGAAGAAGATACAGAAGAAGAGCCACAACCAACCGAAGTTACGGTACATACACTAGCTAGCTACTCAAACCCGCAAACGATGAAAATTGGAGGCCTTCTCAAACAACAACCAATCACTGTTCTCATCGACACGGGCAGTACTACTAACTTCCTAAATAGTAAGCTTGCTGTTCAGATATCATTACCTATCGAGAATCGCTGCAGGTTTGATGTTAAGGTCACCGACGGACGGATTTTGAATTGTGATCATAGGCGCTTGCAGGAGAAACTATTGTTGTAGGACCAAGAGATAATTGCAGATTTCTTCCTTCTCCCTCTTAACAATCATGAGGCCATGCTCAGAATTAAATGGTTGACGACATTAGGTGATATTTCTTGGAATTTTATGAAACTAATTATAAAATTTTACAGTAAGGAGAAATAGGTGACATTGCACGGGAAACGTGGGGGCGACATAACAATGATTTGCACACAACAAATGGAGAATGTTTTGCATAAAGCATGCAGCGGCTTTTTGGTACAACTTGAGCAGCAAACTAAGGAAGAGCCAATAGAATTTGAAGATCTAAATCTACTTCCTTTGCTTGTTGAATTTTCAAATATATTTGACGAACTGTGCAACCTACCTCTCTCCCGTCGGCATGATCATTGTATAATGATTCTTCTAGGCAAATCTTCAGCAAATACTTGGCCATATTAGTATCTACATCTCCAGAAGGTTGAAATAGAAAGGATTATAAAAGAGATGCTCGAAACAGGAGTTATTCGGCCGAGTTGCAACCTCTACTCTTCACCGGTGCTACTTGTACACAAGAAGGACAGAACATAGCGAATATGCATTGATTACCGAGCTCTCAATGGCATAACCATCAAGGATAAATATCCTATTCCAGTACTAGATGAATTGCTATATGAAAGGGAGCAGAAATCTTCACAAAGATGGACCTTTGATCCGGGTATTATCAAATACGAGTGTACGAAGAAGTCATACCGAAAACCGCCTTTCGAACACACAACGACCACTAGAAATTTTTACTTTCTTCAACAAAAGGTGGGATATCTTGGGCATATCATATCAGAGGAAGGTGTGATGGTGGACCCCTTCAAAATTGGAGCAATGCAAAACTGGCCGACCCCGAGAAACATAAAATTGCTATATGGCTTTTTGGGTTTAACAGGCTACTACCGCAAGTTCGTGAAAAACTATGGAAAGATCAGTGTACCACTTACTTCCTTACTTGAAAAAGATGTCCTCCATTAGTTGGACAAAGCCTCCACTGCCTTCGACAAACTTAAGGCAGCCATGACGACGACGCCGGTGCTAACACTACCAGATTTCAACCGACCCTTCATTATTGAGGCCGACACATCTGGAGTCAGAATTAGAGCCATTCTCATGCAAGATGGTCGACCACTCGCATACACTAGCAAGGCATTATCTCCCTCCTATCAAAATAAGTCAACATATGATAAGGAGATGCTCGCCATTGTGCGCGCAGCAACGCGGTGGAGACCCTACTTGATTGGTCGATGATTTCAAATTAAAACCGACTATAAAAGCCTCAAGTACTTTTTGGAGCAAAAGATATCATCCCCGGAGCAGCAAAAATGGGTAACAAAACTTCTTGGATTTGATTGTGAAATAACTTACAAAAGGTGGAAAGAGAATATTGTTGCAGATGCGCTTTCACAGCTACCTGAGCAAGCTGAATTTTCGATCGTTTTACTTCCAACCAGCGACTTCCTTGAGGATATTAAGATGGAATGACAGGAAGATTCGGAGACCAGTAAGATATAAAAAAAATTAGAGGAAGCACCAAGCTCCGTAGCTCATTATAATCGGGACTCAAAAGAATTATGCTATAAGGGACGCATTGTGCTTGTGACAAATTCTACTTGCAATTTCAAGAGCAGATTTTGTACAAAGTTATTCCATATGCAGAGTACTAAATTAGAAAGGAGTTCGACATATCACCCACAAACCAACAGCCAGACGGAAGTTTTAAATAGGTGCTTGGAGACAGCCCAAAGCCACCCACCAAATATGACTACCCAAAGAGAACTCCAGACCCAACCAAGTGCCATTATTGATCGACGGATCGTGACTCGACGACGACGACCCACTAATGAAGTGCTAATACAGTGGACGAACCTACCAATAGAAGATGCCACTTGGGAGAACTATGACGACTTGAAGATCAAATTCCTAGAATTCACGAATCATCAGCCTCGAGGACAAGGCTGATTTGAAGAGGGCGGGTCTGTTAGGACTCTAGCTTGGAGAGTCCTAATTGAGAGGGACATTCATGTAAATCTGTTAGGACTCTAGCTTGGAGAGTCCTAATTGAGAGGGACATTCTGTTAAGACTCTAGCTAGGAGAGTCCTAATTGAGAGGGGCATTCATTTAGAAGGTGTTTTCTTAGAGAAGAATTAGGAGTTGTAAGGGAATAGGAGTCTTGACTAGGAGTCCTATTAGGTGTTGGTTAGAAGTAAGAGTCTTAAGTAGGAGTCCTATTAGGAGTTAGGGTTTAGAAGCCCTATAAATAGCCATGTATTCCTTCTCTTTTGATAAGCAATAGATGAATCTTTTTTGCAGCAACTTGGAGGGAGGAACCCCTATAGAGTTCCAAGGAGGCCGATCCCCTAAAGAGATCAACCCCAAGTTTAGAATCTGCAAGGGTTCTAACATATTCCCATTAAGCAATAGTAAATACGAAACTTTGATGAAAATCATAAGTCAAATGATAAGGGACGATTTTTACTACGATAGGAGATAAAGATTTTCAACATGAATTTCATGATATGTAAGGCATGCTTTCAATATGATCAATCAATCTTGTGATATTCTCAAGGATTTTGCAAGGCATTTTACAAGGCATATAAGACATTCATATCACACAAGCTTTTGCAATTCATATAAGTCATGCTATCAAAATAGTACAAGTCATCACTTTTCTCCCCCTTTGTCATCAACAAAAAGGGAATGAGACTTGAAGCACATAATTTATGATTATAACATCAGGAATTCAGCATTGATCATACAAAAATTTTATCATTCAAAATTAAGAATGCTAAAATATTTATGCAATCTCTTCTTCCTATAAATAACAAAAATTATAGATGGGAGCGGTGTTTGACTCAAGATAGGATAAGGTAATTTAATGTCTCATTTAGAATCGAAAGAGAAGGATCAAATTCACCGAGGAATGGAGAGAGGATGAAAAACTTTACGAAAAATCCATTCAAACAAGTTTATTCTTAGGGACAATTTAACATACCTAATTCCCTTCTAATGAATTCAAATTGGTCTTCATTCAAAGCTTTTGTAAATATATCTGCTAATTGATGCTTTGTGTCAATAAATTCTAGAACAACATTATTGTTAAGGACATGATCACGTATGAAATGATGCCTAATGTCGATGTGCTTAGTTCTAGAGTGCTGAATTGGATTTTTGGTGAGACATATGACACTAGTATTATCACATTTTATGGGAACATTTTTGAAGTGAATTTCATAGTCTTCTAATGTAATTTTCATCCAAACAACTTGTGCACAGCATGCACTTGTAGCAATGTATTCGGCTTCCGCCGTAGACAGTGCAACTGAATTTTATTTCTTGAAAGTCCAAGAAACAAGTGCATGTCCTAAAAATTAGCATGTTCCGGATGTACTTTTTCTATCTATCCTGCATCCGCCAAAATTGGCATCTGCATAAGTTATTAAATCGAATTTTTCAGATTTTGGATGCCACAATCCTAGATTTGGAGTTCCTTTAAGATACCTAAATATTCTTTTAACACTTTTAAGATGAGATAATTTAGGATTTCATTGAAACCTAGCGCAAAGTCCTACACTAAACATAATATCCGGTCTAGTCGCGGTGAGGTAGAGTAGACTACCTATCATTCCCCTATATGTTTTTTGATTGAAATTTTCACTATTTTCATCCATATCTAACTTAGTCGTAGTACTCATAGGGGTGTTTATTGCTTTTGAATTATCCATATTAAATCGTTTCAACAATTCTAATGTATATTTAGATTGGTCAAGAAATATACCATCACTAAGTTGTTTGATTTGTAATCCTCAAAAGAAGGTTAATTCACCCATTAAACTCATTTCAAATTCATGACTCATACATTTGGCAAATGATTCACATAGTGATTCATCCGAAGAGCCAAAAATAATATCGTCAACATAAATTTGCACAATAAAAAAATTATTTTCAAAATGTTTAATAAACAATGTAGTATCAATCATGCCTTTGGTAAAATTATTTAAAATAAGAAAGGAACTAAGCCTTTCATACCAGGCTCTAGGTGTTGAATCTCGGATTTTGATGATAAAATCAATTGATGGGTTATTTAATCTAATCCATATTATTGAGTTAAGTGTGCAGGATTAACTACGATAAACAGAAAACACAAAGCAAGAATACCGGAGTCAAGTTCGATGAACGCTTAAGAGTCCGAAGAATCGTCGGAGATGCTGATGGAACCAACCGAGAAGAAATCGGGAACCTGTTGGAAGTTCGCCGAAGAGATCGTCGGAGGTTCGCAGAGATCACCGAGAAGTCTCGGCTACTCATTAAAGTCATCACAAGTTCAGGAGCGTGCTTGGACCCCGTCGGAAGAAGTTCGTCGGAAAGCTCGCCGGAACAAGACTTGACGTTCGCGGTTGATAAAATTGCTTAGGATGTGTTTTGTTATGTAGTGCACTTGTAATTAGGATTAGGATTAAGAAGATAATCCTATATCCTGGTTAGGGGCCAATTGGGCCCGAGTTCGGACTAGTTTAGGCCAAGATTGAAGCCCAACTAGTGGCTGAAAACACTGTAGTCGGGCTGAAAACACTGTAGGCGGTGGCACCGCCCAGCACCCGAGAGCTGGGCGGTGACACCTCCTGGGCTGGGCGGTTGCACCGCCCAGCACCCGAGCGCTGGGCGGTGGCACTGCTTGGCTGGGCGGTGGCACCGCCAGCATCGGGAAACCAAAGAGAATTCAAATTTGGAGCCCAAATTTGAATCCTCTTGAGGCCTATAAATACCCCTCAAAACTCAGCTGAGTAGAGAACTTTTTGTGAAGCAAAAGTTTGAGAGAAAGGTCTTAGAAAAGTGTTAGCTTGTCTTCTTTTCAATTTGCTAGTGTTCACCTCATCTCTTCTCGAAAATCTGTAAGAGAGTGAACCACTTGTAAAGAGTTGTAAGAGGGGTATTTACCCTTCCATTTCAAGAGACTTGCTAGTGGAAGGTGGGAGCCTCATCGAAGAGGGGCCTCGCAAGTGGAGTAGGTCATTTGACCGAACCACTCTAAAATCAGCGTGATTCTTGGTTTGCATTTCATTATTGCTATTTACATTATTGCAAACCTTCTTATATGCTTTAAGTTCCTTATTACTTTTGCTGCACATATTTAAGAATACGTTTTCAAGATTAAAGCTTTTCAAGTTCCGTTCTTATCGTACGAAAGTTTTTCTAAAACCAAAATTTTAATCCGCTGCACTAATTCACCCCCCTCTTAGTGCTGCTCCGATCCTAACATTTGGTATCAGAGCAAGGTTATCTCTCATATTTGGTTTAATACCCAAGAGAGATGGCTTACTCCGGCATGCAAGAGGGCCATTCTATTGCACGACCACCTTTCTTTAATGGGTCGGATTACACATATTGGAAGACTCGCATGAGGATCTTCCTCATTTCTATGGACTTTGAGCTTTGGTCTATTGTCGAGAATGGATTTCAAAAATCTTCTCTTCCGATGAGCGAATGGAATGAATCGGAGAAGAAGGTTTTTGCTTTAAATGCAAAGGCTATGAATGCCTTGTTTTGTGCACTAGACAAAAACGAATTTAATCGTGTCTCAATTTGTGATTCGGCTTTTGATATTTGGAGAACTCTTGAGGTTACTCATGAAGGCACTAGCCGAGTGAAAGAGTCCAAAATCAACATCCTTGTGCACTCTTACGAACTTTTCCGAATGAAACCAAGTGAGTCCATCGGAGACATGTACACCCGGTTTACGGATGTCATCAATGGACTCAAAGCTCTTGGTAAAGATTTTACTAACTTTGAACTAGTAACTAAAATCTTAAGATCCCTCCCTAAAAGTTGGGATCCAAAAGTCACGGCCATTCAAGAGGCCAAAGACCTTAAAGTATTCCCTCTTGAAGAACTCATTGGGTCTCTAATGACCTACGAAATGACATGTCAAGCTCATGACGAGCTCGAGAACCCCCTTCCAAAGAACAGGAAGGATATGGCACTCAAATCACAAGAAGACCACTTGAAAGGAACATCAAGTGATGAGGACAGTGACAATGACATTGCACTTTTGACTCAAAAATTCAAAAAATATTTAAGGAAGAACAAATTTAAAAATAATATAAAAAATAAATTTGAACAAAAGAAGGACCAAGTGATTTGCTATGAATGCAAAAAACCGGGACACTACAAGAACGATTGCCCTCAAGCCAAAAAGAGAACATCAAAGAAGAAGGCGCTAAAGGCAACGTGGGATGATTCAAGTGCATCCGAAGAAGAGGAGTCCAACACCGAGCAAGTTGCTCATTACGCGCTAATGGCTTTAGGAGAAGAGGTATGTGATTTACTTAATGAAGATTTATCTTTTGAAGAACTCTCTATCGCTTTTCATGAATTATTTGATGAATGTAGAACTGTTAGCAAGAAGTTAAGTATCTTAAAGAAAGAGCATGCTTTACTACAAGATAAGTTTGATAATATTCAAACTCCTCCATGCTCTAAGTGTGAGCATTTAGAAGCAATAAAAAATGAAAATTTGCTTCTTAAAGAAACCTTAAACAAGTTTAAGGTTGGTAGCAAAGGATTAGATATGATCCTTGCACACAAGGGTCACATCGCAAATAGAAATGGAATTGGATTTGTAAAAGGATTACATCAAAATCCTACCACTTTCATAAAAGGACCTACATTACATGTTTCCTCTTATATGCAATGCAACTTCTGTTGCAAATCCGGACATAATGCCTACAAATGTCCTTTTAGGAAAATGAGTTCACAAAAATTAATATGGGTTCCTAAAGGAACTATAAAGGATTCGATAATAAATAACAAAGTTAGTGGGTCAATTTTTGAGGCACCCAAAATCAAATGGGTACCTAAAAATCATCCTCTTTTGTAGAAAAACCCACAAGCTAGGAGCAAGAGATGGTATCTCGATAGTGGATGCTCAAGACATATGACTGGAGATCCATCTCATTTCTCTATGCTCACTAGCAAAGAAGAAGGGTACGTCACCTTCGGAGACAACAACAAAGGCAAAATCATTGGCAAGGGAACTATTGGTAACAAATTTAGTTTTTCCATTGATGATGTTTTACTAGTTGATGGATTGAAACACAATCTCTTAAGTATAAGTCAACTATGCGATAAAGGTTATATCGTTAGGTTTGAATCAAATATGTGCATTGTTGAAAAACCAAATCATAACATGACTATGATTGCGTTAAAACAAAATAATGTCTATACCATCAATCTTGATGAACTAAGTAATGAAATGTGTTTCTCCGCCGTAAATGATGATGCTTGGCTTTGGCATAGGAGATTAGGTCATGCAAGCATGAAAACAATATCTAAAATCTCATCTCAAAAACTAGTACGAGGGATTCCGAATATGAAGTTTATTAAGGATAAGGTATGCGATGCATGTCAACTAGGGAAACAAATAAAAACAAGCTTCAAACCAAAAAATCAAATTAGCACCACTAGACCGTTACAATTGATCCATTTGGACTTATTTGGACCAATTGATACAACAAGTCTAGGTGGAAGCAAATATGCTTTTGTGATTGTGGATGACTACTCTAGATACACTTGGACCTATTTCTTAACTCACAAAAGTGATTGTTTCAATTGTTTCTCTAAATTTTGTAAACTCACTCAAAATGAAAAAGGTTTCATGATTTCATCAATACGAAGTGATCATGGTGGCGAATTTCAAAACCATGACTTTCAAAATTTTTGTGAAGTTAATGGATACAATCATAACTTCTCCACTCCGAGAAATCCCCAACAAAATGGAGTAGTTGAAAGAAAAAATAGAAACCTACAAGAAATGGCAAGAACTATGTTAAATGAACATAGTTTACCTAAGTATTTTTGGGCCGAAGCCGTAAATACGGCTTGCTACATCATGAATAGAGTCCTAATAAGACCTTCCATATCAAAAACTCCCTATGAATTATGGAATAACAAAAAACCAAATATTTCATATTTTAAAGTTTTTGGTTGTAAATGCTTTATTTTAAATGAAAGGGATGCCTTAGGAAAATTTGATACTAAATCCGATGAAGGCATCTTTCTTGGTTACTCTTCCGTTTCGAAAGCTTTTCGGGTTTTTAATAAAAGAACCTTAGTAATTGAAGAGTCTATTCATGTAGTCTTTAATGAAGTCTCAAATTTTAAGAAAAATAATTTTGACAATGATCTTGGTTTTGATAATTTGAATTTAAATGAACCCCTTCCTAAAAATAGCAACTTGGATGCACCTTCTTCCGAAATTTCCTTACCTAAGGAATGGAAGTATATAGATGCTCATCCAAAGGAGCTAATTATAGGGGATACATCTAAAGGGATTCAAACTCGTTCCTCTTTCAAGAATTTTTGTGCTAATGCCGCCTTCCTCTCTCAAATCGAACCTAAGTGCATTGACGAGGCTATAAAAGATGATTTTTGGGTTATTGCAATGCAAGAGGAATTAAATCAATTTGAGAGAAATGAGGTGTGGGAGCTTGTTCTTAGACCTAGTGACCATTTAGTCATTGGTACTAAGTGGGTCTTTAGAAACAAGCAAGACGAAAATGGTATCGTGGTTAGAAACAAGGCAGGACTAGTGGCCAAAGGTTTCAACCAAGAGGAAGGTATCGATTACGAAGAAACCTTCGCTCCCGTGGCTCGATTAGAAGCCATAAGGATGCTCCTTGCCTATGCTAGTAGTTATAATTTTAAACTATTTCAAATGGATGTCAAAAGTGCCTTCTTGAATGGTTTTATTTCCGAAGAAGTATATGTCGAACAACCTCCCGGATTTGAAAATACTCTTTTTCCTAATCATGTATTCAAATTGACTAAGGCTCTCTATGGCTTGAAACAAGCTCCTAGAGCTTGGTATGAAAGGCTTAGTTCCTTTCTTATTTTAAATAATTTTACCAAAGGCAAGGTTGATACTACATTGTTTATTAAACATTTTGAAAATAATTTTCTTATTGTGCAAATTTATGTTGACGATATTATTTTTGGCTCTTCGGATGAATCACTATGTGAATCGTTTGCCAAATCTATGAGTCATAAATTCGAAATGAGTTTAATGGGGGAATTAACTTTCTTTTTAGGATTACAAATCAAACTACTTAAGGATGGTATATTTCTTAACCAATCTAAATATACGTTAGAATTGTTAAAACGATTTAACATGGATAATTCAAAAGCAATAAACACCCCTATGAGTACTGCGACTAAGTTAGATATGGATGAAATTAGTGAAAATTTTGATCAAAAAACATATAGGGGTATGATAGGTAGTCTACTCTACCTTACTGCGACTAGACCAGATATCATGTTTAGTGTAGGACTTTGTGCTAGGTTTCAATCAAATCCTAAATTATCTCATCTTAAAAGTGTAAAAAGAATATTTAGGTATCTTAAAGGAACTCCAAATTTAGGATTATGGTATCCAAAATCTGAAAATTTTGATTTAATAGCCTATGCGGATGCCGATTTTGGCGGATGCAGAATAGATAGAAAAAGTACATCCGGAACATGCCAATTTTTAGGAAATGCACTTGTTTCTTGGACTTCCAAGAAACAAAATTCAGTTGCACTATCTACGGCGGAAGCCGAATACATTGCTGCGAGTGCATGCTGTGCACAAGTTGTATGGATGAAAAATACATTAGAAGACTATGGAATTCACTTTAGAAATATTCCCATAAAATGTGATAATACTAGCGCCATATGTCTTACTAAAAATCCAATTCAGCATTCTAGAACTAAGCACATCGACGTTAGGCATCATTTCATACGCGATCATATCCTTAACAATAATGTTGTTCTAGAATTCATTGACACAAAGCATCAATTAGCAGATATATTCACAAAAGCTCTGAACGAAGATCAATTTGAATTCAATAGAAGGGAATTAGGCATGTTAAATTGTCCCTAAAATGAGCTTCACGAAAAATGACTCGTCCTTTTCCTTTCTTTTGTGGATTTGATTTCTTCTTCGATTCAAAATGATCCATTAAAGTATAACTTATTATCTTGAGGGAAGCAAAAAAAAAAAAAAAAAAAAAAAAGGGGGAGTGGGAGGAAGAAATTTTTTTTTCATTCCTCCACGGGATGCCAGTGGTGGCACCGCCAGATTTAGCGGTTGCACCGCCTGAGCGCTCGGGCACCAGGCGGTGACACCGCTTGGTTTGGCGGTGGCACCGACCGAGCGACCCTTATTAACCCGAGGGGTTAGGGCCGGCGGTGACACCGCCCCCAACCCGAAGAGAGAGTTCTCAAAACCCACTCCCATTTCCTCTAACCCTCATTCTACCTCTTAGAAGCATTGGAGAAGGATTCTTGGTGGTCCAAGCCTTCCATCTCTCAACATAATCTCCATAAGGTAACACTTGAAATCCCTCTTTTTGGTATCTCATTCCCTCTTTTCCTTTCTCTTTCCCTTGCTTATTTTTCATAATTTCATCATCATCTTGTCTAGATAATGGCTCCTAAGAGATCAAAAGGAAAAAGGATTGAAGGAGATTCATTTGACCATGATCTTTTTAGATCAAAAGAGATAGCCCTTAGTTTTCCAAAATTTGAAAAACGAGTTATCCATAAGGGAAAATATGTTGATTTGGATGAACTAGAAGACTTAGATCCCATTAGGTGGTTTGCACACCTAGAAGCTCTACCTCTACTACAACTAGATGAACCAATCTATCCGCGATTAGTTAGATTGTTCTATGCCAACCTATATGAGGACGATGATAGCCTAAGCACTTACCTTCTAGGAACACCCATTAGAATATTTGACAGCACCATTTGTGAGCTAATTGGCATAACTGAAAAAAATAGAGGATGCTATTTTAAAGGTAAATGGGACATCAACTCAATAGGAGCAACCTATACCGAAGCCGTAGAAACAATTTTTGAAAATCCAAACCTTGACTTCCTACCCAAGAGTTGTGAACACTTACTGCCTTTCAACTCTAAAATTCTTCATCACATTATCACAAGCATCATATTCCCCAAACAATTTCATCTTGACGAAATAAGTCAAATAGAGCTGAGTACCATGTATTGGATAATGACCGGTTAGTATAATTGTTTTGGGTACTCAATTCGGCAACACATGCAGGATATTATGGGCAAGGATACTATGTTGCCATATGGGAGGTTAATCACTAGATTTCTTCATGCCTATGACATTTGCATCCCACCTGATGAAGAATCTATTCAAAATGATAGATATAACATAATAAATAAAAACCTGCTGAAAAGACTTAGGTGCACCTTTAGCAATGACATATGGGTTAGGCAGCCTAGAAGGATGGATCCAATTCCTCCACAAATAGAACACCCCGAAACACCAATTCTTATGGGAAATGAATCTCCTCCTCCTAGTCCTTTTGGCGCAGCACCTTCAGCTCCTATTTCCTTCTCTGAAGATCGCATAATGGCGGAACTGTCTCAGATCAAATCACAGCAAGAACAAATTCAAAATCAACAAGTTGAAATTTTGAAGACACTACGACAAATGAATGAAAAAATAGATATCATGTATCAGCACTGTGGATTACCTCCTAAGGATTAAATTGATGTATCTTTTTATTCTGTTCTGTTTGCTTTTAGATATCAGCACTATGGATTACCAACAACAAGTTTGTCATCTATTAAACGATACCTGATCTTTCCTTTTAGATAACTACTGTTTTGATCTACATGATTTCCCTTGGATAAACTATTTCTAGCAAATTTGAATGATGAACCTTGTTTACTGTTAAATGCTAATATTTTTTTTATGATCATAAATTCGCTGGCTTGTCTCTTTTTGTTGATGACAAAGGGGGAGAAGTGATGACTAAGTGATCACCTACACCATAATGATAGCATAATGATAGCATGACTTATATGGATCACAAAAACTTATGTGATATGAATGACTTATATGCCTTGCAAAATCCTTGAAAATATCACAAGAATGATTGATCATATTGAAAGCATACCTTACATCTACATCATAAAATATATTGAAAATCTTTATCTTCTGTCGTAGTAAAATTCGTCCCTCTTCATTTAACTTATGATTTTCATAGAAGTTTCGTACTTACTATTGTTTATTAAGGATCACGATAAGCTCTATGGTTAGAACTTATCGGGTTATGCTTGAATCCAATGGGATGGAATTCAAGTATTGTTTATCTTCTCATAATATGGCATATAGATAGGGGGAGTTATGTTTAACTCCGTCATCAATTGATTGTCATCATCAAAAAGGGGGAGATTGTTGAATCTCGGATTTTGATGATAAAATCAATTGATGGGTTATTTAATCTAATCCATATTATTGAGTTAAGTGTGCAGGATTAACTACGATAAACAGAAAACACAAAGCAAGAATACCGGAGTCAAGTTCGATGAACGTTTAAGAGTCCGAAGAATCGTCGGAGATGCTGATGGAACCAACCGAGAAGAAATCGGGAACTTGTTGGAAGTTCGCCGAAGAGATCGTCGGAGGTTCGCAGAGATCACCGAGAAGTCTCGGCTACTCATTAAAGTCATCGCAAGTTCAGGAGCGTGCTTGGACCCCGTCGGAAGAAGTTCGTCGGAAAGCTCGCCGGAACAAGACTTGACGTTCGCGGTTGATAAAATTGGTTAGGATGTGTTTTGTTATGTAGTTCACTTGTAATTAGGATTAGGATTAAGAAGATAATCCTATATCCTGGTTAGGGGCCAATTGGGCCCGAGTTCGGACTAGTTTAGGCCAAGATTGAAGCCCAACTAGTGGCTGAAAACACTATAGTCGGGCTGAAAACACTGTAGGCGGTGGCACCGCCCAGCACCCGAGAGCTGGGCGGTGACACCTCCTGGGCTGGGCGGTGGCACCTCCAGCATCGGGAAACCAAAGAGAATTCAAATTTGGAGCCCAAATTTGAATCCTCTTGAGGCCTATAAATACCCCTCAAAACTCAGCTGAGTAGAGAACTTTTTGTGAAGCAAAAGTTTAAGAGAAAGGTCTTAGAAAAGTGTTAGCTTGTCTTCTTTTCAATTTGCTAGTGTTCACCTCATCTCTTCTCGAAAATCTGTAAGAGAGTGAACCGCTTGTAAAGAGTTGTAAGAGGGGTATTTACCCTTCCATTTCAAGAGACTTGCTAGTGGAAGGTGGGAGCCTCATCGAAGAGGGGCCTCGCAAGTGGAGTAGGTCATTTGACCGAACCACTCTAAAATCGGCGTGATTCTTGGTTTGCATTTCATTATTGCTATTTACATTATTGCAAACCTTCTTATATGCTTTAAGTTCCTTATTACTTTTGCTGCACATATTTAAGAATACGTTTTCAAGATTAAAGCTTTTCAAGTTCCGTTCTTATCGTACGAAAGTTTTTCTAAAACCAAAGTTTTAATCCGCTGCACTAATTCACCCCCCTCTTAGTGCTGCTCCGATCCTAACACTAGGAGCTTGTTTCAAGCCATAGAGAGCCTTAGTCAATTTGAATACATGATTAGAAAGAAGAGAATTTTCAAATCCGGGAGGTTGTTCGATATATACTTCTTCGGAAATAAAACCATTCAAGAAAGCACTTTTGACATCCATTTGAAACAGTTTAAAATTATTACTACTAGCATAGGCAAGGAGCATCCTTATGGCTTCTAATCGAGCCATAGGAGCGAAGGTTTCTTTGTAATCGATATCTTCTTCTTGGTTGAAACCTTTCGCCGCTAATCTAGCCTTGTTTCTAACCACGATACCATTTTCGTCTTGCTTGTTTCTAAAGACCCATTCAGTACCAATGACTAAATGGTCACTTGGTCTAGGAACAAGCTTCCATACCTTATTCCTCTCAAATTGATTTAATTCCTCTTGCATTGCAATAACCCAAAAATCATCTTTTATGGCCTCGTCAATGCATTTAGGTTCGATTTGAGAAAGGAAGGCGGCGTTAGCACAAAAATTCTTGAAAGAGGAACGAGTTTTAACCCCTTTTGATGTATCTCCTATAATTAGCTCCTTTGGATGAGCATCTATATACTTCCATTCCTTGGGTAAGGAAATTTTGGAAGAAGGTGTATCCAAGTTGCTATTTTGAAGAGGGGGTTCATTTAAATTCAAATTATCAAAACCAAGATCATCATCAAAATCATTTTTCTTTAAATTAGAAAGTTCATTAAAAGCTACATGAATAGACTCTTCTATTACTAAGGTTCTTTTGTTAAAAACCCGAAAAGCTTTAGAAACGGAAGAGTAACCAAGAAAGATGCCTTCATCGGATTTAGCATCAAATTTTCCTAAGGCATCCCTTTCATTCAAAATAAAGCATTTACAACCGAAAACTTTAAAATAGGAAATATTTGATTTTTTGTTATTCCATAATTCATAGGGAGTTTTTAATAGGGATGGTCTTATTAGGACTCTATTCATGATGTAGCAAGGCGTATTTACGGCTTCGGCCCAAAAATACTTGGGTAGACTATGTTCATTTAACATCGTTCTTGCCATTTCTTGTAGGTTTCTATTTTTTCTTTCAACTACTCCATTTTGTTGGGGATTCCTCAGAGTGGAGAAGTTGTGATTGTATCCATTAACTTCACAAAAATTTTGAAAGTCACGGGTTTGAAATTCGTCACTGTGATCACTCTGAATTGATGAAATCATGAAACCTTTTTCGTTTTGAGTGAGTTTACAAAATTTAGAGAAAACACTTGAAGCAATCACTTTTGTGAGCTAAGAAATAGGTCCAAGTATATCTAGTATAGTCATCCACAATTACAAACACATATTTGCTTCCTCCTAGACTTGTCATGTCAATTGGTCCAAATAAGTCAAAATGAATCAATTGTAATGGTCTAGTGGTGCTAATTTGAGTTTTTGGTTTGAAACTAGTTTTTATTTGTTTACCTAGTCGACATGCATCGCATACTTTGTCCTTAATAAACTTTATATTTGGAATTCCTCGCACTAATTCTCTAGATGAGATCTTAGATATTAGTTCATGCTTGCATGGCCTAGTCTCCTATGCCAAAGCCAAGCATCATAATTTAAAGCGGAGAAGCACATTTCATTACTTAATTCATCAAGGTTGATGGTGTAGACATTATTTTGTTTTAATGCAATCATAGTTATGTTATGGTTTGGTTTTTCAATAATACACACATTTGATTCAAATCTAACGATATAACCTTTATCGCATAATTGACTAACACTCAAGAGATTATGTTTCAATCTATCAACTATAAAGATATCATTAATAGAAAAATTGAATTTGTTACCTATGGTTCCCTTGCCAATGATTTTGCCTTGGTTATTGTCTCCGAAGATGACGTACCCTTCTTCTTTGCTAGTGAGCATAGAGAAATGAGATGGATCTCCAGTCATATGTCTTGAGCATCCACTATCTAGATACCATCTCTTGCTCCTAGCTTATGATGGTGTATGTTTCTACAAGAAGGGATTATTTTTAGGTACCCATTTTCTTTTGGGTGCCTTAAAAACTGATTTAACTTGTTCATCATATTGTATAGAATTGATCATGGTTCCTTTAGGAACCCAAATTAGTTTGTTCGGACTAATTTTCTTGAATGGACATTTATAAGTTTTATGTCCATATTTGTAACAAAAGTTACAATTGCTTTGGTGCCGAACATGTAAGACGGGGCCTTTAATGAAGGTGGTTGGATTTTGGTGAGGACTTCTCACAAATCTGATTCCACTTCTTTTAGGAACATGACCCTTATTTGTAAGGATCATGTTTAAAGACTTACTACCAACCTCGAATTTCTTCAAGGTGCCCTTAAGTAGCAAGTTCTCCTTTTGGAGAGATTCTAGATCATGGCATTTTATACATGGAGCTAAACTATCATGATATTCAGTTTTTAATTTAACGTTATCACAAGTGAGACTATCATACTCCTTTTTTAGTAATTTGTATTTTCTACTAATTATCTTACATTCATCAAATAACTCATGGAAGGCATTTAATAATTCATGATAAGGTAAATCTGCATTAATTAAATCCGTTACCTCTTCTCCGATGGCCATTAGGGCGTAATGAGCAACTTGCTCGGTATTGGACTCCTCTTCTTCGGATGTGCTTGAATCATCCCATGTTGCCTTGAGCGCCTTCTTCTTTGATGTTCTCTTTTTGGCTTGAGGACAATCGTTCTTGTAGTGTCCCGGTTTTTTGCACTCATAGCAAATCACTTGGTCCTTCTTTTGTTTGAATTTATTTTTTGTATTATTTTTAAATTTATTCTCTCTTAAATATTTTTTAAATTTTTGAGTCAAAAGTGCAATGTCATTGTCACTGTCCTCATCACTTGATGTTCCTTTCAAGTAGTCTTCTTGTGATGTGAGTGTCATATCTTTCCTGTTCTTTGGAAGGGGGTTCTCGAGCTCGTCATGAACTTGACATGTCATTTCGTAGGTCATTAGAGACCCAATGAGTTCTTCAAGAGGGAATGTTTTAAGGTCTTGGCCTTTTGAATGACCGTAACTTTTGGATCCTAACTTTTAGGGTGGGATCTTAAGATTTTAGTTACTAGATCAAAGTTAGTAAAATCTTTACCAAGAGCTTTGAGTCCATTGATGACATCCGTGAACCGGGTGTACATGTCTCCGATGGACTCACTTGGTTTCATTCGGAAAAGTTCGTAAGAGTGCAGAAGGATGTTGATTTTGGACTCTTTCACTCGGCTAGTGCCTTCATGAGTGACCTTAAGAGTTCTCCAAATATCAAAAGCCGAATCACAAATTGAAACACGATTAAATTCATTTTTGTCTAGTGCACAAAACAAGGCATTCATAGCCTTTGCGTTTAAAGCAAAAACCTTCTTCTCCGATTCATTCCATTCGCTCATCGAAAGAGAAGATTTTTGAAATCCGTTTTCAACAATAGTCCAAAGCTCAAAATCCATGGAAATGAGGAAGATCCTCATACGAGTCTTCCAATAAGTATAATCCGACCCATTAAACAAGGGTGGACGTGTGATAGAATGACCCTCATGTATGCTAGAGTAAGCCATCTCTCTTGGGTATCAAAATAAACATGAGAGTGAGCCTAGCTCTGATACCAATTGTTAGGATCTAAGCGACACTAAGAGGGGGGGTGAATTAGTGTAGCGGTAAAGTACGATAAACTTTTGACGATTTAAACACTTTCGGAACCTTCGTACGATAAAAGCAACGTTTCGTTTGAAACCGTTTCGATTGCATTTTAACTTGAAGAGATACGTAAGGAGACAAAGAAGTAGAGCATTAAAGTGCAAATGGTTTGCAGTTATATAAATGACAATAAGTAAATGCAAACCAGAGATCACGCCGATTTTAAAGTGGTTCGGTCAAATGACCTACATCCACTTGCGAGGCCCCTCTTCGATGAGGCTCCCACCTTCCACTAGCAAATATCTTGAAGAGGAAGGGTAAATACCCCTCTTACAACTTTTTACAAGCGGTTCACTCTCTTACAGATTTTTAGTAATAAAGAAGGAGGTGAACACTAGCAAATTGAAAACAAGACTAGCTAAGACTTTTCTAAGACCTTTCTCTCAATCAATTGCTTCTCAAAAAGTTGTAATCTCAGCAGAGATTTGAGGGGTATTTATAGGCCTCAAGAGGATTCAAATTTGGGCTCCAAAATTTGAATCTTCATTGGTTCCCGATGTTGGCGGTGCCGCCGCCTGTCAGTGTCTGACACTGATAGTGGACTAGCGGTGCCACCGCCCTGCCAAGCGGTGCCACCGCTTGGCTCTCGGGTGCTGGGCGGTGCAACCGCCCAGTCTGGCGTTGCCACCGCCAGACCCTTCGGTTCACTGGTTAGGCTTCAAATTTAGCCGAAACCAAGTCTAATTTTGGGCCCAGTTGGCCCCTAACCAGGATATAGGATTATCTCTTAATCCTAATCCTAATTACAAGTGAACTACATAACTAAAAACATCATAAGCAAGTTTTCAATCGCGAACGTCGAGTCTTGTTCCAGCGAGCTTTTCGACGAACTTCTTCCGACGGGCTCCCAGCAATCTCCCGATCTTGTGATGACTTCAATGAGTAGCCGAGCCTTCTTGGTGATCTCCACGAACCTCCGACGATCTCTTTGGCAAACTTTTGAAAAGTCCGACAGGTTCCCGATTTCTTCTCGGTTGGTTCCGGCAGCATCTCCGACGATTCTTCGGACTCTCAAACGTCCATCGAACTTGACTCCGGTATTCTTGCTTTATATTTTCTGGTTATCGTAGTTAATCCTGCACACTTAACTCAATAATATGGATTAGATCAATTAACCCATCAATTGATTTTATCATCAAAATCCGAGATTCAACACAATTGAATCAATTTGAGAGAAATAAGGTATGGAAGCTTGTTCCTAGACCTAGTGACCATTTAGTTATTGGTACTAAATGGGTCTTTAGAAACAAGTAAGACAAAAATGATATCGTGGTTAGAAACAAGGCTAGATTAGTGGTCAAAGGTTTCAACCAAGAAGAAGGTATCGATTATGAAGAAACCTTCGCTCCCGTGGCTCGATTAGAAGCCATAAGGATGCTCCTTGCCTATGCTAGTAGTAATAACTTTAAACTATTTCAAATGAATGTCAAAAGTGCCTTCTTAAATGGTTTTATTTTGGAAGAAGTATATGTTGAATAACCTCCCGGATTTGAAAATTCTCTTCTACCTAATCAAGTATTCAAATTGACTAAGGCTCTCTATGGTTTAAAACAAGCTCCTAGAGCTTGGTACGAAAGGCTTAGTTCCTTTCTTATTTCAAATAATTTTACCAAAGGCAAGGTTAATACTACATTGTTTATCAACACTTTGAAGATAATTTTCTTATTGTGCAAATTTATGTTGACGATATTATTTTTGGCTCTTCAGATGAATCACTATGTGAATCATTTGCCAAATATATGAGTCATGAATTTGAAATGAGTTTAATGGGTGAATTAACTTTCTTTTTAGGATTACAAATCAAACAACTTAGTGATTGTATATTTCTTAACCAATCTAAATATACATTAGAATTGTTAAAACGATTTAACATGGATAATTCAAAAGCAACAAACACCCCGATGAGTACTTCGACTAAGTTAGATTTGGATGAAAATAGTGAAAATTTCGATCAAAAAATATATAGGGGAATGATAGGTAGTCTACTCTACCTCACCGCGACTAGACCAGATATTATGTTTAGTGTAGGACTTTGCGCTATATTTCAATCCAATCCTAAATTATCTCATCTTAAGAGTGTTAAAAGAATATTTAGATATCTTAAAAGAACTTCAAATTTAGGATTGTGGTATCCAAGATATGATAAATTTGATTTAATAGTGTATGCAGATGTCGATTTTGGTGGATGCAGGATAGATAGAAAAAGTACATCCGGAACATGCCCATTTTTTGGACATGCACTTGTCTCTTGGACTTCCAAGAAGTAAAATTCAGTTGCACTATCTACGGTGGAAGCCGAATACATTCCTGCAAGTGCATGTTGTGCACAAGTTGTTTGGATGGAAAATACATTAGAAGACTATGGAATTCACTTAAAAAACATTCCCATAAAATGTGATAATACAAGTGTTATATGTCTTACTACAAATCCAATTCAGCACTCTAGAACTAAGCACATCGACATTAGGCATCATTTCATATGTGATCATGTCCTTAACAATAATGTTGTTTTAGAATTTATTGACACAACGCATCAATTAGCAGAAATTTTTACAAAAGCCTTAAATGAAGAAAAATTTGAATTCATTAGAAGGGAAGTTGCCATGTTAAATTATTCCTGAAAATAAGCTTGTTTGAATATGACAAATATCTCATCCTTTTTGTTCCTTTGTGAATTTGACTTCATCCTTCTCCTTCAATTCCAAATGACATATTATCCTTCTCCTTTTGCTTTTGAACGGAAACTGAACCCTCCTTTTAGATATATTTTTAAAATTCTGGATATATGCTGATTTTTTTTCGAATGAATGCTGATTCTTTTATGGATGAATGTTGATTTTTTTTAAGATGAATTCTGATAAATATTTTTGGCAAATTTGAATGATTAATCTTAATGCTGAATTCTTTCTCTAATGATTTTATGATCACAAATTGTGCGCTTCAAAGTCTCATATCCTTTTTGTTGATGATAAAGGGGGAGAAAAGTGATGACTTGTACCATTTTGATAGCATGACTTATTGCAAAAGCTTGTGTGATACGAATGTCTTATATGCCTTGCAAAATCTTAGAGAATATCACAAGATTGATTGATCATATTGAAAGCATGCCTTACATCTATATCATGAAATTCATTGTTGAAAATCTTTATCTCCTATCGTCGTAAAAATCGTCCCTTATCATTCGACTTGAAAATAATTTTCATCGAAGTTTCGTATTTATTTATGCTTAATGAGAATAACGATAAGTTCAACGGTTAGAACTTATCGGTTTATGCTTGAATTCAATGGGATGGAATTCAAGTGTTTTTATCTTCTCATAATATGGCATATAGATAGAGAGAGTTATGTTTAACTCCGTCATCAATTGATTGTCATCATAAAAAAGGGGGAGATTGTTGAATCTCGAATTTCGATGATAAAATCAATTGATGGGTTAATTCATCTAATCCATATTATTGAGTTAAGTGTGCAGGATTAACTATGATAACCAGAAAACATAAAGCAAGAATACTGGAGTCAAGTTCGATGGACGTTTAAGAGTCCGAAGAATCGTAAGAGATGCTGCTGGAACCAACCGAGAAGAAATCGGGAACCTATCAAAATTTTCGGAAGTTCGCCAAAGAGATCGTCGGAGGTTCACGGAGATCACCGAGAAGGCTCGGCTACTGGTTGAAGTCGTCACAAGATCGGGAGCTTGTTGGGAGTCCGTCGGAAGAAATCCGAGGGCATATCGGAAGTGCGTCGGAAGTTCGTCGGAAAGCTCGCCGAAACAAGACTCGACGTTCGCGGTTGAAAACTTGCTTGGGATGTTTTTAGTTATGTAGTTCACATGTAATTAGGATTATGATTAAAAGATAATCCTATATCCTTGTTAAGGGTCAATTGGGCCCAAAATTAGACTTGGTTTAGGCTAAATTTAAAGCCCAACTAGTGAACCGAAGGCTCTGGTGGTGGCATCGCCGAACACCCGAGAGCCAAGCGGTGGCACCGCCAGTCCACTATCAGTGTCAGACACTGACAAGCGGTGGCACCACCAGTATCGGGAACCAAAGATAATTCAAATTTTGGAGCCCAAATTTGAATCCTCTTGAGGCCTATAAATACCCCTCAAATCTTAGCTGAGATTATATCCTTTTGAGAAGCAATTGATTGAGAGAAAGGTCTTAGAAAAGTCTTAGCAAGTTTTGTTTTCAATTTGCTAGAGTGTTCACCTCCTTCTTTCTTGTTGAAAATTTGTAAGAGTGTGAACCGCTTGTAAAAAGTTGTAAGAGGGGTATTTGTCCTTCCCCTTCAAGAGATTTGCTAGTGGAAGGTGGGAGCCTCATTGAAGAGGGCCTCGCAAGTGGATGTAGGTCATTTGACTGAACCACTTTAAAATCGGTGTGATCTCTGGTTTGCATTCTCTTATTGCTATTTACATTACTGCAAACCTTCTTATGTGATTTATTTCCTCATTACCTTTGCTGCATATCTTTACTAACACGTGTTCAAGTTAAACTTTTCAAGTTCGGTTATTATCGTATCAAAAGATTTGTTGAAACGAAAGTTTTAATCCGCTGCACTAATTCACCCCCCTCTCTTAGTGCCGCTCCGATCCTAAAAGGTCAGTTTTCCATGAAGGCAAGGCTCGCAAGTTGCATATGACACATAGTCAAATGGATCTAGATATCCATCATTTACCAACTTTTGAATCCTTCTTTCATGGATGTGACCTAGCCTACAATGCCACAGGTATGCATTGTTCATCTCATCTCGTTTCTTCTTGGCCACATTTACATTCATGATATGTAGTATAGTGTCTAGCATAAATAAATCTTTATGCAATATTCCTCTCGCCAATCTCCCCTCGACTTTGCTAGAATTTACAATAAATTGTAGATGTGATAAGCAATACTGGTATCTAATACCAATGCACTATCACAAAAATCTAACAATTGGAGATTGATCATGAATGTACTTGAAGCTTCTCCAAGCTTCTATTTCACCCTCTCTGCAAGGTACTCTTTGCAGTTCCTCTTCTAGTGCCCCTCTTTGCCACAATGGAAGCACTGGCCTTTGTCCTTTGCTAAGTCTTTCTTAGCAACCTTTGCTTTACCTGGTCTGCCCTTGCCATTTCCCTTCTTAAGGGACCTTTCTGCTTTCCTTTTCTTTCTGGTCTCACCAGTGTAAAGAACTGGCTTCTCTTTCTTAATAGTACTCTCTACCTCCCTCAACATATTGAGGAGCTTTGGGAGAGTCACCTCAAGCTTGTTCATATTAAAATTCATTATGAACTGTGAAAAGAAATCTGGTAGGGACTAAAGCATAATGTCCACACACAAGTTATCCTCTAGGACCATTCCTAGACCTGTGAGTTTCTCTATCTACTCAATCATCTTTAGGACATGGTTTTGAACCAGTGTCCCCTCAGTTATCCTAGCGTGGAAGAGGCTCTTAGATATCTTATATCGTTGAGTCCTTCCTTGTTCCTCAAACAATTTATGGATATGTAGGAGAATGGATCTGACATCCATCTTTTCATGTTGTCTCTGTAACTCAGGAGTTATAGAGCCCAACATATACCACTGAGCAAGAGTGGAGTCATCAATGTACTTCACGTAGCGAGCGATCTCATCCTCGCTTGCCCCTTCTTCGGATGCAGACATCACTATATCAAGGATATACACGATTTTCTCCGCCGTGAGAACAATTCTCAAGTTACGGAGCCAATCCTTATAATTTGGACTAGTGAGGCGGTTGACATCAAGTATGCCACGTAAGGGATTTGAAAGCGACATTTTCTAAAAATAAAGATGTAGCAGAAATGAATAACATGTAGATTTTGCAAGAAATAAACTATCAAGATATGGACTTCTATCTTAATATGCTCCCACTATTTTACTAGTGAGTCACGCGACACCCTCAACACATGAAACAGAAGTCTCCGGTAGACTTCTAGTGGGGATCAGGATCTCTCGAGACTTAACCTTGTCATTCCCGTCATGTTCGGCCTCCGAATCACCATAGTCTCGAGGGACTCGACTAACCATGATGCTCGGTTAAGTCAACACCTTCGTTACAAGATGAGTCTGATTTGATGATATACCCTCGAGGGACTCGACCAAGCATACCATGTCCTCAGGTTACTGGTGACATCTCTATGTCGTATGCAAGATAATGAATCGTGATATAGATGAGTCTCGAGGGACTCGACCAACTCAAACTACATCGGGAATCGGTTCCTAGTTATAACGATGGAATGCCATGTGGGTCAATCTAATTACCTCACGTTTACCGACTTAATATTATTGAGAGAGATGTTTCTATGATTTGGTCTCCTAATATGACATGTCACACATATACATATTTAATATATATCTACATCGCATGCAAATATATATACATATCTAGTATGTGTATAAGCAATCACACCAGATGATCATGGACAACAACCTAATGTGATTAGGCCCGAGCCAATAGGCCTAATCACTCACATCAAGATCTATGTGTGCAACGGTTCATCTCCATGCCCTGTGATCGTCCATCTCATCCTCGTCGATTCCATCGACATCTCGATGCATCTTCATGCAACGCGATTGTTCGTCTCGTGGGTCCCGCTATCGCATCCACGCTCCCACTGCACCTTCTCATGTGATTATAACTTAATCATAGGTACGCAGGCCCGACAATAAACGAGAAATATAATGGAGGCTCGCAGACCCCAATAATAATAATCACAAGTACACACATCACACGGTCCATGATCATCCATCCGCACATCATACATCACATGTATAAATAATCATCATCATGTAGGACTACTAGATAATGATAAAAATAATAATCAACTAAACATTTTAATTTATTAGTATTTTATGAAATCAGGGACATATAGGGAATTTTTGAATTCATAGGGGTATTTTTATAATTTGGATAAAAGGATATAATTTGAATTTCTGAAATTCATAAGGGTAAAAGTATCATCTTTTTGTCCAAGAATGCCCTAATGCCCTACTCACTTGCTCCCGCCGTCGCCGCCACCCTACTGGCAGCAGCCTGTGTGATGGGGCGAGGGTGCTGCCCTCGCCTGCAAGCGGCACAACTATTGGTGGTGCTGCAACTGCAGGTGGGTGCCCCCACGGGCGGTTCTGCCGGTGGGGCAACGCTCGCAGGCGGTGCTGCCCTTACAGGTGGGCGCCCTCGCGGGCGCCGCCGCCTCCGTGGGCGGTTATGCCGGTGGGGCAACGAGCGCAGGCGGTGCTGCCCCTGCAGGTGGGCACCCCTGCGGGCGCCATCGCCTCCGCGGGCGGTTCTGCCCGCAGGGCAGCGCCCGCAGGCGGTGCTGCCCCTGCAGATGGGCGACCCTACGGGCGCCACCGCCTCCGCGGGCGGTTCTGCCCGCGGGGAAACTCCCGCAAGCGATGTTGTCCCACCGGGTGGTTGCCCCTACGGGGGGGTTTCACCCGCGGGAGCAGCGGCGGTACTCTACGGCGCCTCTGCCCGCGAGCTGCCAGCCCCGCCAGACACAAGCCTGCTGCAAGCAGGCTGTCGGCCGACTACTCTAAACGCAGCCCCTGTGCTGCCTGCTTGCGGCTGCGCTGCACACACGCAGATCGAGGGCAGCAACTTTTGCCGCCCTTTCTTGCTTTTGCATCAACGATTTTGACATCAAAAGTTTCTTCTAAACACAATAGACGTAATTCAAAACTAATATATCGCACGAACAAACTGGCTCTAATACCACTATTGAGAAAATCTTGGGGGCAACATCACATGCGCAGTAGAAGAACTAGAAAACAAAATCCCCGATTCCCATAGAGATGTTCGTCGTCGTGCGAAGATTGGTACACAAAATCCGCGAAACTGAAAAACTGCGTATAGAGTAGATTGTGTTACCTAGGGAGATCGTATATCCCGGTTTCCTTACAGATGTTTAGGAGAGGGTGAAGGAGGTCAAGCGTCCTCCTCTCTAGCGATAATCCACACAGTAGGGCTACGACGACGCTCCTCAAAACTCTAGGCCTGCTCTGAGGTGGAGAGGGGAATGAGAATAGGAGAGGCAAGCTATGGCTCTAGCCTATGAGGCTCTTAATCCCTCCTATTTATAGAGGTTCCCTGTCAAACCTTAATGGATCCTCCCCTAATGGGTATTGGATCTGCATCCAATAACCCAAGCCTTTTAGATTAGTGGATCTCTATTAAATAATCTCTCATGGTCTCTTATTGGATCTCGTCCATGGGATCCAATAATTCAAGGGCTTATTGGATATCCAATAAGACAAGGGCTCCGTCGGATATCTAATATCCGAACCTCTACTCATCGCAATGCCTACCATATGTATGTGACCTACTAGGCCCAATATCGAGTTGGCCGTGAGTCATACCTGTCAGAACTCCTTCTAACTCAGTGAATTATTATCTTTGTAATAATTCACTCGATTCATCGACTACGGACGTACTAGGCCACTACGCCATAGTCCCCAGACGATATAGGGGAATCCAATCCATTGGACATGTTTGTCCTCAGTTACCGTGTACCTATAGTCTCTTATCCATCTAATATCCCAGAGACTATATATTGAGCATGGTGCTGTCAGACCCATACGATTTTTACTCGAGTCTCGCTCTAATCGGATTCTCTCAGAGAACTCTTTCTCTCTCTACCCAAATGACCCTGGCTAGGGATTTGTCTGAGCAAGAACACATGGGATATTCCTCTCATGACGCCGAGAGTGGGTGATCCTCTATCGACACTCAATAGCTCTTAGAAGGTCGACTACCACTCCAAATGACCAGTTGTACTAGATCTAGGATAGCCAAACCTATAAGTCTGGTATCAAAGAGTGGAGCACTCATACTGGACATCCTTGGTGTCTCAAGTCTGAGGACCAGATACACCACTAGGACTAAAGAATCGTTGTCTGACAATACGGCATCATCAACCATCCAGCAATCTGTAAGCGTATCAATCAGTGAACTCATTCTCCAATGAGCACCTATACTATATCCCTAGTGTCCCTACACGAGCAGCTATGAGACTAGTTGCATCCATCATATGGATGGGTATACAGCACACCAGACTATCCAGTTATCACGATGTCCCTCTCGAGTAACCTGTGACCGGGATTATTTAGGATCTTTGTTTGAAGGTGAATCGATCTCATTATCGTGATCTCATCACGATCCGATTCCTATTGCACAAATCCAAGGACATCACAATATATATATGCATATATACAATAGTTATAAAGTGATATATGCCAAAATATAATAAGCAAAAAGATTCTGTATCAAGTCACACGTGCTATCAATCACGTGATTGGCTTGCTAGGCACCTATGACTAGTAGATGGTAGTAAGACATGTAGTAGGTGTTGCGCCCGAGTCAAGACCAAGATCACATTGGGAGTTCGAGAGTTCGATGGATGTTCGAACGGTCGTTGGAGGTTCTACGGGAACAAATCCGAGAAGTCTAGGAGCTTACCAAAGAAGCTCGTCGGAACTCGCCAAGAGGATCATCACAAGTCTAGGAGTTTGCCAGAAGTCCGCTGGAGCATCGCCGAGGGTTCGTCGGATGTTCGCCGAAAGAAGCGATTGATGCATCGGAACACAAATTACAGTTATAATATCTTAATTATCGTAGTTAACATGTATATTAAGTTAGGATTGGAAAGTGATCCCATTTACTTAATCTGGGGCCAATTGGGCCCTTGGTAGACCCAAATTGGGCCGAATGGATTAGTCCATTCAGACCCAGAATTCTTGCCAGGCGGTGGTACCGCCAAGGCCTGCGATGGCACCGCATAGGAGACTTGGTCTTCTAGGAATTTTGGACGGTAGAACCACTGTTGTTAGGCGGTGGTACCGCCGGCAGTTATTACTGCCAGTAGTGGTATCGTCCCTATCTGGTGGTGGTATCGCCTGAGCTCGGTCTCTGAGCGATGTTAGGTGGTAGTACCGCCCAGACTGAGTGGTAGTACCGCTTAGTGTCAAATGCCAAGTGGTAGTACCACCAAGCTTTGGTGGTGGTACTGCCAGGATCCTGGAAATCCTGGAGATGACACTTTTTAGCTCCAAATTCAAACTGATTATGGCCTATATAAACCCCACCCTTTCTGCATGAAAGGGCGACCGAAAGCTTGCATTTGTTCTGAGAATTTGAGAGCTTAAAAGTGTTGTAAAAGGTTAGAAGTTCTTCTCCCTCTAAGACCCACAGGTAGTTATAGTCTATAGCATGTGTAGTCATAACTATCGCATTCACAATCTATGAGTTACTTGGCTTTGTCTATGACTTGTATAGATAAAGCTATTTGTAGAAACTTTACACATAATCAATTTACTTTTACTTACCAAAAAAAAAAAAAGTTCTTCTCCCTCTTTTCTTCGAAGTTTTGATCATTCAAGAGAGGAGTGGAAATCTGTAAGGTTTGTCTTCTAAGCCCGTCAAAAGGAGTAAAGCTGTAAAAGGGTGGTTGGCCTTCACCTATTGAAGGAAGGCATCTAGTGGATATCGGTGACCTCATTAGAGGAGGAAGGCCAACCACCCTTTTACATCGGTGATCTCGGTTCACATTTACATTCTACTCCTTATCTTAACTGCAAACTGCATCTATTGCTTTACGTCAACTATACTTCCGTTTACTCTTAAGTTGAAGAACTTTTCGAAATGGTTTTCATCGAAAACGATTTCATTGTACGAACATCATTTTAATTGATGAAAGTTTTCCGCTACACTAATTATTTTAAGTTATTTCAAACAAATGTTAAAAGTGCTTTTCTTAATAGCTTTATTTTCGAAGAAATTTATGTTGAATCTTAAGATTTTGATGATGAAACCAATCGATATGTGTTTATGTTTTAATCTGTGTTTTTAGTGATGTAGGATGCTTCAATCAGGTTGAGACAATTAAAGCAAGAAAAATCATGATGTGCCGGAGAAAAACATGTCAGAAGATTGGATGTCGGGCCGGAGGAACGGTCACCGTATCGATAGAAGGCTTTGGGCCATGGATTCGGCCATCCGGCCAAGAAGAGCAGATATTGCACCAAGGATATCGGAGTTGCGGAGTCAACTGACCGATTGGGCAATAGAACGCAAGAGAGGACGATGCGCCAAAGAATCGGACGAAGCATCGAGGGCACCAATGAAATGCCAGACAACTTGTTTAATGCTTAGTATTAATTGTCTATATCGAAATGTGTTTTTACATGTCCAGGATTAACTACGATAGCAAGGCATGAAGGAAAATGAAGTCCCGGAGTAAAGTACACGATTACGTTGGGAGTTTGAGAGTTCGTCGGAAGTTCTGGAGGAACCAGCTGAGAAGTCTCAAAGCTTGCCAGAGAAGCTCGTTGGAACTCACCAAGAAGATCATCGTGAAATCCAGGAGCTTGTTGGGAGTCCGCCGAAAGATCGCCGGAAGAATAGACATAGGGACTTGTTTAGCTTAGCAAATGTCTTAGGATTTCGTAGTTAGCACGTAATTGGGCTTGGATTTGGGCCAACCCAATTAGGGGCCAGCTAGGCCCATGTAAGAACTATGTTGGGCCCAATAAAAGGCCCAAATAGTACCCCAAGAAGTCTCACCGTCGTGGCACAGTTTTCGAGACTATGTCAAGTGGTGGTACCGTCAATCTGGGTGGTTGTACCACCCCTGGTAGGGTGCCAAGTAATGGTACCTCCAGTCTGGGCAGTGGTACCGTCCAGCACTACCTCCCAGGTAGTGGTACCACCAGACCTGGGCGGTGGTACCACCCAGGACAGTGTCAGTATCGACTGACATTAGGCGGTGGTACCGCCCGATGCAGGCAGTAGTATCGCCCGTGCCTGAGGAACCCGGGATGAGAAAGTTTTAGGCTCCAAGTTTGAATCAACTTGAAGCCTATAAATACCCCTCTCATCCTTGGTTAAAACACACAAGTACAGAGAGTTTAAAAAGAAAGAAACGCTGCTAAAATCTTGTGTGATCTCCTCTCCCTCTTCTAAATGTTAGACTAGTTTGAGAGAGGAGTAAGTGAGTGCTTGTAAGGGTTGTCTTCTAAACCCGGTAAAAGGAGAAGAGGGGTGTATATTGTGATTAGTCTTCGCCTATTGAAGGAAGGCCTCTAGTGGACGCCAGTGATCTCGTCGGAGTAGTTCGCCGAAAGTGGATATAGGTCACGTTGACCGAACCACTCTAAAACTGTTATGTTCTCTGGTTTGCATTTTATTCTTGTCATTTACATACTGTAAACTACTTTACTTAGTCACCATGCTTTCATACGCTTCTAAGTTATTAAGCTTTAGAAATTGATTTACGTCGAAATCAATTTTTATCATACGAAAGTTTTTTAAACCGATGATATTTTATGGCTGTACTAATTCACCCTCCCTCTTAGTGCTAACCTCGATCCTAACAATTAGTATCAGAGCCTTGTGATTTCTCAATTGGTTTAACACCTAAGAGAAATGGCTCTTTACGACTTTCAAGAGGGTTGCTCTCTCATTCGTCCTCCTTTTTTCAATGGGATAGACTACACTTATTGGAAAACTCGAATGAAAGTTTTCTTGCTTTCATTGAATCTCGATTTATGGCATATAGTCTAATTTGGTTTTCAAAGGTCTTCTTTTCCAATGAACCATTGGAATGATTTGGAGAAGAAGGCTTTTTCTTTAAATGCTAGAGCTATAAATGCTCTATTTTGGGCCTTAGATAAAACTGAGTTTAATCAGGTTTCTTTGTGCGAAACGGCTTTTGACATATGGCGCACTCTCAAAATCACACACGATGGCACTAGCAAAGTTAAGGATTCTAAAGTTAATCTTTTAATACACGATTTTGAACTTTTTCATATAAAACAAAGAGAAATCGTTTTTGATATGTACACTCGTTTTACGGATGTCGTCAATGGTTTAAAAGTTCATGGTAAATATTTTTCAAATTTTAAACTTGTTAGTAAAGTTTTATGCTCACTTTCTAAAACTTGGGATTTAAAAGTAACGGCTTTACAAGAATTAAAAGATTTGAACCATTTCCCTCTCGAAGAACTTATCGGGTCATTAATGACCTATGAAATGATGTGCAATGCACGTGAAGAACTTGAGAACCATCTTCCAAAGAATAAGAAAGATTTTAGACTAAGAACAATCGAAGACCACTCGAGCATAAGCTCAAATGATGGTGAACTTAAACTATAAATGAAAATTAAAAAGTTCATAAAAAAAAAAGAAAAAGAATGGAACTATTTGGTATGATCGCAAGTAGAAGAATACAAATTGGGATGAATCGAGCTCCTTTGAAGACGAGGAGAAAATCAATAAAGGCGAGGTGACAAACTATGCCTTAATTGCTTTCAACGATGAGGTAATCGAAACCCCCTTAATTTATTTCAAAATTACATAATGCTTTTCATGATGTATTTTTTTGAATTAATTTTCTTGAATATTGTATGTTTAAAAATGTAATAAAAATGTTAAATGTTTTGATACCATGATTGATGATTTTATGCATGAGATTTTAAAGTTATACATGATGATTTTTGTAATTTATTGATCTTGATGATTTTTATTATGAGATTTAATCTTTCGATTTTAAACCATGATACATTGTTTTCATACAAATGAGCCTGCTTATATGAAATGAATCACATGAATTGAAACAACTAAAAAGTGAAAAGTATTTTTCTTGAATATTATTTTTCTCTATCTTATCCATTTTTCACTAAGAGATTGATAAAGTTGTTTGTGTCTTTTTGAATCTCTTGAAAGTAATGTTAAGATTTTGATGATTTTGTTGATTTGAATTTTAATGAGCTTTATCTTGATTTCTTGCAATTATAATTTGAATTTTCTATTGAATGAATCAAGATTGTTTTCTATTTAAAAGAAGATTTGTAGGAACTGTTCATGGTCTTATAGTATTTATGATCTTGATAATTATGTTTTTGAAACTTTATGTAAATCAAGATTGTTAATCATGATTCTCTCGTTTTATTAAAGAGAATATTTTTCAAAATGAATCATAAATTGTTTTCTCTTGATTTTTCAATATCCACAATTTGAGAAAATGTACCTTGATGCTTGGAATATTTTATGCATAAATTAATGATTTGATTGAATCGCTGTTAAAAAAGAAAAATGAAATTGTTAGCTCACACATTTCAAAAGAGAACAAAAATATATGCTAACTTGAATGATAAAACATGAGATTGTCTATAGTGCAAATTTATGATGTAATTATAAATGATGATTTGGTATTATGCATGCAATACTTTAACGTATGATAATGATGCACGCAATGATGAAATATTCATGATAAAATAATTGTTTTGACATTCATGAATTGAATTTTCATCTATGCTATTTTCCTTTACCATTATTTGAAAATTGTTGAAAAAAAAAAGATATATAAAATTATATTCTTCCCTTCTTTTTGACGATGATAAAGGGGGAGAAAGAGTTGCTAATGTGCACATCTCAAAGAGAAAGATGCTAGCTTGCACTATTCAAGAATGAAGTAAAATTTTGCTAGCTTACACTTTGCAAAGGAAGCAAAAATGACACTTCTCAAAAGAGAAGAAAGAGCTTGCTATCTAAAACATTACTAGCTTGTCCTTCTTAAGAATTAAAAATTACAAAAGTGCTATCTTGCCTATCTCGAAAAGCAAATATGTCAACTTGCACATCATTAAATTTGCTAGCTTGTATGTGTTGAATCTCGGATTTTGATGATGACGTCAATTGTCATTTGTTATCTAATCCATATGTTGAGATAAGTGCGTAGGATTAACTACGATGAAAGTAAGAAATGCAGCAGGAGTTGCGCCGGAGTCAAGACTATGTTCACGTTGGGGGTTCGAGAATTCGACGAAAGTTCGGACGGTCGTCGGAGGTTCTGCGGGAACAAATCCGAGAAGTCCAGGAGCTTGCCAAAGAAGCTCGTCAGAACTTGCCAAGTGGATCGTCGCAAGTCCAGGAGTTTGTCGGAAGTCCGTAGGAGCATCACTGAGGGTTCATCGGATGATCGACGGAAGCTTGCTGGAAGCTCGCCGGAAGAAGCGATTGACGCACCGGAGCAAGTTGCAGTAAATGTCTTAAGAAATTCGTAGTTAGCATGATGATTAAGTTAGAAATGGGAGGTGATCCCATTAACTTAATCTTGGGGCAATTGGGCCCTTGACAGACCCAAATTGGGCCGAATGGATCAGCCCATTCGGACCCAGATTACTTGGCCAAAGGTGGCACCGCCTGGGTCGGCGATGGCACCGCCCAGGGCTCAGTCTCCGAGCTCTGGCTAGGCGGTGCAACCGCCTCTGACAAAGGTGCAACCGCTTGAGCTCGGTCTCCGAGCTCTAGCAGGAGGTGCAATCGCCCTTGATAGGAGGTGGCACCGCCTAAGCTTGGTCTTCGAGCTCTGCCAAGCGGTGCAACCGCCCTAGTCAGGCGGTGCAACCACCAGACCCCAGAATTTTAGGAATTGATAGTTTTGAGCTTAGAATTCAAACTGGGTTGGGGCCTATAAGTACCCCACCCTTTCAGCAATGAAAGAGAAACCAAAAGACCACCGAAATCCTGATCTTACTCCGTGATTTTTAGAGCTCAAAAGTGTTGTATGAGTTAAAAGTTCTCCTTCCTCTTTTCTTCCAAGTTTTAATTTGTCAAGAGAGGAGAGAAAATTCTATAAGGGTTGTCTCCTAAGCCCGTCAAAAGGAGTGAAACTGTAAAAGGGTGGTTGGCCTTTGCTTATTGAAGGAAGGCCTCTAGTGGATGTCAGTGCACTCGTCGGTGGAGGAAGCCAAAAGTGGATGTAGGTCAAGATTGATCGAACCACTCTAAATCTCGGTTTGTATTTAGTTTGAGCATATTATCTTTTCTGCAAATCTCCTCATTAGCTTAGTGCCTTCTGCGCATTTACGATCGTGTTTCAAAGTTCAATATTTTCCGAATCGACGTTTAGACATAAATCAGTTTTATCGTACGAACATCATATTTCAGTTTACGCTTACATTCTAATTTCCATCATAACTGAAAACTACCTTTATAGACTTGCTTTAACTGCATCATGCTTGATCACAAGATAAAGTGATTTACGAATCGGCTTTTCTACCGAAATCGCTCTTATCGTACGAACGCAGTTTTGATCGTCGAAAGTTTTTCGTTGCACTAATTCACCCCTCCTTCTTAGTGCTCTTGATCCTAATAGTATGTTGTAAAACTTGCATATCTAAAACTTGATATAAGTAAAAGTAAATTGATTATATGTAAAGTTTCTACAAATAGCTTTATCTATACAAGTCATAGATAAAGCCAAGTAACTCATAGAGTGCGAATACGATGTAACAATTATTATATAGATAGAATAATATCTAAAACTTGATAGTTTGAATATTCTAAACAATGATGTAACACTTGCTAAATTTTTTAGCTTACAAATTGCATGATGATAAAATTTGATATTATGTTTTTCGTGCAATGATTTGAATCTATATCTCTAAACATATGAGAACTGAACTTTTCCTTTTTGTTGATGACAAAGGGGGAGAAGTATGTTGATGATATGCATAATTTGATCATGACATGTTGCTTGGATTTTTGTATCCAAGAGTTTCTATCAATAAGGCATATTGATAAGGAGAGTTTGTTTAAACTCCAGGAGTTAAGGTCAACTCCGTCATCGATTGGTTGTCATAATAAAAAAGGGGAAGATTGTTGAATCTCAAATTTTGATGATGAAACCAATTGATATGTATTTATGTTTTAATCTACATTTTAAGTGACGTAGGATGCTTCGATCAGGATGACACAATTAAAGCAGGAAAATTCATGTTGTGCCGGAGGAAAATATGTTAGAAGATTGGACGTCGGGCCGGAGGAACGATCGACATATTGATAGAAGGCTTCGGGCCATGGATTCGGGCATTGGGCCACAAAAAGTAGATATTGCCCAAGGATATTGGAGTTGCGGAGTCAACTGGTAGATTGGGCAATAGGCTGCAAGAGAGGACGAAGCGTCGAAGAATCGGACGAAACGTCGAGGGACCAATGGCATGCCGGACAACTTGATTAATGCTTAATATTAATTGTCTAGATCAAAGTATGTTTTTACATGTGTAGGATTAACTACGATAGCAAGGCATGAAGGAAAATGAAGTCCCAGAGTTAAGGACGCGATTACATTGGGAGTTCGAGAGTTCGTCGGAAGTCTGGACGTTCGTCGGAAGTTCTGGAGGAACCAACTAAGAAGTCTCGAAGCTTGCTAGAGAAGCTCATCGGAACTTGCCAAGAAGATCATTGTGAAGTCCAGGAGCTTGCCAGGAGTCCGTCGGAAGATAGCCGGAAGCTCGCCGGAAGAATAGACATAGGGACTTGTTTAGCTTAGCAAATGTCCTAGGATTTCGTAGTTAGCACGTAATTGGGCTTGGATTTGGGCCAACCCAATTAGGGGCTAGCTAGGCCCATGTAAGAACTATGTTGGGCCCAATAAGAGGCCCAAACAGTGTCCCAAAAAGTCTCACTGTAGTAGCACAATCTTCAAGACTATCAGGCGATGGTACTACTAGTCTAGGCGATTGTACCACCCCTAGTAGGGTACCAAGCGGTGGTACCACCCAACACTGCCCCCCAGGCGATGCTACCACTAGACCTGGGTGGTGGTACTGCCCAGGATAGTGTTAGTGTCGACTGGCACTGGGCGGTGGTACCGCCCAGAGCAAGCGGTAGTACCGCCCATGCCCGGGGAACCCGGGATGAGAAAGTTTTAGGCTCTAAGTTTGAATCAACTTAAAGCCTATAAATAACCCTCTCATCCTTGGTTAAAACACACAAGCACAGAGAATTTAAAAAGAAAGAAACGCTGCTAAAATCTTATGTGATCTCCTCTCCCTCTTCTAAGTGTTAGACTAGTTTGAGAGAGGAGTAAGTGAGTGCTTGTAAGGGTTGTCTCCTAAACCTGGTCAAAGGAGAAGAGGGGTGTATAAGGTGATTGACCTTCACCTATTGAAAGAAGGCCTCTAGTGGACGCACGTGATCTCATCGGAGGAGTTCATCGAAAGTGGATGTAGGTCACGTTGACCAAACCACTCTAAAACTGCTGTGTTCTTTGGTTTACATTTGTTAGGATCAGAGCGGCACTAAGAGGGGGGGGGTGGTGAATTAGTGCAGCGGATTAAAACTTATAAATTTGAAACCGATTTCGTAAATGCATAAAGATTTCAATTCGTCAATGACTTGGAGAAAGTAGCTCGAGTAAAGTGAGAAGATGAAAACCGAAAGCTTGCTGCAATGTAAATAATGATAACAATCAAGATCTCCCGTGATAACAACCGCAACAATAGTCAAGATCTCCCGTGATAACAACAGTCAAGATCTCCCGTGATAACAACAGTCAAGATCTCCCTAACTACATGATAAGATATCATAAATCTGTTGATAAAAATTCTCTCTTCTAAACATGTATAAATATGGAGTATTATGTATTGTTTCAACAATACAATCAATCAATACAATCTTCTGCCTCCTCTGCAGTGCATCGCTGCAACCTCCTTTGCAGCCTCCTCACTGTAGTTCATCGCTGTAGCCTCCTCGCTACAGTTCATCGCTGCAGCCTCCTTGCTGCAGTTCATCGCTACAGCCTCCTCTGCAGCGCATCATTCTACTTTTCTCCTCCTCCCTCCCTCCTATATCTTTACATCTTCTATAAAGATCACTTAAACCACCACAAAATATTTGAGATGCCTTCATTTTCCTCTTCCGATATTCCTGTCCATATTTCTGCAGGGACTCTGAGCACTTCTCAAGGTCTTATCACCATCAATGCTGCAGCATTCATTCCCTTCAAATTATCCAAAGGCGGCAACTACGCATCTTGGCGGGCACAACTTTCTAATCTTCTATTTGGCTATGATCTCCTAGGTTACATCGATGGCTCTCTCCAGTGTCCACCTGAAATGGTCAACATCTCAGGCGAACCCAGTCCAGTGCCAAATCCAGCCCACAAACTATGGTTACGCCAGGATCGTCTCATCCTTCAAGCTATTCAAGCCTCGGTCGTTGGATCTCTCGCCCCACTCATTTCTTCATTTGACACTACTGTCGAAGCTTGGTGCAAGTTGCAAACCACCCTAGCCAATCGTTCCCGCACTCGCATGCTTAGTCTCCTGTCCAATCTCATGACGATAAAACAAGAGGGAAGTACTGTTGCTGATTATCTACATAACATAAGGATTATCATCGATAACTTGGCCTTGATAGGTCATTCCCTTAGTGATGAAGAAGTTACTGTCCATATCCTCAATGGCCTAGGAGACGAGTACAAGGAATTGGCAGCAGCAATACGTGCACGTGATTCACTAGTATCATTTGAAGAACTCTATGATAAGTTGACTAACTATGAGATATATCTCAAGCGTGAGGACAAGTTGCCAGGACCATCCATCACAGCTCAAGTCAATAAAAAATCTAAGAAGAAGAGCAACCGATACAACAAATCTATTAACAAAGGTTTGGCCAGCAGGACTGCATAGGAGGAGAAACAAGCCACCTCTACTTAACATTTCAATTACAACCATCAAGACGACTACTTCAATTATCCACAACCCTGGCGTCCTGATCACACAAATCAACAAAGAGTTGTCTGTCAACTATGTGACAAAGTTGGCCACTCTGCAAAAGTCTGTAGAACTCGACCCAGACTTCCTCCTCCGTCATATTAGCCTCACGCAAATCTTACAACTACTCTGACTACTGGTCATCAAAATTGGATTGTGGACTCTGGCGCATCTCATCACATCACCTCTGATTTACAAAACTTGCCTATCCACAACGACTATGGCGGAAATGAAGACATCATCATCGGTAACGGTAACGGACTCCCCATTACTCATACTGGTTCTACAATGCTTAATTCACATAGCACTTCGTTTACGCTAGATGATGTTTTGTGTGCACCCCACATCAAACGAAACCTCATTTCTATCTCTCAATTCTGCAAATAGAATCATACCTCAATTGAATTCTTTCCTCACTCCTTTCTTGTCAAGGATTTGAGCGCGGGGGCACCCTTGGTCCGAGGCCAGAGTAAAGACAACATTTACGAGTGGCCGTCAGTTTCACAAATCACCCAACCCACTACCTACTCATCGGTCGCAGCTCCAACTGATGTGTGGCATCGTCGTCTTGGTCATCCCTCAACTTTTATTCAGCAAAAATTACTTTCCCGTTATTCTCTTCCTACGCTTACAACCAATAACATCATCACTCATTGTGATGCTTGTTTAAGTAATAAGAGTCATAGACTTCCCTTTGGAAAATCCTCCATATCTTGCTCTAAACCCCTTGAGGTTATTTACACTGATGTTTGGGGCCCCGCTCCACTCACTTCCTTTGACAAATTCAGATTTTATGTTATTTTTGTAGACTATTTCACCAAGTACACATGGTTATACCCTCTTCACCATAAATCTGAAGTTTCCACGGTCTTTACCAACTTTCGACGATTGGTCGAGAACTATTTTTAGTCTAAAATTAAAACTGTTTACTCCGATGGTGGCGGTGAATATCAAGCCCTCACATCCTACCTATCTGCTTGTGGTATACAACACCTCAAGTCACCTCCACACACTCCTCAACTCGTCGGTTCTGCTGAACGCAAACATTGACATATAGTTGAAACTGGTCTCACACTTCTACACCAAGCCTCTATGCCACAAACTTTTTGGACTGCAGCATTTCAAACTACCGTCTACCTCATTAATCGTATGCTCACTCCTGTCCTTGAGTACGAGTCATCATTTGAAAAATTATTTCACAATTCCCCAAACCTTCAAAAATTAAAGTGTTTGGATGTTTATGTTATCCATGGCTCTGTCCCTATGCCTCACATAAGTTAACATCAAAATCTAAACCTTGTGTTTTCATTGGATACTCCCTTGACCATAATGCTTTTCGATGCTATGAACCCCAATCTCGAAAAGTCTTTACGTCTCGTCATGTTATTTTTATAGAGACTACCTTTCCGTTTCACAGTCCTGAATGTCCTGCTATGCGACCTACTCCATCACATATACATCACTGGAGTAAGCCATCAATCCCGTCAACCGAATCTCCCATAATATCATCCAGTCCTTCTCCTCCTCAGGATCCACACTCTCTCCTCCCGATGCAACAGGTCCTCACTCCCTCCATTGTGCCTCTCCCTTCTTTACACGGTTCCCCTACAACTGGCGGTATTCCCTCGGACTCACATTCACTACCTTTATCCTCTTCTGGGACCAATGACACTGAAGTCACTCAGCTGTTAGGACTCTAGCTAGGAGAGTCCTAATTGAGAGGGACATTTATGTAAAACTGTTAGGACTTTAGCTAGGAAAGTCCTAATTGAGAGGGACATTCTGTTAGGACTCTAGCTACGAGAGTCCTAATTGAGAGGGACATTCTGTTAGGACTCTAGTTAGGAGAGTCCTAATTGAGAGGGACATTCTTATATGAGGTTTTTTCTTAGAGAAGAATTAGGAGTTGTAAGGGAATAGGAGTCTTTAGTAGGAGTCCTATTAGCAGTTGGGTAGAAGTAAGAGTCTTAAGTAGGAGTCCTATTAGGAGTTAGGGTTTAGAATCCCTATAAATAGCCATGTATTCCTCCTCTTTTCTCAAGCAATAGATGAATCTTTTCTGCAGCCTTTGAGCAGCAACTTGAAGGGAGGAACCCCTATAGAGTTCCAAGGAGGTCGATCCCCTAAAGAGATCAACCCCAAGTTTAGAATCTGCAAGGGTTCGAACACCTGGTATCAGAGCAGCATTCTTGGCGTCTCGCTGCCCTTCAACAACCATCCATCAACCCTCCACAACCGTCCAAAGTAATTCCCACAATTGCTTAAAAGATCATCGCCGAATTCCGCCATCATCTCCACCACCACGGATCATCCTTTGATCTCCCCGTGAATTGCAACAAGTTCTGGTTTTCTACCTTACTGCTGCTGCAATTTAGTTATCCTTATTCTAAAAATCTCAAAAAAATTATTCCTATATTGCTGCATAAACTTTTCGTCATAAAGTTTTCATCTCTATGACGAAAGATACATTGCAGAATTCCAACCGTATAGCACTGTCTGTTTGATCTTGCTACTATGTTTTTTCTATCCAAATCTCCACGAAATTTTATGATATCTTTGACACTTCCTAACAGCAGATTTCCCTTTGGTTTTGTCAAAAAATTCTCAAATTAACCATTGATATTTTACATCTAATCCGCTATACTTGAAAATCTGCACCGTAAAATTTCTGCCGCATAGCACTGATTGTTTGATCTGGATACTATGTTGTTTCTATCCAAATCTCTACAAAAATTTTATGATAGCTTTGACACTTCCTAATAGTGGATTTTCATTTGGTTTCATCAAAAAATTCTCAATATAAACTTCTGATCTTTTACGTCCAATCTGCTATACTTAAAAATCTATGCTGCAGAAAATTTCAGCCGCATATTGTTGCCTTAACCCATCTATTTGCAATCTTTTTTGAATGAAATTTCTTATACACTTTATAGATCATCTTGGCTTCCATCTAAAATTAATCTATTGAGGAATTCATCTCTAAAACCAATTTTTGTGTTGCTATAAAGTTTCATCATAAACTGCTAAAATTTTTCGACGAGAATTTTGCAATCGCAACTTGCACCAATTTCCTTGCTGTTATACTGCTGAAATTTTCTTGATTAAATTAGATATCCTTGCTGTCATTTAAACTGTGATTTTGCTATCAATTCTCTCTTCAATTCTCTTAAGTCTTTGGTGGAAATTACGTCGAGAAACCGTTATTTCTTCGACGACAATTCTACTCTTACAAGACAGCACATACTTGCTGCAACTTCCATTGATTTCTATCAAACCTTTACTGCCATCTACCACAGATCCAAAACTTTCATCCACAGCCCTAAAACTCCATCAAACCACACCCTCAAACTGCACCCAAAACAGCCACAAAACAAGCCTAAATCATAGCCTACATCCACCGATCCACCAACCCTTTCGACCATCACTTCTCTCAACCTATACATGTCTTTAACCTGACAACAAAAGAGAGATCTTAACATCATAGAGTTGGAGGCATATACTATGGCATCTAAGGAGGCAATCAATGCTAAATTTGAAGCCTTGGAGGTGCAAATGGAGGATAAGATTCGGACACTCTTTACCGAACTCAGATTGGGCTGACCACTATGCTCGAAGAAATCTCATCAAGGAGAGAGCTTTGTCCAATCGCACCAAGCCCAAAGATATGACTTCCAAGAGAGGGGAAGATCTATGACCAACCCCAACTATCCATGCATGAGAGTGGATTTTCCTAGATGGGAAGAAGGAGACCCGATTGGTTGGATCTCGCGCGCGGAGCGATATTTTCAGTACCATAAAACCGGGGATGCATCTATGGTGAAAATTGCAGCTATACATCTTGAAGGGGATGCTATACAGTGGTTTGACTGGTTTGAACATACTTATGGAGTTCTTTCATGGCAATAATTCAATAAAGGACTGCTGATCCGCTTCAGACCAACCGATTACGAGAATATTGATGGACAACTAGCAAAGATCCGACAAACTTCCACCATTCAGGAGTACCAAACCAAGTTTGAAAGGTTATATAATCAAACTTAGGATTGGTCTCAAAAACAGCTATTGAGGACCTTCACTGAGGGCTTGATGCCGGAGATTCGAGGAAAAGTTAAAGCGCGACAACCGTATACACTTATGGCATCCATCTCTTTCGCACGACATCAAGAGGAGCAATTGAACCATGAAGCTCGGAGGACTAGGGTCACTCCTCAACTAGTAATATTGAAGCCCTCAGCCTCCCCTACTATTGACCAAGTCCCTACACCAAAGAGGTTAACAAGAGAAGAGCTTCGGGAGCGATATGCGAAGGGGTTATGTTGGCATTGTAATGAGCCATGGAGCCGTGAGCATCGCTGTAGTAAAGGAGGACTTCTTATGATTGAACCGATAGAAGAAGAGGTCATTGAACATTTAGAAGAGAGATCCGAGGAGAAGTTAAAGCGTGACAACCGTACACACTTATGGCAGCCATCTCTTTCGCACGACATCAAGAGGAGCAATCGAACCATGAAGCTCGAAGGACTAGGGTCACTCCTCAACTAGTAATATTAAAGCCCTTAGCCCCCCTACTGTTGATTGAGTCCCTGCACCAAAATGGTTGACAAGAGAAGAGCTTCAGGAGCGATCTGCAAAGGGGTTATGTTGGCATTGCGACGAGCCGTGGAGCCATGAGCATCGCTGTAGTAAAGGGAGACTTTTTATCATTGAACCAGTAGAAGAAGAGGTCATTGAACATCTAGAAGAGAGCATTGAACATAAAGAAAAAGATGTAAAAGAAGAGCCACAACCGACCGAAGTTACATTACATGCACTAGCCGGCTACTCAAACCCACAAATGATGAAAGTTGGAGGCCTTCTCAAACAACAACTGATCACTATTTTCATCGACACGGGCAGCACTAATAATATCCTAAATAGTAAGGTTTCTATCCAAATGGCATTACCTATCGAGAATCGTTGCAGGTTTGATGTTAAGGTCACCGACAGACGGATTTTGAAGTGTGATCGTAGGCGCCCGCAGGAGAAACTATTGCTGCAGGACCAAGAGATAATTGCAGATTTGTTCCTTCTCCCTCTTGATGATGATGAGGCCATGCTCAGAATTAAATGGTTGACAACATTAGGTGATTTTTCTTGGAATTTTATGAAACTAATTATGAAATTTTACAGTAAGGAGAAACAGGTGATACTGCACGGGAAACGTGGGGGCGACGTAATGATGATTTGCACACAACAAATGAAGAAGGTTTTGCATAAAGCATGCACTGGCTTTTTGGTACAACTTGAGCAGCAAACTAAGGGAGAGCCAACAAAATTGGAAGATCCAAATCTACTTCCTTTGCTTGCTGAATTTTCAGATATATTTGACGAACTACGCAACCTACCTCTTACCCGTCGGCATGATCATTGTATAACGATTCTTCCAGGCCAATCTCCAGCAAATGCTCAGCCATATCAGTATCCACATCTCCAGAAGGATGAAATAGAAAGGATTATAAAAGAAATGCTCAAAACAGGAGTTATTCGGCCATGTTGTAGTGATAGAACCCTTGCAGATTCTAAACTTGGGGTTGATCTCTTTAGGGGATCAGCCTCCTTGGAACTCTAAAGGGGTTCCTCCCTCCAATTTGCTGCTCAAAGGCTGCAGAAAAGATTCATCTATTGCTTATGAAAAGAGAAGGAATACATGGCTATTTATAGGGCTTCTAAACCCTAACTCATAATAGGACTCCTACTTAAGACTCTTACTTCTAATCAGCTCCTAGTAGGACTCATAGTCAATACTCCTATTCCCTTACAACTCCTAATTCTTCTCGAAGAAAACACCTCCTACTTGAATGCCCCTCTCAATTAGGACTCTCCTAGCTAGAGTCCTAACAAAATGTCCCTCTCAATTAGAACTCTCCTAGCTAGAGTCCTAAAAGTTTTACATGAATGTCCCTCTCAATTAGGACTCTCCAAGCTAGAGTCCTAACAGACCCGCCCTCTTCAAATCAGCCTTGTCCTCGAGGCTGATGATTCGTGAATTCTGGGAATTTGATCTTCAAGTCGTCATAATTCTCCCAAGTGGCATCTTCTATTGGTAGATTCGCCCACTTTATTAGCACTTCATTAGTGGGTCGTCGTCGTCGAGTCACGATCCATCGATCAATAATGACACTTGGCTGGGTCTGGAGTTCTCTTTGGGTAGTCATATTTGGTGGGTGGCTTTGGACTATCTCCAAGCACCTATTTAAAACTTCCGTCTGGCTGTTGGTCTGTGGGTGATATGTCGTACTCCTTTTCAATTTAGATGCAAGTAGAATTTGTCACAAGCACAATGCATCCCTTATAGCATAATTCTTTTGAGTCCCGATTGTAATGAGCCATGGGGCTTGGTGCTTCCTCCAATTTTTTTATAATCTTACTAGTATCTAAATCTTCCTGCCATTCCATCTTAATATAGTCAAGGAAGTCACTGGTCGGAAGTGAAACGGCCGAAACTTCAACTTGCTCGGGTAGCTGCGAAAGCGCATCTGCAAGAACATTCTCTTTCCCCTTTTCGTAAGTTATTTCAAAATCAAATCCAAGAAGTTTTGTTACCCATTTTTGCTGCTCAGGGGATGGTATCTTTCGCTCCAAAAAGTACTTGAGGCTTTTATGGTCAGTTTTATTTTGAAATCGTCGACCAATCAAGTAGGGTCTCCACCTCGTTGCTGCACGCACAATAGCGAGCATCTCCTTATCATATGTTGACTTATTTTGATGGGAGGGAGATAATGCTTTGCTAGTGTATGCGAGTGGTCGGCCATCTTGCATGAGAATGGCTCCAATTCTGACTCCAGATGCGTCGACCTCAATAATGAAGGGTCGGTTAAAATTTGGTAGTGTTAGCACCGGCGTCGTCGTCATGGCTGCCTTAAGTTTGTCGAAGGCAATGGAGGCTCTATCTGACCAAGGCAGAATGGAAAAGGTGTAGTTGGTGATGGTAGCGACCATGGAGATGACGCTGAGTCGTTGAGGCTGCAGCTACAAAAATTGCTGGGTAGCCTACAAGAAAAAAATGAAATAATCGACGAACTTCAAAGTAGATACAACCAGCATGAAAATGACACTCGAGAGTTTACTTCTGATGATGAAACACCTCATCTTCCAAGGGAGTCAAGAAGATGTCGGAGAAGAAATGAAGTCCAAGACGAGTGGTAGAATAAATATAATCCCAGATTTGATATTCCAGAATTTAAAGGGAAAATAAATGTTGATGACTTTATCGATTGGCTTAATATAGTAGAAAGAATCTTCGATTTTCATGAACCACCAGAACAAAAGAAGGTCAAACTTGTGGCACTCAAACTCAAGCGGAATGCATATTTTTGGTGGGAAAATCTGAAGAAACAAAGAGAACGTGAGGGGAAGAGTAAGATCGTTACATGGGAGAAAATGAAAAGGGAGCTAAAGAGAAAATATTTACCTGATAATTATAGACAAGAGATCATTCTCAAAATACATGATTTCAAGCAAAAAGATCTTAGTGTGGAGGAGTACACTGTAGAATTTGATAATTTGATATTAAAAGGAGAGCTTGTGGAACCGAAAGAGCAAACAATTGCAAGATACTTAGGAGGTCCGGAAGAGCAAACAATTGCAAGATACTTAGGAGGTCTGAAGTATGGGATTGCTAAAGTTGTTCAGCTACAACAATATTGGTCTTTAAATGATGTGAGCAAGCTGGCATTAAAAGTTGAAAAGCAACAGAAGTTTGAAAAGAGTTTTCGGTATGGCTCAAAAGAAGGCTACACAAAAGGAGGAAGTTCCAAGCCTACTGTCCAAAGCAAGGTGATATCGAGGTGTAAGAAAAGGGTGAAGAGTCTGCTGGCAACAAAAAAACACCTAATTCTTCTACCCCAAGTGGCCGAAAATGCTTCAAATGTCATGGTTTTGGGCATATTGCTTCAGATTGTCCAAATAGGAGGATTGTAACTTTGGTTGAATATCATAGTGATAGAGGCAAAGATGAAGCTGACGACGAACCAAAATACGATGATGATGAGGAAGAGATTACTTATGCTGATCATGGTTTGTCTATTGTATTGCAACGTAGTTTATAAGTGTCATATGTGGCCGACGATGAAAGTTGGGTGAGAAAAAATGTGTTTCACACTAAATGCGCTTCTCTTGGCAAGGTGTGCTTGGTGATCATCGACAGTGGCAGTTTTGAGAACGTGGTTTCTTTGGAGATGGTGCAGAAGCTGAAGTTGGATACGATCCCTCATCCACATCCATACCAATTATGTTGGTTGCAAAAAGGAAATGACATCAAGGTAACTAAAAGATGTTTAGTTTCATTTTCTATTGGCAAGTATTATAAAGATAAAGTGTGGTGTGATGTTGCCCCTATAGATGCTTGTCATTTACTATTGGGAAGACCTTGGCATTATGATAGAAGAGTGTTGTATGATGGTTATAAACATACTTATTCTTTTAAAGTGAATGAAAAGAAGATTATCTTAGCTCCGTTACAACCTTCCGAAATCAGTGCGCCAAAGAAGGAAGTTAGTGCTTTTATTTCTTATAGAGAATGCAGATATGAATTGGATAAGGGCGGTCATGTTTTGGCCCTAATGATAGTAGAGGAGAACGAAAAACATAAGGAGACACCGAAAATCATGCAACCAATCCTAGAAGAATTTCAAGATGTTATACCGGAAGAGATTCCACATGGCCTTCCTCTTTTGAGAGACATTCAACATCACATTGATCTTATTCTGGGGGCTATTCTACCTAATAAGGCTGTATATAGATTGAGTCCTAAAGAACATGAAGAACTTCAAAGGCAAGTTGATGAATTAGTGAAAAAGGGGTTAATTCGGGAGAGCATGAGTCCTTGTGCAGTTCCAGCCTTATTGGTGCCTAAGAAAGATGGTTCTTGGAGAATGTGCATGGACAATCGAACCATCAACAAAATCACAGTAGACTATCACTTTCCTATTCCAAGGTTAGATGATTTACTTGATCAATTGTGTGGTGCTTATATTTTCTCTAAAATTGATTTTAGGAGTGGCTATCACCAAATAAGAATGAGGCCCAGAGATGAGTGGAAAACAACATTTAAAACTAGAGAAGGCTTATATGAATGGTTGGTTATGCCATTTGGACTATCTAATGCTCCTAGCACATTCATGAGATTTATGAATCACATACTTAAGCCATGCATTGGAATATTTGTTGTAGTTTATTTTGACGATATATTGGTGTACAGCAAGAGTGAAGAGGAGCATATGAGTCATCTGAAAGAGATCTTTCTTATTTTGAGGCAGCAAAAACTTTATGCTAATATAAAGAAATGTGATTTCTTTACTTCTAGTGTGGTGTTTTTGGGGTATGTTGTTTCAAAAGATGGAATCATGATGGATCAAAGTAAGGTTGAAGCTATTCTTAATTGGCCAACACCTACTTCATTACATGATGTGAGGAGTTTCCATGGCTTAACATCTTTTTATAGAAGATTCATCAAGAGTTTCAGCTCTATTATCGCTCTAATCACCGAATGTCTGAAATGTGATAAATTCAAATGGACTAATGAGGCTAATGATGCTTTTGAGCTTTTGAAAAGAAAGGTTACTGAAGCTCCTATCTTAGTTCTACCAAATTTTGACAATGTGTTTGAAGTTGAATGTGATGCATCTAACGTGGGAATTGGTGCTGTTTTGAGTCAAGACGGAAAGCCCATTGCATTTTTTAGTGAAAAGCTGAATGATAGGAGAAAGAAATACTCTACTTATGATAAGGAGTTTTATGCGATTTATCGAGCTTTGTCTCATTGGAGTCAATATCTTCTCGCCAAGCCATTTGTTCTATATTCTGATCACGAGGCATTAAAGTTCATTAATCATCAGCACAAGCTAAACAAGAGACATGCAGCTTGGGTGGAGTTCTTACAATCTTACAACTTTACAATCAAGCACAAATCTGGTGTTCAAAATGTAGTTGCTGACGCATTGAGCAGAAAGCATTCTTTATTATCAGCAATGGAAGTCAAAGTGGTTGGATTTGAAATATTCAATGATCTATATGAGAATGATGTGGATTTTGGCTCGATATGGCAGAATTGCAAATCAGGTTCCTTTCAACAATTTTCGATCTTTGATGGTTTTCTTTTTCGAGCTATTGCTTTATGTGTTCCATCTTGTTCTTTGAGACAAGTAATTCTGGCTGAAGCTCATGGTGGTGTTTTGGGTGGACATTTCGGTAGAGATAAAACTTTAGCTCTTATTCAATCAAACTTCTATTGGCCTAAGATGTTTAGAGATGTGGAAAGACATGTAAAGCAATGTCGAGTGTGTCATTTGGCAAAAACAAGAACTCAAAATTCTGGTTGTACACTCCATTGCCAGTGCCAAATGCTCCCTGGGAGGATGTGAGTCTTGATTTCATTTTAGGACTGCCAAGAACTCAAAGGAACAAGGATTCTATCATGGTTGTTGTTGACAGATTTTCAAAAATGTCTCAGTTTGTTCCATGCAATAAATCAAATGATACATCTCATATTGCTGATTTATATTTTAAGGAGATTGTTAAATTGCATGGTATTCCAAGAACTATGGTGTCCGATCGAGATTCAAAATTTGTTAGTAATTTTTGGAGAACTCTTTGGAGGAAGCTGGGTACTTCTTTGAATTTCAGCAGCTCGCATCATCCACAAACCGGTGGGCAAACTGAGGTAACAAACCGAAGCTTGGGAAATTTGCTTAGAAGCTATGTTGGCACGAATATTAAGCAATGGGATGTCATTCTTCCACAAATTGAGTTTGCCTACAATCGTTCTATGCATCATAGTATTGGTAAGAGTCCTTTTGAGGTAGTTTATGGTGCTAATCCTGCTGGTCCTTTGGATTTAATCCCTCATTCTACAACAAAGCAATTTAGTGGAGATGCTGATGAAAGAGCTAAGCAGATAAAGAAGCTACTTGAGGGTGTGAAAGCAACCATTGAGAAACAAAATGAGAGGTACATACAAGCTATTAACAAACACAAAAAACTTGTGGAGTTTAATGCTGGTGATTTGGTCTGGATACATCTAAGGAAGGAGAGGTTTCCGCCGGGAAAATTGGGAAAACTAAAACCTAAGGCTGATGGTCCATTCAAGGTGCTTAAGAGAATTGGCAAAAATGCTTATAAGATAGAGCTACCTGAAGATTACGGAGTATCCCCAACATTTAATGTGGCTGATTTGAGTCCTTTTTATAATCATGTTGATGAATCAAACGAAGACTTGAGGACAAGTCTCATTCAACCGGGGGAGATTGACACGAGAGTGTCTAATTTACTACAATCTGATTATATGAGCCTTAATTATGATCTAGTATCTTTTTCAGTCAATAATGATGCCTCATAATCTTTATATCAACACACTCAAATATGACAGCTCATCAGCATATTCTCTGCACAAAGTTAAAGCTGTTTCAAGGTGCTTTTCTTCAAGACAAAGGAATTCATTAAAGGAGTTAGTTGGCAGCTGTGAACATTTCTTCATTACCAATGAGTGCATTAAAATAGTTGGTTAGTAGCTGTAAACACTTAATTTTGAAATTCCCTATGCATGAAGGGTTGTTTCATGCACTAGTATTTATTTTGGTGTTTAGGACTTAGAAAGGATTTTTTAGAAACTGATGATATCTAGGCAGAAGCTCTTAGAGAACCCCTTAAACTCTATATCTCTTGGATGCGTCCTTGAGAGGTGAGTCTTTTATTTTCTAGTTCTGTATCCTCGTTTAATTTCATTAGGGTGGTGATCTTCTGTATCCCTTTTGATTTTTAAACTTGGTGGTGAGCTATATTTCGTTTTACCGAAGTTTCTTCAAGAGTTCATTCATTGCCTTCTGTGATATTTTCTATCTGAACAAATTTTCCATCGGTGTTATTTGGAAATCCATTTTGCATTTTTACCCTCCCCGGTATCAATATCCACTTCGCTGATTCCTCTTCCGTCGAGGCCACCGGCATCCACTATTGGTCTTCCTTCAATAAGCGAAGACTAATCACCTTTTACACCCCTCTTCTCCTTTTCACGGGTTTAGGAGATAACCCTTATAAGCACTCACACTCCTCTTATAGAATTCTAAACTTAAGTGGATGAGAGAATTTCTAAAGAGATTACAGCAACGTTTTCTCACTTTTGAATACTCTATGCTTGTGTGTTTTAACTAGGGATGAGAGGGATATTTATAGGCTTCAAGTTGATTCAAACTTAGAGCATAAAAACATCCCATCGTGAGTTTCCCGAGCACGGGCGGAAACACCGTTAGTGTCAGTCGGACACTGGCACTTCACTGGGCAGTACCATCGCCCAGTCTAGTAGTACCACTGCTTGGGATGCTGTGCTGGGCAATACCTCTGCCTAGACTGGGGGTACCACCGCCTGACATAGTCTCGAAGACTGTGCCATGATGGTGGTATTTCTTGGTGCACTGTTTGGGCCTCTCATTAGGGCCAACACAGTCCTTACATGGGCTTAGCTAGCTCCTAATTGGGTTGGACCAAATCCAAACTCAATTACATGCTAACTACGATTCATAAGACATTTGCTAAGCTACATAAGTCCCTATTTCTTGGTTTCTTCCAATGAGCTTCCGGTGATCTTCCGACGAACTTCCGACGATCTCTCGGAAATGTTCCAGCGGATTCCTAGCAAGCTCCTGGACTTCACGATGATCTTCTTGGCGAGTTCCGATGAGCTTCTCTGGCAAGCTTCGAGACTTCTCGACTAGTTTCGCCAGAACTTCCGATGAACGTCCGGACATCCGACGATGTCATTGTGTTAGGACTCTAGCTTGGAGAGTCCTAATTGAGAGGGACATTCATGTAAAACTGTTAGGACTCTAGCTAGGAGAGTCCTAATTGAGAGGGACATTCTGTTAGGACTCTAGCTAGGAGAGTCCTAATTGAAAGGGGCATTTATGTAGGAGGTTGTTTCTTAGAGAAGAATTTGGAGTTGTAAAGGAATAGGAGTCTTAAGAATTAGGAGTTGTAAAGAAATAGGAGTCTTAAGTAGGAGTCCTATTAGGAGTTGGTTAGAAGTAGGAGTCTTGAGTAGGAGTCCTATTAGGAGTTAGGGTTTAGAAGCCCTATTAATAGTTATGTATTCCTCCTCTTTTCATAAGCAATAGATGAATCTTTTCTGCAGCCTTTGAGCAGCAACTTGGAGGGAGGAACCCCTATAGAGTTCCTAGGAGGCCGATCCCCTAAAGAGATCAACCCCAAGTTTAGAATCTATAAGGGTTCTAACACCTGGTATCAGAGCAGCGTTCTTGGCATCTCGCTGCTCTTCCACTGCCATCCATCAGCCCTCCACAACCGCCCAAAACAATTCCCACAATTGCTTAAAAGATCGTCGCCGAATTTCGCCATCATCTCCACCACCGCGGATCATCCTTTGATCTCCCCGTGAATTGCAATAGGTTCTGGTTTCCTACCTTACTGCTGCTGCAATTTAATTATCCTTATTCGAAAATCAAAAAAAAAAAACTATTCCTATATTGCTGCATAAACTTTTCGTCACAAAGTTTTCATCTTTACGATGAAAGATACATTGCAGAATTCCAGCCGCATAGTACCATCTGTTTGATCTTGCTACTGTGCTTTTTCTATCCAAATTTCTATGAAATTTTTTATGACATCTTTGACACTTCCTAACAGCAGATTTCCCTTTGGTTTTTTCAAAACATTCTCAATATAAACCATTGATCTTTTACGTCTAATCTGCTATACCTGAAAATCTGCACTGTAAAATTTCAGCCGCATAGCATTGTTTGTTTTATCTTGATACTATATTGTTTCTATCCAAATCTCTACGAAATTTTTATGACAGCTTTGACACTTCCTAGCAGTGGATTTCACTTTTGTTTCATCAAAAAATTCTCAATATAAACCACTGATCTTTTACGTCCAATCTACTATACCTAAAAATCTGTACTGTAGAAAATTTCAGCCGCATATTGTTGCCTTAACCCATCTATTTGTAATATTTTTTGAATGAAATTTCTTATACACTTCATAGATCATCTTGGCTTCCATCTAAGATTGATCTATTAAGAAATTCATCTCTAAAAATGATTTTATGTTGCTGTAAATTTTCGTCGTAACCTGCTGAAATTTTTCGATAAGAATTCTGTAATTACAACTTGCACCAATTTTCTTGTTGTTATACTGCCAAAATTTTCTTGATTAAATTAGATATCCTTGCTGTCATATAAACTGTGATTTTGCTATCAATTCCCTCCTCATTTCTCTCAAGTTTTTGGTGGAAATTACGTCGAGAAACCGTTGTTTCTTTGACGACAATTCTACTCTTACAAGACAGCACATACTTGCTGCAACTTCCACGGATTTCTGTCAAACCTTTGCTATCATCTACCATGGATTCAAAAATTTCATCTACAACCCTAAAACTCTGCCAAACCACACCCTCAAACTGCACCCAAAACAGCCACAAAACAAGCCTAAACCGCAGCCTACATCAACCAATCCACCAACCCTTTCAACCATCACTTCTCTCAACCTATACATGCCTTTAACCCAACAACAAAAGAGAGATCTTAACATCATAGATTTGGAGGCATATACTATGGCATCTAAGGAGGCAATCAATGCTAAATTCGAAGCCTTGGAGGCGCGAATGGAGGATAAGATTCGGATGCTCTTTACCGAACTCAGATTGGGCCGACCACTAAGCCTGAAGAAATCATATCAAGGAGAGAGCTTTGCCCAATCACACCAGGGAGGGGAGGCTATATGATTGACCCCAACTATCCATGCATGAGAGTGGACTTCCCTAGATGGGAAGAAGGAGACTCGATTGGTTGGATCTCGCGTGCGGAGCGATATTTTCAGTACCACAAAACCGCGGATGTATCTATGGTGAAAATTGCAGCTATACTGTTAGGATCGAGAGCACTAAGAGGGGGGGGGGTGAATTAGTGCAGCGGAAATCTTACAGCGATTTAAAACCAAAAGCTGCGTTTGTTTAAGAACTATTATGATGCAAAAGCAAATTCTCAGTTTGTATCTAAGTGCAGTTTGCGTCTAAGCGCAGATTGCGTCTAAGCGCAGTTTTGCGTCTAAGCGCAGATTGCGTCTAAGCGCAGTTTTGCGTCTAAGCGCAGTTTTGCGTCTAAACTCAGATTTACGTCTAAATGCAGATTTACGTCTAAACGCAGATTTACGTCTAAACGCAGTTTTACGTCTAAACGTAGTTTTACGTCTAAACGCAGATTTACGTCTAAACGCAGTTTTACGTCTAAACGCAGTTTTACGTCTAAACGCAGTTTTACGTCTAAACGCAGTTTTACGTCTAAACGCAGATTTACGTCTAAACGCAGTTAGACGCAGATTTACGTCTAAACCTTGAAACTAGTTTGTATACTCGCAGAAGGCAGTATGCAGTTGAAACCAAGACGTAAACGTGAACTGAAATCTGATAATTGAGCGAAGAAAGCCGATTTACGTCTGAATGCAGTTTTACGTCTAAATGTTGAAACTCGTTCGTAAAATCGTAGAGGACAGATTGCAGTTATCAATAGGATTAAAATGTAAGCGTAAACTGCAAGGAAGCTCGTTCGTAAAAGCACGGAAAACAGTTCTGCAGAATCAAACGTAAACGTAAACTGTAATGTATGAAAATACGAGTTTACGTCTGAATGCAGATTTGGAAGAACAGCACTTAGAACTTGTTCGTGAAAGCGCAGAGAGCAGTAGTGATGAGGGAGGTTTGCAGTAATGATAAAGTGCTCGAAAGTAAACGCAAACCAGAGATTTAGAGTGGTTCGGTCAGCCTTGACCTACTCCACTTTTGGCTTCCTCCACCGATGAGGTTGCCGACGTCAACTAGGTGCCTTCCTTCAATGGGCGAAGGCCAAACTTCCCTCTTACAATTTCTCTCCTTTTGGCAGGCTTAGGAGACAACCTTTACAGACCTTTCTCTCCTCACTTTACAATTGAAAACTTGAAGAACAGAAGGAGGAGACTTAAAGGCTTTACAACACTTTTGAGCTCTTTAGAATCACAGAAAAGATCATAATTTCGGTATGGGTCTGTGTCTTTTCAGTGCTGAATGGGTGGGGTAATTATAGGCCCCAACCCAATTCAAAATTCGAGCTCAAAACGATCAAATCGATCAAATCCCAGAATTCTGGGATCAGGCGGTTGCACCTCTCGACTGGAGAGGTGGCACCGCCTGGCAGAGCTCGAAGACTGAGCTCTGCCGATTGCTCCTCTCTGCCAGAGCTCGAAGACTGAGCTCGATGGTTGCATCACCTGGCAGAGCTCGAAGACTGAGCTTGGTGATTGCATCACCTGGCAGAGCTCGAAACAGAGCTCGGTGGTTGCATCACCTGGCAGAGCTCCAAGCTGAGCTCAGGCTGATCCACCTCTCTGCCAGAGCTCGAAGACTGAGCTTGGTGAATGCATCACCTGGCAGAGCTCGAGACTGAGCTCAGGCTGATGCACCTCTCTGCCAAAGCTCGAAGACTGAGCTTGGTGGTTGCATCGCCTGGCAGAGCTCGGAACTTGAGCTCTGGCGGTGCAACCTCTTGGCTGGGGCGGTTGCACCTCCCAGCCCCACAGCCCAGGCGGTTGCACCTCCTGGCTGGGGCGGTTGCACCTCTCAACCCCACAGCCCAGGCGGTTGCACCTCCTGGCTGGGGCGGTTGCACCTCCTGGTGCAATCAGGGTCCGAATGGTTCACTCCATTCGACCCACTTTGAATCTTTTCAGGGGCCCAATTGCCCCAAGATTAAGCTAATGGGATCACCTCCCATTTTCATGCTTAATCATCGTGCTAACTACGATTATCTCTAAGACAACTTCTGCAGCTTGCTCCGATGCGTCAATCGCTTCTTCCGGCGAGTTTCCTGCCAACTTCCGTCGATCAACCGATAACCCTCGGTGATCCTTCTGCGGACATCCGGCATACTCCTGGACTTTGCGACGATCCACTTGGCGAGTTCCGACGAGCTTCGCTTGGCAAGCTTCTGGACTTCTCGGATCTGTTCTCTCTGAACCTCCGACGACCGTCCGAACTTCCGTCGAACTCTCGAACTCCCAACGTGATCATGATCTTGACTCCGGCGCAACTCCTGCTGCTTGTCTTACTCTCATCGTAGTTAATCCTGCACACTTATCTCAACACATAGATTAGATAACAAATGACAATTGACTTCATCATCAAAATCCGAGATTCAACAATCTCCCCCTTTTTGATGATGACAATCAATTGATAAAGGAGTTATCCTTAACTCCCCCTATCTATATGCCATAGTTGAGATAAGTCAACCTTGAATTCAAGACCTAAGAATTCAAGTGACGTATTGATAAGTTAGATCAGTTAAACTTATCAATGCTCCCATCATGATGCCTATCATGATGTATCTCTTCAAGAATTATGTCAAGGCATGACATACATCATCAAGTTTGTATGATTGTGTTTGTAACCATTCATCATGTAATCATATAAAGCTACGAAGGACTTTTTACATGATGCTCACATTTGAGATTTTCTAGTAAGTTTGCATTTTCTTTACAATATCAAATCAAGATATGATGCAAACTATAGTACATGTTCACATATCTCTTGGTGATGCAAGGATGGCATAACATTGTTTATAGCATCACTCAAGTATTTGCAACTATGACATAGATATGATTATGGCAGTTTAGCTATGACATAGTGTTTATCAATTCATATTTTTCTATAGCACATGTTCACATATCTCTTGGTGATGCAAGGATGGCATAACATTGTTTATTTTATAGCATCACTCAAGTATTTGCAACTATGACATAGATATGATTATGGCAGTTCAGCTATGACATAGTGTTTATCAATTCATATTTTTCTCCCCCTTTGTCATCAACAAAAAGCAAGATAGCATTATCAAGCATATAAAGGAAGTTATGACACATATATCTCTTTTTTGCTTGACGGAGGAAAGTCATTTTCCAAAGAGTTTTCATAAGAGTGTACGGGAACATCCCATTTTTAGCATACAACCCGAAAAATGAACTTCTTACATTCATTTGGTTAAAAATATTTGTCACATAATTTGCAACATGTTATTTGATCAAGCGTTGTCAAGGCATGTAATAGTAATGACATTTGAAAAATAAATTTAAGTATTTGGACACATCAACATTCCTAATTCTCTTCTTTTGTAATCAAATTGTTCTTCACATAGGGGTTTTGTGAAGATATCAGCCAGTTGATGTTTGGTATCAATAAACTCTATGGTCACGTCATGATTAGTGACATGATCACGTATAAAGTGATGTCTAATATCAATGTGTTTTGTTCTTGAGTGTTGTATAGGATTTTTAGTTAAGCATATTGCACTCGTGTTATCACATTTAATGGGAATATCTTTAAGATTCACTTTGTAATCTTCTAAAGTGTTTTTCATCCATACAACTTGTGCACAGCATGCACTTGCTGCAATGTATTCAGCTTCGGTTGTTGATAGGGCAACCGAGTTTTGTTTCTTAGATGACCAGGATACAAGGGCATGTCCTAAAAATTGACATGATCCTGATGTGCTTTTTCTGTCTAGTTTACAGCCAGCGAAGTCCGCATCAGCATAGGCTGTTAATTCAAAATTTTCTGATTTTGGGTACCATAATCCTAGATTGGTAGTTCCATTAAGATATCTGAGTATTCTTTTGACTGCTTTGAGATGAGATATCTTAGGATCTGATTGAAATCTAGCACAAAGTCCTACACTGAACATGATGTCTGGTCTGGTGGCAGTGAGGTAAAGTAAACTTCCTATCATACCCCTATAGGTTTTTTGATCGAAGCTTTCTCCATTCTCATCAATTTCTAACTTAGTGGAGGTGCTCATAGGGGTGTCAATGGCTTTTGAGTTATTCATTTTGAACTTCTTTAGCAAACTCACAGCATATTTGGTTTGACTGATAAAGATGCCATTGCTTAGTTGTTTGATTTGTAGGCCTAAGAAGAATGTTAACTCTCCCATTAGACTCATTTCGAATTCATGACTCATAGTTTTCGCAAAGGATTTACAAAGAGATTCATTTGTAGAACCAAAGATAATGTCATCAACATAAATCTGAACAATGAGAAAATCATTTTCAAAATTCTTGATAAACAATGTAGTATCAACCTTGCCTTTTATGAAATTATTTTTAATGAGAAAAGAGCTAAGTCTCTCATACCAAGCCCTTGGGGCTTGTTTTAAACCATAGAGAGCTTTAGTTAATCTAAACACATGATTCGGATAGCCATTATTTTCAAATCCTGGAGGTTGTTCAACATAAACTTCTTCGGAAATGAAACCATTTAGAAAAGCGCTTTTAACATCCATTTGAAATAACTTAAAATTATTGCAACTAGCGTAGGCAAGGAGCATCCTTATGGCTTCCAATCGAGCCACAGGTGCGAAGGTTTCTTCGTAATCGATACCTTCTTCCTGGTTGAAACCTTTGGCCACTAATCTAGCCTTGTTTCTAACCACGATACCATTTTCATCTTGCTTGTTTCTAAAGACCCATTTAGTACCAATTACTAAATGGTCATTTGGCCTAGGAACAAGCGTCCACACCTCATTTCTCTCAAATTGATTTAATTCATCTTGCATTGCGATAATCCATGAATCATCTTTCATGGCTTCATCAACACATTTGGGTTCAATTTGGGAGAGAAAAGCGGCGTTGGCACAAAAGTTTTTAAAAGAAGATCGTGTTTGAACCCCCTTTGATGTGTCTCCTAGGATTAGCTCCTTAGGATGAGCATCTATATACTTCCAATCCTTGGGTAAGGATGTTTTGGAAGTGGATGCAACCAAGTTGCTAGTTGGAGACGGGGTTTCGTTTAAATTCAAGGAATCAAAATTAATATCATCATCAAGATCATTTTTCTTAATTTCTGAAATCTCATTGAAAACAACATGGATGGATTCTTCAATAATTAAGGTTCTTTTATTGAAGATGCGAAAAGCTTTAGAAACCGAAGAATAACCAAGAAAGATTCCTTCATCAGATTTAGCATCGAATTTTCCTAAGTTATCCTTTTCATTCAAGATAAAACACTTACACCCAAAGACTTTAAAATATGAGACATTGGGTTTTTTGTTATTCCATAACTCATAAGGAGTTTTGGTGAGTAAGGGTCTTACTAGGACTCTATTTAAAATATAACATGCAGTGTTTACAGCTTCGGCCCAAAAATATTTGGGTAGGCTATGTTCATTCAACATGGTTCTTGCCATTTCTTGCAAATTTCGATTTTTTCTTTCTACTACCCCATTTTGTTGAGGATTTCTTGGAGTAGAGAAGTTATGGTTGTATCCGTTGAGTTCACAGAATTTTTGGAAGTCATGGTTTTGAAATTCTCCACCGTGATCACTTCTAATTGACGAAATCATAGATTCCTTCTCATTTTGAACAAGTTTACAAAACTTGGTAAAATGTCTAAAGCATTCATTTTTTTGTTTTAAGAAGTAGGTCCATGTATATCTGCTGTAGTCATCAATAATGACAAAGGCGTATTTGCTACCTCCTAGACTCGATGTAGATATTGGTTCGAACAAGTCCATATGGATCAATTGTAAGGGCCTAGAGGTGCTTATTTGATTCTTAGCTTTGAAGCTACCTCTTATTTGCTTACCTAATTGGCAAGCATCACATACATTATCTTTGATGAACTTGATATGAGGAATTCCTCTTACAAGTTCTCTAGATGATACTTGATTGATTAGTTTCATGCTAGCATGACCTAATCTTCTATGCCATAGCCAAGCATCCTCATTCATAACGGCAAAGCACATTTCATCACATAAGTCATTGATGTCAATAGTGTATACGTTGTTTTGTTTTAATGCAATCATAGATATATTTTTGTGTGGTTTTTCAATGATGCAGGCATTAGATTCAAATCTTATAATATATCCTTTATCACATAATTGACTAATGCTCAAGAGGTTATGTTTTAAACCATCAACTAGTAAAACATCTTTAATAGAGAGGTTGGATTTGTTACCTATGGTTCCTTTGCCAATGATTTTACCCTTGTTGTTGTCTCCGAAGGTGACATATCCTTCGTCTATGCTAGAGAGCTTAGAGAATTGAGATGGATCTCCGGTCATATGCCTTGAGCATCCACTATCAAGGTACCATTTCTTGCTCCTAGCTTGCGATTGTTTAGTTTTCTACAAGAAAGGATGACGTTTAGGTACCCATTTGCTTTTGGGTGCCTCATAAATAGATCTACATTTTCTATCATGTTGCATATAGTTTATCATGGTTCCTTTAGGAACCCAAATTAATTTGTTTGGACTTATTTTCTTAAATGGACAACAATGTGTCTTGTGTCCAGATTTGCAACAAAAGTTGCACTTGGTTTGGTTTTGAACATGTAAGATGGGGCCTTTTACAAAGGTAGTTGGATTTCGGTGAGGACTCCTCACAAATCCAATCCCACTTCCTTTGGGAGCATGACCCTTGTTTGTAAGGATCATGTTTAATGACTTGCTACCAACCTCGAATTTCTTCAAGGTGTCCTTAAGCAGCAAGTTTTCTTTTTGTATAGTTTCTAAATCATGACATTTGATACATGAGTTTAAACTATCATGATGTTCGACTTTTAACTTATCAAACTCACAAGTAAGATTATCATGTACCCTTTTTAGCAACTTGTATTTTCTATTTATAACTTTGCATTCATCAAATAAATCATGGAAGGCATTTAATAATTCATCGAAAGATAAATCAGCATCTAATAAATCCGTTACCTCCTCTTCGATGGCCATAAAGGCGTAATGAGCAACTTGCTCGGTGTTGGATTCTTCTTCCTCGGATGCGCTCGAATCATCCCATGTTGCTTGGAGCGCCTTCTTCTTTGTTGTTCTTTTCTTGACTTGGGGACAATCACTTTTGTAATGTCCCGGCTTTTTACATTCATAGCAGATCACTTGGTCCTTCTTAGGTTCAAGTTTATTTTTCACATCGTTTTTAAACTTGTTTCTTTTGAAGAATTTTTTAAACTTTCTTGTCAAAAGTGCCAAGTCATCATCACAGTCCTCATCACTTGAGTTTTCTCTCAAGTGGCATTCAGAAGTTTTAAGTGCCATATCCTTCCTGTTCTTTGGAAGGATGTCTTCTTGCTCTTCATGAGCTTTGCAAGTCATTTCGTAGGTCATTAATGACCCGATTAGTTCTTCAAGAGGGAAATTTCGTAGATCTTTTGCCTCTTGAATGGCGGTGACTTTAGGATCCCAACTCTTAGGAAGGGATCTTAGTATCTTATTAACAAGCTCAAAATCCGAAAAGCTCTTTCCGAGTCCTTTTAGACCGTTGACGACATCCGTGAAACGGGTAAACATGTCGCCAATGGTTTCACTCGGTTTCATTCGGAAAAGTTCAAAAGAATGCAGCAACAGATTGATTTTTGACTCTTTCACTCTACTTGTGCCCTCGTGGGTCACTTCAAGTGTGTGCCAAATATCAAAAGCAGTTTCGCAAGTTGAAACACGATTAAACTCGTTTTTATCAAGAGCGCAAAATAAGGCATTCATAGCCTTTGCATTAAGAGCGAAACCCTTCTTCTCCAAATCGTTCCAATCGATCATTGGAAGAGAAGATTTTGAAAATCCATTTTCAACAAGGTTCCACAGTTCAAAATCCATAGAAATAAGAAAGATCCTCATTCGGGTCTTCCAGTAAGTGTAGTCCGTTCCACTGAACATGGGTGGACGTGTAATCGAATGCCCCTCTTGGTTTCCGGCGTATGCCATCTCTCTTGGGTTTTAATCCTTTAGAGAGTTAACCTTGCTCTGATACCAATTGTTAGGATCGAGAGCACTAAGAGGGGGGGGGGTGAATTAGTGCAGTGGAAATCTTACAACGATTTAAAACCAAAAGCTGCGTTTGTTTAAGAACTATTATGATGCAAAAGCAAATTCTCAGTTTGTATCTAAGTGCAGTTTGCGTCTAAGCGCAGATTGCGTCTAAGCGCAGTTTTGCGTCTAAGCGCAGTTTTGCGTCTAAACTCAGATTTACGTCTAAATGCAGATTTACGTCTAAACGCAGATTTACGTCTAAACGCAGTTTTACGTCTAAACGTAGTTTTACGTCTAAACGCAGTTTTACGTCTAAACGCAGTTTTACGTCTAAACGCAGTTTTACGTCTAAACGCAGTTTTACGTCTAAACGCAGATTTACGTCTAAACGCAGTTAGACGCAGATTTATGTCTAAACCTTGAAACTAGTTTGTATACTCGCAGAAGGCAGTATGCAGTTGAAACCAAGACGTAAACGTGAACTGAAATCTGATAATTGAGCGAAGAAAGCCGATTTACGTCTGAATGCAGTTTTACGTCTAAATGTTGAAACTCGTTCGTAAAATCGTAGAGGACAGATTGCAGTTATCAATAGGATTAAAATGTAAGCGTAAACTGCAAGGAAGCTCGTTCGTAAAAGCACGGAAAACAGTTCTGCCGAATCAAACGTAAACGTAAACTGTAATGTATGAAAATACGAGTTTACGTCTGAATGCAGATTTGGAAGAACAGCACTTAGAACTTGTTCGTGAAAGCGCAGAGAGCAGTAGTGATGAGGGAGGTTTGCAGTAATGATAAAGTGCTCGAAAGTAAACGCAAACCAGAGATTTAGAGTGGTTCGGTCAGCCTTGACCTACTCCACTTTTGGCTTCCTCCACCGATGAGGTTGCCGACGTCAATTAGGTGCCTTCCTTCAATGGGCGAAGGCCAAACTTCCCTCTTACAATTTCTCTCCTTTTGGCAGGCTTAGGAGACAACCTTTACAGACCTTTCTCTCCTCACTTTACAATTGAAAACTTGAAGAACAGAAGGAGGAGACTTAAAGGCTTTACAACACTTTTGAGCTCTTTAGAATCACAGAAAAGATCACAATTTCGGTATGGGTCTGTGTCTTTTCAGTGCTGAATGGGTGGGGTATTTATAGGCCCCAACCCAATTCAAAATTCGAGCTCAAAACGATCAAATCGATCAAATCCCAGAATTCTGGGATCAGGCGGTTGCACCTCTCGACTGGAGAGGTGGCACCGCCTGGCAGAGCTCGAAGACTGAGCTCTGCCGATTGCTCCTCTCTGCCAGAGCTCGAAGACTGAGCTCGATGGTTGCATCACCTGGCAGAGCTCGAAGACTGAGCTTGGTGATTGCATCACCTGGCAGAGCTCGAAACAGAGCTCGGTGGTTGCATCACCTGGCAGAGCTCCAAGCTGAGCTCAGGCTGATCCATCTCTCTGCCAGAGCTCGAAGACTGAGCTTGGTGAATGCATCACCTGGCAAAGCTCGAGACTGAGCTCAGGCTGATGCACCTCTCTGCCAAAGCTCGAAGACTGAGCTTGGTGGTTGCATCGCCTGGCAGAGCTCGGAACTTGAGCTCTGGCGGTGCAACCTCTTGGCTGGGGCGGTTGCACCTCCCAGCCCCACAGCCCAGGTGGTTGCACCTCCTGGCTGGGGCGGTTGCACCTCTCAACCCCACAGCCCAGGCGGTTGCACCTCCTGGCTGGGGTGGTTGCACCTCCTGGTGCAATCAGGGTCCGAATGGTTCACTCCATTCGACCCACTTTGAATCTTTTCAGGAGCCCAATTGCCCCAAGATTAAGCTAATGGGATCACCTCCCATTTTCATGCTTAATCATCGTGCTAAATACGATTATCTCTAAGACAACTTCTGCAGCTTGCTCCGATGCGTCAATCGCTTCTTCCGGCGAGTTTCCTGCCAACTTCCGTCGATCAACCGATAACCCTCGGTGATCCTTCTGCGGACATCCGGCATACTCCTGGACTTTGCGACGATCCACTTGGCGAGTTCCGACGAGCTTCGCTTGGCAAGCTTCTGGACTTCTCGGATCTGTTCTCTCTGAACCTCCGACGACCGTCCGAACTTCCGTCGAACTCTCGAACTCCCAACGTGATCATGATCTTGACTCCGGCGCAACTCCTGCTGCTTGTCTTACTCTCATCGTAGTTAATCCTGCACACTTATCTCAACACATAGATTAGATAACAAATGACAATTGACTTCATCATCAAAATCCGAGATTCAACATATACATCTTGAAGGGGATGCTATACAGTGGTTTGACTGGTTTGAACATACTTATGGATGTTGAATCTCGTATTTTGATGATGAAACTACTTGATATATGTGTATGATTTAATCTGCGTTTTGAGTGACGCAGGGTGCTTCGATCAGGATAAGACAATTAAAGTAGGAACATCATGTTGTGTCGGAGGAACATGTCAGAAGATTGGACGTCGGGCCGGTGGATCGGTCGACGTATCGACAGAAGGCTTCGGGCAGTGGACTCGGGCATCGGGCCAAGAAGAGCGGGTATTGTGCCAAGGATATCGGAGTTGCGGAGCCAACTGGCCGATTGGGCAATAGGCCGTAGGAAAGGACGATGCGCCGAAGAATCGGACGAATCGTCGAGGGACCAATGACATGCCGGACAACTTGGTTAATTGCTTAGGATTAATTGTCTCGATCAAAGTTTTTGTTTTAAGTGTGCAGGATTAACTACGATGAAAGTAAGACATGCAGCAGGAGTTGCGCTGGAGTCATGACAATGATCACGTTGGGAGTTCGAGAGCTCGACGGAAGTTCGGACAGTCGTCGGAGGTTCTGCGGGAACAAATTCGAGAAGTCCAGAAGCTTGCCAAAGGAGCTCGTCAGAACTTGCCAAGTGGATCGTCGCAGTCCAGGAGTTTACCGGAAGTCCGCAGGAGCATCACCGAGGGTTCATCGGATGATCGACGGAAGTTCGCCGGAAACTCGCTGGAAGAAGCGAGTGACGCAACGAAGCAAGCTGCAGAATATGCCTTAGGAAATAATCGTAGTTAGCACTTTGATTAAGTTAGAAATGGGAGGTGATCCCATTACCTTAATCCTGGGGCAATTGGGCCCCTGAAGAACTCAAATTGGGTTGAATAGTTCAACCCATTCGGACCCAGGTTACTGTGGGAGGTGCAACCGCCCAGGCAGGGAGGTAGCACCGCCCAGGCTATGTCTCTCAACGAGACTGGGCGGTGCAACCGCCCCAGCCAAGAGGTCCAACCGCTCAGGGCTCAGTCTCCGAGCGAGACTGGGCGGTGCAACCTCCTCTATCAGGACGTAGCACCGCCAGAGCTCAAGTTTCGAGCTCTGCCAAGCGGTGCAACCTCTCCAGTCAGGCGGTGCAATCGCCTGAGCTCGGTCTTCGAGCTCTGGCAGAGAGGTGCAACTGCCCCTGACAGAGGTAGCACCGCCCAGAGGCTCAGTCTTCGAGCTCTGCCAGGCGGTGCAACCGCCCCAATCAGGAGGTGCAACCGCCTGATCCCGGAATTCCGGGATTTGATCGTTTTGAGCTCCAAATTTGAATTGGGTTGGGGCCTATAAATACCCCACCCATTCAGCACTGAAAGCACAGATCACACACACGAAATCTTGCTGTCTTTTTGTGATTCTTAGAGCTCAAAACTGTTAGTTCTCCTCTTTCTGTTCTTCAAAGTGTGAATTGTAAAGAGAGGAGAGAAAACTTCTGTAAGGGTTGTGTCCTAAGCCCTTAAAAAGGAGTGAATATGTAAGAGGGTGGTTGGCCTTCGCCTATTGAAGGAAGGCTTCTAGTTGACGTCGGTGACCTCGTCGGTGGAGGAAGCCAAAAGTGGAGTAGGTCAAGACAGACCGAACCACTCTAAATCTCTGGTTTGCTTTTATTTTGAGCACTTTATCATTACTGCAAACCTCCTACATAGCCACTCTTTGCGCTTTTACGAACAAGTTTCTAAGTTTTGATCTTTCTGAATTTGCATTCAGACGTAAATCGGTGTTTTCGTACGATCTTTACATTGCAGTTTACACTTACGTTTTGATTCCATTTATAACTGCAAACTGCCTTCTGCGCTTTTACGAAGGAGTGTCTAAGTTCAGATATTTCCGAATCTGCGTTTAGACATAAACTACGTTTTGACGTAAAATTGTGTTTAGACGCAAACTGCACTTAGACGCAATCTGCGCTTAGACGCAAACTGCGCTTAGACGCAATCTGAGCTTAGACGCAAACTATGCTTAGACGCAATCTGCATTTAGACACAAACTGCATTTAGACGCAAACTGCGTAAACTGCGCTTAGACGCAAACTATGTTTAGACGTAAACTGCACTTAATCATAAGTAATCTTAGAATTGGCTTTTGCATCAAAATAGTTTTTATCGAACGAACGCAGCTTTCGTTTTTAATCGCTGAAAGATTTCCACTACACTAATTCACCCCCCCCGTCTTAGTGCTCTCGATCCTAACAATTGGTATCAGAGCGGGGTATTTCTCATTTCGGATTTACACCCGAGAGAAATGGCTGTTCAAGAGGGCTTTTCGGTCTTTCGTCCACCATTCTTTAACGGATTGGACTACACTTATTGGAAAACTCGAATGAGAGTTTTCTTGATTTCTCTAAATATGGATTTATGGAATATCATTGAAAACAGTTTTCAACTTCCCTCTAAACCGATGAACGAATGGTCGGATTTAGAGAAGAAGTATTTTTTTTCTTTAAACGCAAAGGCTATGAATGCCTTATTTTGCGCTTTAGACAAAAATGAGTTCAATCGGGTTTCTTTGTGCGAAACGGCTTTCGATATTTGGCGCACTCTTGAAATTACGCACGAGGGAACTAGTAGAGTCAAAGACTCGAAAGTTAATATTTTACTGCATGATTTCAAGCTTTTTCATATGAAACCAAGCGAAACCGTTGTTGACATGTACACCCGTTTTACGGATGTTGTCAATGGTTTAAAATCACTTGGTAAAAGCTTTTTGGATTTTGAACTCGTTAACAAAGTTTTGCGCTCACTTTCTAAAACTTGGGATTCAAAAGTAACTGCTATTCAAGAATCGAAAAACTTGAACCAATTTCCACTTGAAGAACTAATTGGTTCATTGATCACATATGAAATGACGTGCAATGCACGTGAAGAACTTGAGAACCATCTTCCAAAGAACAGGAAGGATTTGGGACATAGAACATTTGAAGACCACTCGAGCATAAGCTCAAGTGATGGTGAACTTCAACTACAAACGAAACAAAAATTAAAAAGTAAAAAGAACGAAACTACTTGCTTTGAACGCAAGAAGAAGAACAAAAATTGGGATGAATCGAGCTCCTCCGAAGACGAGGAGAAAATCAACAAAGGCGAGGTGGCAAACTACGCCTTTACGCCTTTCGACGCTGAGGTAATCAAAATGCAATTAATTTACTTTGAAATTACATAATGCTTTTCATAATGCATTTTTCTTTTTTATTTTCTTAAAAATTGCATGTTTAATAATTTTATAATGAAAATAGAAAAAATTAGGAATCATGCTTATCATTCTAGTAATTTTGAAAATAATCATGAAAATTGCTTGTTTATGATAAACAAAATGATTTTGATTAAAAATACATTATGAAATCATGCTATATGTGGTTGAGAAGTAATAATATGTATCATGTTGATTTCCATTGTTATTTCTCGATTTTGAGTATATGAAATCATGTTCAATTTGAAGTTATGATTAATGAGTATATATTTTTGAAATTATGGTGATTATCGATTTTCATCATAATAACAGTGGCTTTAAAAAAAAAAAAAATTGTTGATTCATGTTTTCATAAATGAAAAGGCATGCTAACATGAAATCGATAACTTAAAATGAAACACTTAAAAAGGGGGAAAATATATTATCAATGAAATCATGAATCTATTTATGTTTTGTGAGCCATAGAAATGATTTTGATGACTTAAAATTGAAATGAGTTTTATCAAAATCATGATCTTGATTTATCAAATTGAATGAATTGAAAATGAATAATGATTTTTCTCTTGAATGATTGTGACTTGTATTCCTTGTATTCATGATATGATTTTTATGCCATTTATCTCATCACTCAATTATTTCTTTTCAATATTCCTCAAGTGATGATATGAATGCATGAGATATTCATGAATTTATTTTTTCGATCATCCATGGTAGGATGCAACGTGACAAATTAATACCATGATTATTTGAAATAATATGAATGATGATTTAGAATCATGCATATAATAATGAGTTTATATGTTTTAAAAAATGTGCATGTTTTAATTTGAAAATATAATGATGCACAAATGATATTGATACTAACCTTTGTCATAATTTAAAAATTGATGTAAAGGGTTTTTCCCTTCTTTTTGACAATGACAAAAGGGGAGATAGCTAGCTTGCACAATTCAAGAAGAAAGAAAAAATTGCACTTCTCAAAAGAGAAGAAATTTCTATCTTGAACATCACCAAGAAGTGCTATCTTGCAAATCTCAAGACACACAAATGCAATCATGCAAAATTTGTAATTTTGCACATCATTAAAATTTATGATGCTTTGGTGATTATGCATGTTCAAAAATGTTATAAAATTCACTAGCTTCCATGATGTAGAACTTAGCTATATTGAACATCACCAAGGAATGCTATCTTGACTATCTCAAGAAGCAAAAAGTTAACTTGCACATCTAGCAAAACTTATATTTCAAGAAGCAAGAGTTGCTTTCTTGAACATCTCAAAATTGCTAGCTTGCGGGCCTTAAAATGTAGAAATTTTTTGCTAGCCTATATATGGTAAACTTGCTATCATACCACCATGATGATGAGCATGCCTTATCTTCATGATTATATTTGAAAAACTATGGCAAAAATATGTCCGAATGATTAAATGTGTTAAAATTATTTTTAGGACTTTTTTGATTAAATGATCAAATCACTTGATTGCCATAATGATTTTACACAATTACTTGCCATGTTGGAAATTATTTGCTTGAATACAAAAATTTTCATGATAATAAGCATGTTTTACCTTCATGATTGTAATTGAATATCTCTAGTAAAACCCTGTCCGAATGTATGAAAGTGTCAAATTTCACTTTTGGATTTTCTTGATCCTAACAATTGGATTTTCTTGATACATTATCCTCTTCCGAATTTAACAAGCATATGTCATATCAAGTTTAATTCACATCATTGATTTTTGACATATGGAATCATCTAGCAAATGCACTTATCATGTGAAAAATATTTTTCGAAAAACATATTTGATGATTCCCTCTTATAAAAGGAAGATATTTTTACATACAAGGATTTGACTCACTTACATATCTTAATCCTTGCAAAAATGAAGTGTGCTTTAATATCTTATCGATTTGAACTTCACATATGGCTTTCCTCCTTCATGTAAAAAGATAACAAATAAAAAGGAAGAAGCAATAAAAGCTATCTCCATGTCATGTTTTCCTCGAGATGTTTGCATTACTGGTATCCTATCACTCACTGTTGGAAAATGACATGAACCAGCTTATGGCATCGCACTTATATTTAAAATTTGCTTATATCGTTCTCCTTGTTGTTGATGACAAAGGGGGAGAAATATATTAATTGATATGTTTGCTATCACTAATGGTTGCTATGGTTGCTATCACTGATGCTATGATTAGGCCATACTTGCATCACCAAGAAATATATGATTGCTATCATTGCTATATGCCCTGTATCAAGATATCAAACAAAAATTTGCATCGTACGAGCTGATATCTTACCATGTGATGCAATGCTACACTTGCTAAAATATTCGAAATGTGTAAATCATGAAATGATATCAAAATCTTGCTTCACAGCTTTACATGTCGATATCATGCCATATAATGAAATGCTACAATTGATAAACACTTGAAATAGTTGCGTTACGATATCAAAAGCTAACACTGCAAAGGAAGCAAAAATTTGCTAGCTTGCAACTTGCATATTTCAAGAAGCAAGAGTTGCCTTCTTGAATATCTCTAAACTGCTAGCCTGCAAGTTCTAAAATGTTGTAACATTGCTAGCTTGCATGTGCTATCTTGTATGCCGTAAAACTTGTATATCTAAAACTTGATAGCCTGAATATTCTAAGCATGATGTAACATTTGCTAAATTTTCTAGCTTCAAACTTGCATGATGATAACAAAAGATATTATGTTTTTCATGCAATAAGTTAAACTTACATCACAAACACTTGATTGTGGTACTTCTCCTTTTTGTTGATGACAAAGGGGGAGAAGTATGTTGATGACATGACATGTTATGCATAAGTATATGCATAAGTTCATGATGAATATTGAAATGACTTGAATTCAGTTTGAATTCAAGGTTCTATCAATATGGCATATTGATAGGGGGAGTCTGTTTAAACTCCAGGAGTTAAGTTTAACTCCGTCATCAAGTAGTTGTCATCATCAAAAAGGGGGAGATTGTTGAATCTCGTATTTTGATGATGAAACTACTTGATATATGTTTATGATTTAATTTGTGTTTTGAATGACGCAGGGTGCTTCGATCAGGATGAGACAATTAAAGCAGGAACATCATGTTGAGCCGGAGGAACATGTCAGAAGATTGGACGTCGGGCCGGTGGATCGGTCGACGTATCGACAGAAGGCTTCGGGCTGTGGACTCGGGCATCGGGCCAAGAAGAGCAGGTCTTGTGCCAAGGATATCGGAGTTGCGGAGCCAACTGACCGATTGGCCAATAGGCCACTGTTGAACTCGGATTTTGATGATGAAGTCAATTGTCATTTGTTATCTAATCTATGTGTTGAGATAAGTGTGCAGGATTAACTACGATAAGAGTAAGACAAGCAGCAGGTGTTGCGCCGGAGTCAAGATCATGATCACGTTGGGAGTTCGAGAGTTCGACGGAAGTTCGGACGGTCGTCGGAGGTTCAGAGAGAACAGATCCGAGAAGTCCAGAAGCTTACCAAGCGAAGCTCGTCGGAACTCGCCAAGTGGATCGTCGCAAAGTCCAGGAGTATGCCGGATGTCCGCAGAAGGATCACCGAGGGTTATCGGTTGATCGACGGAAGTTGGCCGAAAACTCGCCGGAAGAAGCGATTGACGCATCGGAGCAAAGCTGCAGAAGTTGTCTTAGAGTTAATCGTAGTTAGCATGATGATTAAGCATGAAAATGGGAGGTGATCCCATTAGCTTAATCTTGGGGCAATTGGGCCCCTGAAAAGATTCAAAGTGGGCCGAATGGAGTGAACCATTCGGACCCTGATTGCACCAGGAGGTGCAACCGCCCCAGCCAGGAGGTGCAACCGCCTGGGCTGTGGGGTTGGGAGGTGCAACCGCCCCAGCCAGGAGGTGCAACTGCCTGGGCTGTGGGGTTGGGAGGTGCAACCGCCCCAGCCAAGAGGTTGCACCGCCAGAGCTCAAGTTCCGAGCTCTGCCAGGCGATGCAACCACCGTGCTCAGTCTTCGAGCTCTGGCAGAGAGGTGCATCAGCCTGAGCTAAGTCTCGAGCTCTGCCAGGTGATGCATTCACCAAGCTCAGTCTTCGAGCTCTGGCAGAGAGGTGCATCAGCCTGAGCTCAGTTTCGAGCTCTCCCAGGTGATGCAACCACCGAGCTCAGATTTCGAGCTCTGCCAGGTGATGCAACCACCAAGCTCAGTCTTCGAGCTCTGCCAGGTGATGCAACCATCGAGCTCAGTCTTCGAGCTCTGGCAGAGAAGAGCAATCGGCTGAGCTCAGTCTTCGAGCTCTGCCAGGCGGTGCCACCTCTCCAGTCAAGAGGTGCAACCGCCTGATCCCAGAATTCTGGGATTTGATCGATTTGATCATTTTGAGCTCGAATTTTGAATTGGGTTGGGGCCTATAAATACCCCACCCATTCAGCACTGAAAAGATACAGACCCATACCGAAATCTTGATCTTTTCTGTGATTCTAAGAGCTCAAAAGTGTTGTAAAGCCTTTAAGTCTCCTCCTTCTGTTCTTCAAGTTTTCAATTGTAAAGTGAGGAGAGAAAGGTCTGTAAAGGTTGTCTCCTAAGCCTGTCAAAAGGAGAGAAATTGTAAGAGGGAAGTTTGGCCTTCGCCCATTGAAGGAAGGCACCTAGTTGACGTCGGCAACCTCATCGGTGGAGGAAGCCAAAAGTGGAGTAGGTCAAGGCTGACCGAACCACTCTAAATCTCTGGTTTGCGTTTATTTTCGAGCACTTTATCATTACTGCAAACCTCCCTCATCACTACTGCTCTCTGCGCTTTCACGAACAAGTTCTAAGTGCTGTTCTTCCAAATCTGCATTCAGACGTAAATTCGTATTTTTATACATTATAGTTTATGTTTACGTTTGATTCTGCAGAACTGTTTTCCGTGCTTTTACGAACGAGCTTCTTTGCAGTTTACGCTTACATTTTAATCCTATTAATAACTGCAATCTGTCCTCTATGATTTTACGAACGAGTTTCAACATTTAGACGCAAAACTGCATTCAGACGTAAATCGGCTTTCCTCGCTCAATCATCAGATTTCAGTTCACGTTTACGTCTTGATTTCAACTGCATACTACCTTCTGCGAGTATACAAACGAGTTTCAAAGTTTAGACGTAAATCTGCGTTTAGACGTAAATCTGCGTTTAGACATAAAACTGCGTTTAGACGTAAATCTACGTTTAGACGTAAAACTGCGTTTAGACGTAAATCTGCGTTTAGACGTAAAACTGCGTTTAGACGTAAATCTGCATTTAGACGTAAATCTGCGTTTAGACGTAAATCTGCATTTAGACGTAAATCTGAGTTTAGACGCAAAACTGCGCTTAGACGCAAAACTGCGCTTAAACGCAATCTGCGCTTAGACGCAAACTGCACTTAGATACAAACTGAGAATTTGCTTTTGCATCATAATAGTTTTTGAACGAACGCAGCTTTTGGTTTTTAAATTAACATAAGATTTCCGCTGCACTAATTCACCCCCCCCCCTCTTAGTGCTCTCGATCCTAACAATTGGTATCAGAGCAAGGTTAACTCTCTAAAGGATTAAAACCCAAGAGAGATGGCATACGCCGGAAACCAAGAGGGGCATTCGATTACACGTCCACCCATGTTCAGTGGAACGGACTACACTTACTGGAAGACCCAAATGAGGATCTTTCTTATTTCTATGGATTTTGAACTGTGGAACCTTGTTGAAAATGGATTTTCAAAATCTTCTCTTCCAATGATCGATTGGAACGATTTGGAGAAGAAGGCTTTCTCTCTTAATGCAAAGGCTATGAATGCCTTATTTTGCGCACTTGATAAAAACGAGTTTAATCGTGTTTCAACTTGCGAAACTGCTTTTGATATTTGGCACACACTTGAAGTGACCCACGAGGGCATAAGTAGAGTGAAAGAGTCAAAAATCAATCTGTTGCTGCATTCTTTTGAACTTTTCCGAATGAAACCGAGTGAAACCATTGGCGACATGTTTACCCGTTTCACGGATGTCGTCAACGGTCTAAAAGGACTCGGAAAGAGCTTTTCGGATTTTGAGCTTGTTAATAAGATACTAAGATCCCTTCCTAAGAGTTGGGATCCTAAAGTCACCGCCATTCAAGAGGCAAAAGATCTGCGAAATTTCCCTCTTGAAGAACTAGTCGGGTCATTAATGACCTACGAAATGACTTGCAAAGCTCATGAAGAGCAAGAAGACATCCTTCCAAAGAACAGGAAGGATATGGCACTTAAAACTTCTGAATGCCACTTGAGAGAAAACTCAAGTGATGAGGACTGTGATGATGACTTGGCACTTTTGACAAGAAAGTTTAAAAAATTCTTCAAAAGAAACAAGTTTAAAAACGATGTGAAAAATAAACTTGAACCTAAGAAGGACCAAGTGATCTGCTATGAATGTAAAAAGCCGGGACATTACAAAAGTGATTGTCCCCAAGTCAAGAAAAGAACAACAAAGAAGAAGGCGCTCCAAGCAACATGGGATGATTCGAGCGCATCTGAGGAAGAGGAATCCAACACCGAGCAAGTTGCTCACTACGCCTTTATGGCCATCGAAGAGGAGGTAACGGATTTATTAGATGCTGATTTATCTTTCGATGAATTATTAAATGCCTTCCATGATTTATTTGATGAATGCAAAGTTATAAATAGAAAATACAAGTTGCTAAAAAAGGTACATGATAATCTTACTTGTGAGTTTGATAAATTAAAAGTCGAACATCATGATAGTTTAAAGTCATGTATCAAATGTCATGATTTAGAAACTATACAAAAAGAAAACTTGCTACTTAAGGACACCTTGAAGAAATTCGAGGTTGGTAGCAAGTCATTAAACATGATCCTTACAAACAAGGGTCATGCTCCCAAAAGAAGTGGGATTGGATTTGTGAGGAGTCCTCACCGAAATCCAACTACCTTTGTAAAAGGCCCCATCTTACACGTTCAACACCAAACCAAGTGCAACTTTTGTTGCAAATCTGGACACAAGACACATTGTTGTCCATTCAAGAAAATAAGTCCAAACAAATTGATTTGGGTTCCTAAAGGAACCATGATAAACTCTATGCAACATGATAGAAAATGTAGATCTATTTATGAGGCACCCAAAAGCAAATGGGTTCCTAAAGATCATCCGTTCCTATAAAAACATTAAAAGTCTAGGCCGGAGCAAGAAATAATGTTCTGCTCCTTGACTCTCAATGGTCATAAACCAAGAATCAAAAAGGAACTCGCAACGCTTAAGTAACAAGTGGAAGCTATGAAATCACAAATACGATACAATTAGAAACATATGATATCCAAATTCACATACCCCCCTGATCTTCAAAACCTGTTCATCTACGAATTAATTCTTGTAGAAACTAAATATGTCATGATCTTAAAAGGGACACCAAACAAACATACGTATGCACGTTAAAAGATCTATCTTACAAAGAGCTTCTTCCTTAAATAAAAACTCATACGAAATCATGTAACAAACATCAATTGCTCTGAAACTCTCCTCAAGGCAAAGGCTCCCTAATCAAATCATCTTAAGTGCTCACCTGCTGCAGGCGGTGGCACCTCTCCAGCTGGCGGTTGCACCTCCAGCTATCACGGGTTGCCAGAGGTTGCACCGCTCCAGCCAGAGGTGCAACCGCCAGCAGCTCTGCCCTTTAAAATCACGCTAGGGCCGGCTAAGGAACCGACCCCAACTCACCCCCATTTCCTCCTCTACTCTTCCAAGTCTCCTCCATTCCCATTTCACTCCTCTAAGCCTTCCAAATACCTCCTATTTCGGAGCAAAACATCAAGAATCCTTCCTTCTCTTGAAGATTTCACAAAGGTACTCTCTAAGAAGCTCTTAAATTCTGTTTTGTTCTTCATTTACTTTAGCTCATCATCATCCCTCTAAACAGCAGTAGTAATGGGATCTAGAAGATCCTCAAGGGACAAGGGAAAGAGGAGAGTAGTAGAAGAGTTTGATCTCACTCTTTTTGATTCCAAAAACCATGCTGAAAAATTTCTCTCCTTCGAACTAAGAAGCATCAATAAGGGAAAATACGTAGATCTGAATGAACTAAGAGATGTAGAGACTATCCATTGGTTTGCAAACCTAAATCTACTTCCCATTTTGCAGATCAACGAACCCATTTATCCTAGACTAGTTAGATTGTTTTACAACAACATGCAAAAAGATGATGAAGAAAGGATATCAACCTATCTCTTAGGACAACACATCTCAATCACTGATAGATTCATTTGTGATATGATAGGTATTCCCATGAAAAGCATAGGACTTTACTTCAAAGGATCATGGGATGAAAAAACTATTGAAACATCCTACGTTGAAGCCTTAGGAACAATCCTTGCCAATCCTAACGTAGAATCTATTCCTAAAAGTTGTGAACATCTAATGCCCTTTAACACTAAGATACTTCATCATATCATGACTAGTATAATTCTTCCTAAGCAATACCATCATGATGAAGTGAGTCAATTGGAATTAGGAATTATGTACCTAATCATGAAAGAACGTGACATTTGTCTTGGCTATCTGATCCAACAAAACATGTTGGAATTATCTACGAAAGATATGATGCTCCCATATGGTGGAATTATTACTAGAATAATGAAAGCTTACGACATTCAAATACCACTAGAAGAAGAAGTAATGAAATCAGATAGATTCAGCATAATAAACAAAAATCTACTTCACCGACTAAGATGTCACTATAGAAACGGTAACTGGGTTAGAATGCCTAGAAGAACTGATCCCTCTCAGCCTGAACCTGAACCTGAACCAGAGCCGGAAACCCCAGTCTTTAGGAGTACCCACTCTCCTCCGATCTATCCCTTTGAGGAAACACATCCGGTTGAGCAAACTCACACATCATCCATCGAAGATATCGGGATTCGGATGGACCGATTTGAACAACGACAAGAACGGCTTGAACTTCAACAAGATCAAATCCTAACCGAGCTGCAGCAAATCCATCGACAATTTGACTCTTTACTTAGGCACTTTAATCTTCCACCTCATGAATAAGCTTGTATAAACATCTAATGTTTTTGATATGACATGTTGTAAACTCCCTATGTTTTTCATGAAGGACTTTGTCTTTATGGTTACCTGATATGCTGTACATATGTTACCCTGATATGATTATCTTTGTTTGTGTAAGCATATTTGCAAACATCTCTTGTTGTTTATCTCGGTTTTTGCACTGACACTAAAAAGGTTTAAAAGCCTATGCCTTGAAAATATGAAGCAACATACCAATGAAAGTTGATAAGTCAGCAGTATGACATTGATATGGTTGCTATTGCTAATATGATTGCTATCATGCCATGCATCAAGATATCAAACAAAAATTTGCTGAAATAAAAATCCTGCTATGCAATATGATACAATGCTACACTTGCTGAAATAAAAATCTTGCTATACAATATGATATAATGCTGCACTTGAAATAATTGTGTTACTACATCAAAAGCTTAACACTCAAGAATCAAACGCATTGATATTAGACATCACTTTATACGAGATCATGTCACTAATCATGATGTAACCATAGAGTTTATTGATACCAAACATCAACTAGCTGATATCTTCACAAAACCCCTATGTGAAGAACAATTTGATTACATAAGAAGAGAATTAGGAATGTTGATGTGTCCGAATACTTAAACTAGTTAAAATTATTTTTCGAATGTTATTACTATTACATGCCTTGACAACGCTTGATCAAATAACATGTTGCAAATTATGTGACAAATATTTTTAACCAAATGCATGTAAGAAGTTCATTTTTCGGGTTGTATGCTAAAAATGGGATGTTCCCGTACACTCTTATGAAAACTCTTTGGAAAATGACTTTCCTCCGTCAAGCAAAAACAATAAAGAGATATATGTGTCATGACTTCCTTTATATGCTTGATAATGCTATCATGCTTTTTGTTGATGACAAAGGGGGAGAAACATATGAATTGATAAACATATGAATTGATAAACACTATGTCATAGCTGAACTGCCATAATCATATCTATGTCATAGTTGCAAATACTTGAGTGATGCTATAAACAATGTTATGCCATCCTTGCATCACCAAGAGATATGTGAACATGTGCTATAGTTTGCATCATATCTTGATTTGATATTCTATAGAAAATGCAAACTTGCTAGAAAATCTCAAATGTGAGCATCATGTAAAAAGTCCTTCGTAGCTTTATATGATTACATGATGAATGGTTACAAACACTATCATACAAACTTGATGATGTATGTCATGCCTTGACATAATTCTTGAAGAGATACATCATGATGGGCATCATGATGGGAGCATTGATAAGTTTAACTGATCTAACTTATCAATACGTCACTTGAATTCTTAGGTCTTGAATTCAAGGTTGACTTATCTCAACTATGGCATATAGATAGGGGGAGTTAAGGACAACTCCTTTATCAATTGATTGTCATCATCAAAAAGGGGGAGATTGTTGAATCTCGGATTTTGATGATGAAGTCAATTGTCATTTGTTATCTAATCTATGTGTTGAGATAAGTGTGCAGGATTAACTACGATAAGAGTAAGACAAGCAGCAGGTGTTGCGCCGGAGTCAAGATCATGATCATGTTGGGAGTTCGAGAGTTCGACGGAAGTTCGGACGGTCGTCGGAGGTTCAGAGAGAACAGATCCGAGAAGTCCAAAAGCTTGCCAAGCGAAGCTCGTCGGAACTCGCCAAGTGGATCGTCGCAAAGTCCAGGAGTATGCCGGATGTCCGCAGAAGGATCACCGAGGGTTATCGGTTGATCGACGGAAGTTGGCCGGAAACTCGCCGGAAGAAGCGATTGACGCATCGGAGCAAAGCTGCAGAAGTTGTCTTAGAGTTAATCGTAGTTAGCATGATGATTAAGCATGAAAATGGGAGGTGATCCCATTAGCTTAATCTTGGGGCAATTGGGCCCCTGAAAAGATTCAAAGTGGGCCGAATGGAGTGAACCATTCGGACCCTGATTGCACCAGGAGGTGCAACCGCCCCAGCCAGGAGGTGCAACCGCCTGGGCTGTGGGGTTGGGAGGTGCAACCGCCCCAGCCAGGAGGTGCAACCGCCCCAGCCAGGAGGTGCAACCGCCTGGGCTGTGGGGTTGGGAGGTGCAACCGCCCCAGCCAAGAGGTTGCACCGCCAGAGCTCAAGTTCCGAGCTCTGCCAGGCGATGCAACCACCGAGCTCAGTCTTCGAGCTCTGGCAGAGAGGTGCATCAGCCTGAGCTAAGTCTCGAGCTCTGCCAGGTGATGCATTCACCAAGCTCAGTCTTCGAGCTCTGGCAGAGAGGTGCATCAGCCTGAGCTCAGTTTCGAGCTCTCCCAGGTGATGCAACCACCGAGCTCAGATTTCGAACTCTGCCAGGTGATGCAACCACCAAGCTCAGTCTTCGAGCTCTGCCAGGTGATGCAACCATCGAGCTCAATCTTCGAGCTCTGGCAGAGAAGAGCAATCGGCTGAGCTCAGTCTTCGAGCTCTGCCAGGCGGTGCCACCTCTCCAGTCAAGAGGTGCAACCGCCTGATCCCAGAATTCTGGGATTTGATCGATTTGATCGTTTTGAGCTCGAATTTTGAATTGGGTTGGGGCCTATAAATACCCCACCCATTCAGCACTGAAAAGATACAGACCCATACCGAAATCTTGATCTTTTCTGTGATTCTAAGAGCTCAAAAGTGTTGTAAAGCCTTTAAGTCTCCTCCTTCTGTTCTTCAAGTTTTCAATTGTAAAGTGAGGAGAGAAAGGTCTGTAAAGGTTGTCTCCTAAGCCTGTCAAAAGGAGAGAAATTGTAAGAGGGAAGTTTGGCCTTCGCCCATTGAAGGAAGGCACCTAGTTGACGTCGGCAACCTCATCGGTGGAGGAAGCCAAAAGTGGAGTAGGTCAAGGCTGACCGAACCACTCTAAATCTCTGGTTTGCGTTTATTTTCGAGCACTTTATCATTACTGCAAACCTCCCTCATCACTACTGCTCTCTGCGCTTTCACGAACAAGTTCTAAGTGCTGTTCTTCCAAATCTGCATTCAGACGTAAATTCGTATTTTCATACATTACAGTTTACGTTTACGTTTGATTCTGCAGAACTGTTTTTCGTGCTTTTACGAACGAGCTTCTTTGCAGTTTACGCTTACATTTTAATCCTATTAATAACTGCAATCTGTCCTCTATGATTTTACGAACGAGTTTCAACATTTAGACGCAAAACTGCATTCAGACGTAAATCGGCTTTCCTCGCTCAATCATCAGATTTCAGTTCACGTTTACGTCTTGATTTCAACTGCATACTGCCTTCTGCGAGTATACAAACGAGTTTCAAAGTTTAGACGTAAATCTGCGTTTAGACGTAAATCTGCGTTTAGACGTAAAACTGCGTTTAGACGTAAATCTGCGTTTAGACGTAAAACTGCGTTTAGACGTAAATCTGCGTTTAGACGTAAATCTGCGTTTAGACGTAAATCTGCATTTAGATGTAAATCTGAGTTTAGACGCAAAACTGCGCTTAGACGCAAAACTGCGCTTAGACGCAAAACTGCGCTTAAACGCAATCTGCGCTTAGACGCAAACTGCACTTAGATACAAACTGAGAATTTGCTTTTGCATCATAATAGTTTTTGAACGAACGCAGCTTTTGGTTTTTAAATTAACATAAGATTTCCGCTGCACTAATTCACCCCCCCCCCTCTTAGTGCTCTCGATCCTAACAGCCACAGGAAAGGACGATGCGCCGAAGAATCGGACGAAGCGTCGAGGGACCAATGACATGCCGGACAACTTGGTTAATTGCTTAGGATTAATTGTCTCGATCGAAGTTTTTGTTTTAAGTGTGCAGGATTAACTACGATGAAAGTAAGACATGCAGTAGGAGCTAGGCCAGAGTCATGACAATGATCACGTTGGGAGTTCGAGAGCTCGACGGAAGTTCGGACAGTCGTCAGAGGTTCTATGGGAACAAATCCGAGAAGTCCAGAAGCTTGCCAAAGGAGCTCGTCGGAACTTGCCAAGTGGATCATCGCAGTCTAGGAGTTTGCCGGAAGTTCGCAGGAGCATCACCGAGGGTTCATCGGATGATCGACGGAAGTTTGCCGGAAACTCGCCGGAAGAAGCGAGTGACGCACCGAAGCAAGCTGCAGAATATGTCTTAGGAAATAATTGTAGTTAGCACTTTGATTAAGTTAGAAATGGGAGGTGATCCCATTAGCTTAATCCTGGGGCAATTGGGCCCCTGAAGAACTCAAATTGGGTCGAATGGTTCAACCTATTCGGACCCAGGTTGCTATGGGAGGTGCAACCGCCCAGGCAGGGAGGTAGCACCGCCCAGGCTATGTCTCCTAACGAGACTGGGCGGTGCAACCGCCCCAGCCAAGAGGTGCAACCGCCCAGGGCTCAGTCTCCGAGCGAGACTGGGCGGTGCAACCTCCTATGTCAGGACGTAGCACCGCTAGAGCTCACGTTTCGAGCTCTGCCAGGCGGTGCAACCTCTCCAGTCAGGCGGTGCAACCGCCTGAGCTCGGTCTTCGAGCTATGGTAGAGAGGTGCAACCGCCCCTGACAGAGGTAGCACCGCCTAGAGGCTCAATCTTCGAGCTCTGCTAGGCAGTGCAACCGCCCCAGTCAGGAGGTGCAACCGCCTGATCCCGGAATTCCGGAATTTGATCGTTTTGAGCTCCAAATTTTAATTGGGTTGGGGCCTATAAATATCCCACCCATTCAGCACTGAAAGCATAGATCACACACACGAAATCTTGCTATCTTTTTGTGATTCTTAGAGCTCAAAACTGTTAGTTCTCCTCTTTCTGTTCTTCAAAGTTTGAATTGTAAAGAGAAGAGAGAAAACTTCTATAAGGGTTGTCTCCTAAGCCCTTAAAAAGGAGTGAATCTGTAAGAGGGTGGTTGGCCTTCGCCTATTGAAGGAAGGCTTCTAGTTGACGTCGGTGACCTCGTCGGTGGAGGAAGCCAAAAGTGGAGTAGGTCAAGACTAACCGAACCACTCTAAATCTCTGGTTTGCTTTTATTTTCAGCACTTTATCATTACTGCAAACCTCCTACATAGCTACTGCTCTCTGCGCTTTTACGAACAAGTTTCTAAGTTCTGATCTTTCCGAATCTGCAATCAGACGTAAATCGATGTTTTCGTACGATCTTTACATTGCAGTTTACACTTACGTTTTGATTCCATTTATAACTGCAAACTGCCTTCTGCGCTTTTACGAACGAGTGTCTAAGTTCAGATCTTTCCGTATCTGCGTTTAGACATAAACTACGTTTTGACGTAAAACTGTGTTTAGACGTAAACTGCACTTAGACGCAATCTGCGCTTAGACGCAAACTGCGCTTAGACGCAATCTGAGCTTAGACGCAAACTGCGCTTAGATGCAAACTACGCTTAGACGCAATCTGCATTTAGACGCAAACTGCGTAAACTGCGCTTAGACGCAAACTGTGTTTAGACGTAAACTGCACTTAATCATAAGTAATCTTAGAATCGGCTTTTGCATTAAAATAGTTTTTATCGAAAGAATGCAGCTTTCGTTTTTAATCGCTGAAAGATTTCCGCTGCACTAATTCACCCCCCCCCTCTTAGTGCTCTCGATCCTAACAATGGAGTCCTTTCATGGCGACAATTTAAAGAAGGACTATTGATTCGCTTCAGACCAACCGATTACGAGAATATTGACGAACAACTAGCAAAGATCCGACAAACCTCCACCATTAAGGAGTATCAAACCAGGTTTGAAAGGTTATCTAATCAAACTCGTGATTGGTCTCAAAAACAGCTATTGAGGACCTTCATTGAGGGCTTGAAGCCGAAGATCCGAAGAGAAGTTAAAGCGCGACAACCGTATACGCTTATGGCAGCCATCTCTTTCGCATGACATCAAGAGGAGCAATTGAACCATGAAGCTCGGAGGACTAGGGTCGCTCCTCAACCAGTAATATTGAAGCCCTCAGCCCCCCCTACTATCGACCAAGTCCCTACACCAAAGAGGTTAACAAGAGAAGAGCTTCGGGAGCGATATGTGAAGGGGTTATGTTGGCATTGTGATGAGCCGTGGAGCCGTGAGCATCGCTGTAGTAAAGGGAGACTTCTTATGATTGAACCGATAGAAGAAGAGGTCATTGAACATCCAAAAGAGAGCCTTGAACATGAAGAAGAACATGCAGAAGAAGAGCCACAACCGATCGATGTTACGGTACATACACTAGCTGGCTACTCAAACCCGCAAACGATGAAAGTTGGAGGCCTTCTCAAACAACAACCGATCACTGTTCTCATCGACACGGGCAGCACTAATAACTTCCTGAATAGTAAGGTTGCTATCCATATGAACTTACCTATTGAGAATTACAGCAGGTTTGTCGCTAAGGTCGCCAACGGACGGATTTTGAAGTGTGATCATAGGTGCCCGCAGGTGAAACTATTGCTGCAGGACCAAGAGATAATTGCATATTTCTTCCTTCTCCCTCTTAACAATCATGAGGCCATGCTTAGAATTAAATGGTTGATGACATTAGGTGATGTTTCCTGGAATTTTATGAAACTAATTATGAAATTTTACAGTAAGGAGAAACAGGTGACATTGCATGGGAAACGTGGAGGCGACATAACAATGATTTGTACACAACAAATGGAGAAGGTTTTGCATAAAGCATGCAGTGGCTTTTTGGTATAACTTGAGCAGCAAACTAGGGGAGAGCCAATAGAATTTGAAGATCCAAATCTACTTCCTTTGCTTGCTGAATTTTCAAATATATTTGACGAACCGCGCAACCTACCTCTTACCCGTCGGCATGATCATTGTATAATGATTCTTCCAGGCAAATCTTCAGCAAATGCTCAGCCATATTGGTATCCACATCTCTAGAAGGATGAAATAGAAAGGATTATAAAAGAGATGTTTGAAACAGGAGTTATTCGGCCAAGTTGCAACCTCTACTCTTCACCGGTGCTACTTGTACGCAAGAAGGACGGAACATGACGAATATGCATTGATTATCAAGCTCTCAATGGCATAACCATCAAGAACAAATACCTTATTCCAATAGCAGATGAATTGCTAGATGAAAGGGAGCACAAATCTTCACAAAGCCGGACCTTCGATCCGGGTATTATCAAATATGAGTGTATGAAGAAGTCATACCGAAAACCGCCTTTCGAACACACAACGGCCACTACGAATTTTTACTTTCTTCAATAAAAGGTGAAATATCTTGGGCATATCATATCAGAGGAAGGTGTGATGGTGGACCCCTTCAAAATTTAAGCAATGCAAAACTGGCCTACCCCGAGGAACATAAAATTACTACATGGCTTTTTGGGTTTAACAGGCTACTACCGTAAGTTCGTGAAAAACTATGGATAGATCAGTGCACCACTTACTTCCTTACTGGAAAAAGATGTCTTCCAATGGTCGGATAGAGCCTCCACTGCCTTCGACAAACTTAAGGCAGCCATAACGACGACGCTAGCGCTAACACTACCAGATTTCAACCAACCATTCGTTATTGAGGCCGACGCATCTGGAGTCAGAATTGGAGTCATTCTCATGCAAGATGGTCGAACACTCGTATACACTAGCAAGGCATTATCTCCCTCCCATTAAAATAAGTCAACATATGATAAGGAGATGCTCGCCATTGTGCGCGCAGCAACGAGGTGGAGACCCTACTTGATTGGTCGACGATTTCAAATTAAAACCGACCATAAAAGCCTCAAGTACTTTTTGGAGCGAAAGATATCATCCCCTGAGCATCAAAAATGGGTAACAAAACTTCTTGGATTTGATTATGAAATAACATATAAAAAGGGGAAAGAGAATGTTCTTGCAGATGTGCTTTCGCAACTACCTGAGCAAGCTGAATTTTCGTTCGTTTTACTTCCAACCAGCGACTTCCTTGAGGATATTAAGATGGAATGACAGGAAGATTCGGAGACTAGTGAGATAAAAAAAAAATTAGAGGAAGTACCAAGCTCCGTGGCTCATTATAATCGGGCCTCAAAAGAATTATGCTATAAGGGACGCATTGTGCTTGTGACAAATTCTACCTGCATCTTCAAGAGCAGATTTTGGACAAAGTTATTTCATATGCAGGGTACTAAATTGAAAAGGAGTGCAACATATCACCCACAAATCGACGGCCCGATAGAAGTTGTAAATAGGTGCTTGGAGACAATCCAAAGCCACCCACCAAATATGACTACCCAAAGAGAACTCTAGACCCAGCCAAGTGCCATTATTGATCGACGGATCGTGACTCGACGATGATGACCCACTAATGAAGTGCTAATACACTGGGCAAACCTACCAATAGAAGATGCCACTTGGGAGAACTATGACGACTTGAAGATCAAATTCCCAGAATTCACGAATCATCAGCCTCGAGGACAAGGCTGATTTGAAGAGGGCGGGTGTGTTAGGACTCTAGCTTGGAGAGTCCTAATTGAAAGGGATATTCATGTAAAACTGTTAGGACTCTAGCTAGGAGAGTCCTAATTTAGAGGGACATTCTGTTAGGACTCTAGCTAGGAGAGTCCTAATTGAAAGGGGCATTTATGTAGGAGGTTGTTTCTTAGAGAAGAATTAGGAATTGTAAAGGAATATGAGTCTTAAGAATTAGGAGTTGTAAAGAAATAGGAGTCTTAAGTAGGAGTCATATTAGGAGTTGGTTAGAAGTAGGAGTCTTGAGTAGTAGTGCTATTAGGAGTTATGGATTAGAATCCCTATTAATAGTCATGTATTCCTCCTCTTTTCATAAGCAATAGATGAATCTTTTCTGCAGCCTTTTTGCAGCAACTTGGAGGGAGGAACCCCTATAGAGTTCCAAGGAGGTCGATCCCCTAAAGAGATCAACCCCAAGTTTAGAATCTGCAAGGGTTCTAACACATTTGTCCTGGACTTCATTTCGCTTCATGCCTTGCTATCGTAGTTAATCCTGCACATGTAAAATATACTTCGATCTAGAGTATTAATACTAAGTATTAATCATGTTGTCCGGCATATCATTGGTCCCTCGATGCTTCGTCTGATTCTTCGGTGCATCATCCTCTCTTACGGCCTATTGCCCAATCGATTAGTGTTAGGACTCTAGCTAGGAGAGTCCTAATTGAGCGGGACATTTATATAAAACCTATCTAAGCCTACCCCTATTAAAGAGGTGAAAAGGCCGGCTAGGGTTAGGAGTTTATTTCTTAGAGAAGAATTAGGATTTGTAAGGAATAGGAGTCTTGAGTAGGAGTCCTATTAGAAATTGGTTAGAAGTAGGAGTCCTGAGTAGGAGTCCTATTAGGGGTTACGGTTTAGAAGCCCTATAAATAGCCATTTATTCCTTCTCTTTTTATAAGCAATAGATGAATCTTTTCTGCAGCCTTTGAGTAGCAACTTGGAGGGAGGAACCCCTATAGAGTTGTAAGGAGATCGATCCCCTGAAGAAATCAACCCCAAGTTTAGTGTTAGAACTCTTGCATATTCTAAACTTGGGGTTGATCTCTTTAGGGGATCGACCTCCTTGGAACTCTATAGGGGTTCCTCCCTCCAAGTTGCTGCTCAAAGGCTGCACAAAAGATTCATCTATTTCTTATCAAAAGAGAAGGAATACATGGCTATTTATAGGGCTTCTAAACCCTAACTCTAAATAGGACTCCTATTTAAGACTCTTACTTCTAACCAACTCCTAGTCAAGACTCCTATTCCCTTACAACTCCTAATTCTTCTATAAGAAAACATCTCCTACATGAATGCCCCTCTCAATTAGGACTCTCCTAGCTAGAGTCCTAACAGAATGTCCCTCTCAATTAGGATACTCCTAGCTAGAGTCCTAACAGTTTACATGAATGTCCCTCTCAATTAGGACTCTCCAAGCTAGAGTCCTAACAGACTCGCCCTCTTCAAATCAGCCTTGTCCTCGAGGCTGATGATTCGTGAATTCTGGGAATTTGATCTTCAAGTCGTCATAGTTCTCCCAAGTGGCATCTTCTATTGGTAGGTTCGTCCACTGTATTAGCACTTCATTAGTGGGTCATCGTCGTCGAGTCATGATCCGTCGATCAATAATGGCACTTGGCTAGGTCTGGAGTTCTCTTTGGGTAGTCATATTTGGTGGGAGGCTTTGGGCCGTCTCCAAGCACCTATTTAAAACTTCCGTCTGGCTGTTGGTTTGTGGGTGATATGTCATACTCCTTTCTAATTTAGTACCCTGCATATGGAATAACTTTGTCCAAAATCTGCTCTTGAAGATGCAAGTAGAATTTGTCACAAGCACAATGCGTCCCTTATAGCATAATTCTTTTGTGTCCCGATTGTAATGAGCCACGGAGCTTGGCGCTTCCTCTAATTTTTTTTGTATCTTATTGGTCTCCGAATCTTCCTGCCATTCCATCTTAATATCCTCAAGGAAGTCGCTGGTTGGAAGTAAAGCGACCAAAAATTCAGCTTGCTCAGGTAGCTGCGAAAGGGCATCTGCAACAATATTCTCTTTCCACCTTTTGTAAGTTATTTCATAATCAAATCCAAGAAGTTTTGTTACCCATTTTTGCTACTCAGGGGATGATATCTTTTGCTCCAAAAAGTACTTGAGGCTTTTATGGTCGGTTTTAATTTGAAATCGTCGACCAATCAAGTAGGGTCTCCACCGCGTTGCTGCGCGCACAATAGAGAGCATCTCCTTATCATATGTTGACTTATTTTAATAGGAGGGAGATAATGTCTTGCTAGTGTATGCGAGTGGTCGACCATCTTGCATGAGAAAGACTCCAATTCTGACTCCAGATGTGTCGGCTTCAATAATGAAGGGTCGGTTGAAATCTGGTAGTGTTAGCACCGACGTCGTCGTCATGGCTGCCTTAAGTTTGTCGAAGGCAACAGAGGCTCTATCCGACCATTGGAAGATATCTTTTTTCAGTAAGGAAGTAAGTGGTGCACTAATGTCGCCATAGTTTTTCACGAACTTGCAATAGTAGCCTATTAAACTCAGAAAGCCATGTAGCAATTTTACGTTCCTCGGGGTAGGCCAGTTTTGTATTGCTTTAATTTTGAAGGGGTCTTCTGCCACACCTTCCTCTGATATGATATTCCCAAGATATTCCACCTTCTTTTGAAGAAAGCAAAAATTCATAGTGGTTGTTGTGTGTTCAAAAGGTGGTTTTCGGTATGTCTTCTTCGCATACTTGTATTTGATGAAACCCGGATCGAAGGTCCAGCTTTGTGAAGATTTGTGCTCCCTTTCATCAAGCAATTCATCTACTATTAGAATAGGATATTTATCCTTGATGGTTATGCCATTGAGAGCTCGGTAGTCAACACATAATCGCCATGTTCCGTCCTTCTTTCGTATGGGGAGCACCGGTGAAGAGTAGGGGCTGCAACATGGCCGAATAACTCCTGTTTTGAGCATCTCGTTTACAATCCTTTCTATTTCATCCTTCTGGATATGTGAATACTGATATGGCTGAGCATTTGCTGGAGATTTGCCTGGAAGAATCGTTATACAATGACCATGCCTACGGGTAAGAGGTAGGTTGCGCGGTTCGTCAAATATATCTGAAAATTCAGCAAGCAAAGGAAGTAGATTTGGATCTTCAAATTTTGTTGGCTCTCCCTTAGTTTGCTGCTCAAGTTGTACCAAAAAGCCGCTTCATGCTTTATGCAAAACCTTCTCCATTTGTTGTGTGCAAATCGTCGTTACGTCGCCCTCACGTTTCCCATGCAGTATCACCTGTTTCTCCTTACTGTAAAATTTTATAAATAGTTGTATAAAATTCCAAGAAATATCACCTAATGTCATCAACTATTTAATTCTGAGTATGGCCTCATGATCATCAAGAGGGAGGAGGAAGAAATCTGCAATTATCTCTTGGTCCAACAGCAACAGTTTCACCTGCAGGCACCTATGATCACACTTCAAAATCCGTCCGTTGGTGACCGTAACGACAAACCTGCTGCAATTCTCATTAGGTAAGTTCATATGGACAGCAACCTTACTGTTTAGGAAGTTATTAGTGCTGCCCGTCTCGATGAGAAGAGGGATCGATTGTTGTTTGAGAAGGCCTCCAACTTTCATCGTTTGCGGGTTTGAGTAGCCAGCTAGTGTTTGTACCGTAACTTCGGTCGGTTGTGGCTCTTCTTCTGCATCTTTTTCTTCATGTTCAAAGCTCTTTTCTGAATGTTCAATGACCTCTTCTTCTATCGGTTCAATCAAAAGAAGTCCTTCTTTACTACAGCGATGCTCACGGCTCCATGGCTCGTCACAATGCCAACATAACCCCTTCGCATATCGCTCCCGAAGCTCTTCTCCTATTAACCTCTTTGGTGCAGGGACTTGGTCAACAGTAGGGGGGCTGAGGTCTTCAATATTACTAGTTGAGGAGCAACCCTAGTCCTCCGAGCTTTATGGTTCAATTGCTCCTCTTGATGTCATGCGAAAGAGATGGCTGCCATAAGCGTGTACGGTTGTCGCGCTTTAACTTCTCCTCGGATCTCCGGCTTCAAGCCCTCAATGAAGGTCCTCAATAGCTGTTTTTTAGACCAATCATGATTTTGATTAGATAACCTTTCAAACCTGGTTCAGTACTCCTGAATGGTGGAGGTTTGTCGGATCTTTGCTAGTTGGTCGTCAATATTCTCGTAATCGGTTGGTCTGAAGTGGATCAGCAGTCCTTCTTTGAATTGTTGCCATGAAAGGACTCCATAAGTATGTTCAAACTGTTTAAACCATTGTATAGCATCCCCTTCAAGATGTATAGCTACAATTTTCACCATAGATGCATCTGCGATTTTGTGGTACCGAAAATATCGCTCCGCGCGTGAGATCCAACCAATCGGGTATCCTTCTTCCCATCTAGGGAAGTCCACTCTCATGCATGGATAGCCCAAGCGGTGCCACCTCTTGGCTGGGGCGGTTGCACCGCCTAGTCTCGCTCGAAGACTGAGCCCAAGTGGTGCCACCGCCTAGCTTGGGCGGTTCAACTGCCTGGCAGAAATCAGGGTCCGAATGGGTTGATCCATTTGGCCCAATTTGGGTTTTTCAAGGGCCCGATTGCCCCAAGATTAAGTTAATGGGATCACCTCCCATTTTCAACTTAATCATTGTGCTAACTATGATATTTCGTAAGACATTTACTACAACTTGCTGCGGTGCGTCAAACGCTTCTTCCGGTGAGCTTCCGACGAACATCCGTCGATCATCTGATGAACCCTCGGTGATGCTCCTACGGACTTCCGGCAAACTCCTGGACTTGTGATGATTCACTTGGCGAGTTCCGACGAGCATCTTTGGCAAGCTCATGGACTTCTTGGATTTGTTCCCGCAGAACCTCCAACGACTGTCCGAACTTCCGTCGAACTCTCGAACTCCCAACGTGATCATTGTCTTGACTCCGGCGTAACTCCTACTGCATATCTTATTTTCATCGTAGTTAATCCTGCACACTTATCTCAACATATAGATTAGATAACAAATGACAATTGACTTCATCATCAAAATTCGAGATTCAATAATCTCCCCCTTTTTGATGATGACAATCAATTGATAATGGAGTTAACCTTAACTCCCCTTGTCTATATGTCATACTTGAGATAAGTCATTCTTGAATTCAAAACCTTTGAATTTAACAGACATATTTATAAGTTAAAATCATTTAAACTTATCAATACTCCCATCATGATTCCCATCATGATGTATCTCTCTAAAGATGATGTCAAGGCTTGACATTCATTTTCAAATTTTATATTACAAGTTTGAATGATGGTAATAGTAGCAATTCATCATATTGTAAGATATCAATATGTAAAACTACGAAGTAAGATTTTGATATCATTACATGATGCACACAATTCAAATGTTTTAGCAAGTATTGCATTTCATCACATGGTAAGATATCAATACATAAAATTACGATGCAAGTTTTTTGTTTGATATCTTGACACGATACTAACAAGGCATAATGCAAATTATAGCAATCATAGCATCTATTCATATATCTCTTGGTGATGCAAGCATGGCATTAATACTCATATATTTCTCCCCCTTTGTCATCAACAAAAAGTGTAGTGATTTTGATACCAGGAGAATAATATAAGCAAATTTTGAGCATGATATGCAGATACTAGGAGAATATTTCTCCCCCTTTGTTATATTGTTTTTGCATGAAGGAGGAAGGCCATCAGCTATTTGTGAGTTTACTTAAGTGAAGTTAAAATCGATGAGAGATTAAATCATGCTTCATTTTTTTTACAAGGATCAAGATATGTATGTGAAACAAATTTTTGCAAGTAAGAACACTATCATTCATATTTCAAGATGGAATTTATAAGCAGGAATCATTTCATTAAATCTATTTCAGAAAAATATTTTTCATATAATAAGTGTATGAGAAAATTTGATTGTTAGGATACCAATTGTTAAGCGACTCCGAAAATGAAATTAACACTTTCATGCATTTGGATAAGACTATGCTATAGATTTTCAAATACAATCATGAAGACAAAACATGCTTATTGTTCTATTCAACACATAATTTCTTACATGTTATTTAGGCATGTAATGGCAATCAAGTGATTTGATCATTCAATAAAGTCCGAAAAATAATTTTAACTAGTTCGTGTATTCGGACACATCAACATTCCTAATTCTCTTCTTATGAAATCAAATTGTTCTTCACTTAGAGGTTTTCTAAAAATATCAGCTAGTTGATGTTTAATATTATGGCAATATAATAACATGACGCATCAACTACATTGGTATATCATTTTCTCATATCATATTTATCATAGAAACCAAAACATTTAATTTCAATGTAAAATCCGATAGTGAGTAACGAGATTAAACAATGAGTGATGTTCGTAACTCTGCTCACAAACAAATACATCAGGTAATCATATCAAGGATCAAGGCACAGGGCATTGTGATCATAGTGAGTAACATAAAGAGTTTACAATACATATAAGATCATTCAAGAGGTGGAAAATTAAAATGCCTAAATAAAGAGTCAGATAGGATTTGATCTTGTCGATGTTCAAGCCGTTCTTATCTTTGTTCAAATCGGTCCATCCGAATCCCAATATCTCCGACAGATGTTGCAGGAGCTTGCTCAAATGAATGTGTTTCCTCAAAGGGACAGATCGGAGGAGATTGAGTACCCCTAAAGACTGGTGTTTCTGGTTCTGGTTTAGGTTGAGAGGGATCGGTTCTTCTAGGCATTCTAACCCAGCTACCGCTTCTATAAACACATCTTAATCGGTGAAGTAGATTTTTATTTATTATGCTAAACCTATCTACTTTTATTACTTCTTCTTCCGATGGTATTGGAATATCGTAGGCTTTCAGTATTCTAGTGATTATACCACTATATGGAAGTATCATGTCTTTCTTAGATAGTTCTAACATGTTTTGCTGGATAAGATAACCAAGACAGATGTCATGTCCTTTCATGATCCAATACATAGTTCCTAATTCTATTTGGCTTACTTCATCATGATGGTATTGTTTAGGAAGAATGATGCTAGTTAGGATATGATGAAGTACTTTAGTGTTTAGTGGCAGTAGATGTTCACAACTATTAGGAACAAATGCTAAGTTAGGATTGGCGAAAATTGTTCCTAAGGCTTCAACATATGTTGTCCCAACAATTTCATCATCCCATGATCCTCTAAAGTAAAGTCCTCTATTTTTTATGGGAATGCCTATCATATCGCAAATGAATTTATCCGTAATGGAGATGTGTTGTCCTATGAGATAGGTAGACATTCTTTCTTCTTCATCTACTTGTATATTGTTGTAAAATAATATAACAAGTCTTGGATAGATGGGTTCACTAATTTGTAAAATAGGGAGTAGATATAAGTTTGCAAACCATTGGATTGTCTCTAAGTCTCTTAGTTCATTTAAATCTACATGTTTTCCCTTATTGACACTCCTAAGTTCGAAAGAGGAAAACTTTTCAGCATGATATTTTGAATCGAAAAGGGTAAGATCAAAATCATCCACTAATCTCCTCTTCCCTTTGTCCCTTGAGGATCTTCTACACCCCATAACTACTGCTATTTAAGAGGATAGTAATGAGCAAGAGTAAATGAATCAAAAACAAAATTTAAGGGGTTCTTAGAGAATACCTTAGTGAGATCTTCAATAAAAGGAGAGATTGTTGATCTTTTGCTTCAAAATGAGGAGTATTTGGGATGCTATGAGGGGTGAAATGGAGGTGGCAAAGCTTTGGAAGAGTAAAGAGGGGAAGGGAGTGAGTTGGGGTCGGTTCCACCGCCGGCCCTAGCTCGAGTTAAAAAGGGGCAGAATTGCGGGCGGTTGCACCGCAGGCTAGGGCGGTGCAACCGCTTGCAACACATGACAGTCGGAGGTGCTACCTCCAACTGGGGCGGTGCAACCGCTTGCAACACATGACAGCCGGAGGTGCTACCTCCAACTAGGGCGGTGCCACCGCCTACAGGCGGTGAGCACTTGTTCTGACAATAGTGTGATCTGATTTGAATGTTTTTGACTTGAGAAGAATTTTTATTCAGAGCAATCAACTTTACTTACGTGATTACGTAAGAATTTTCATTGTAAGATAAGAAATTTTGCATGATCAAGATAGATTTTGTGACGTGCATACTCTAAATGTCGTGCATATGTTTGTGACAGATTGTTCAGGTTGGTAAGCCTTGCAAGTTCATGACAAACTTAGTAAGTTCATGATATAGTTGGATTCGAAAGTAACGAACGGATGAAATCAATGAGTTCGAAAATCTAAAGTATATGTGAAGTGAGAATAATGGGTTTCCAATTCTAAGAGATCAAATAGGATTGTATCTATATCGCATTTGTAATTTTAATTTTCTAATCCTCTTCTGTTATTTAGGTTAGAGAGCATCGCGAGTTCTTTTTGGATCTCGAGTCATGAATATCGAGAATCCAAAGAGCAGGATATTATTTCTTGCTCTCAGCTTAAGATGTTTTATGACTTTACAAGAAAGGATGATCTTTAGGTACCCATTTGCTTTTAGGTGCCTCAAAAATAGATCTATATTTTTTATCATGTTGCATAGAATTTATCATGGTTCCTTTAGGAACCTAAATTAATTTGTTCGGACTGATTTTCTTGAATGGACAATAATGCGTCTTGTGTCCAAGTTTGCAACAAAAGTTGCATTTGCTTTGGTGTCGAACATGTAAGATGGGGCCTTTTATGAAGGTGGTTAGATTTTGGTGAGGACATCTCACAAATCCGATTCCACTTCTTTTGGGAACTTGCCCCTTGTTTGCAAGGATCATGTTCAATGACTTGCTACCAACCGCGAATTTTTTCAAGGTGTCCTTAAGTAGCAAGTTTTCCTTTTGGAGAGTTTCTAGATCATGACATTTTATACATGTACATAAACTATCATGATATTCAGTTTTTAACTTATTGAAACTACATGTAAGACTATCATGCTCCTTTTTTAGCAATTTATATTTTCTACTAATAATCTTGCATTCATCAAATAAGTCATGGAAGGCATTTAATAATTCATCAAATGATAAATCTGCATCTATTAAATTCGTTACCTCCTCTTCGATGGCCATTAAGGCGTAATGAGCTACTTGGTCGGTGTTGGACTCCTCTTCTTCAGACGCACTCGAGTCATCCCACGTTGCTTTGAGCGCCTTCTTCTTTGATGTTCTCTTTTTGACTTGGGGACAATCACTCTTGTAGTGTCCCGGCTTTTAGCACTCATAACAAATAACTTGGTCCTTCTTGGGTTCAAGTTTATTTTTTGTGTCATTCTTAAACTTTTTTCTTTTAATAAATTTTTTAAATTTTCTTGTTAGAAGTGCCAAGTCATCGTCACAATCCTCATCACTTGAGTTTTCTCTCCAGTGGTCTTCTGAAGTTCTAAATGCCATATCCTTCCTGTTCTTTGGAGGGATGTCTTCTTGCTCTTCATGAGCTTCGCAAGTCATCTCGTAGGTTATTAATGACCCGATTAGTTCTTCAAGAGGGAAGTTGTTTAAATCTTTCGCCTCTTGAATAGTAGTGACTTTAGGATCCCAACTCTTAGGAAGGGATCTTAGAATCTTATTTACGAGCTCAAAATCCGAAAAAAAATTTCCAAGTCCTTTTAGACCGTTGACGACATCCGTGAAACAGGTAAACATGTCGCCAATAGTCTCACTCGGTTTCATCCGGAAAAGTTTGAAAGAATGTAACAAAAGATTGATTTTTGACTCTTTCACTCTACTTGTGCCTTCGTGAGTCACTTCGAGTGTGTGCCAAATATCAAATGTGGTTTAACAAACCGAAACACGGTTGAACTTGTTTTTATCAAGCACACAAAATAAGGCATTCATAGCCTTTGCATTAAGAGCGAAAGCCTTCTTCTCCAATTTATTCCAATCGATCATTGGAAGAGAAGACTTCGAAAATCCATTTTCGACAAGATTCCAAAGTTCAAAATCCATAGAAATAAGAAAGATCCTCATTCGGGTCTTCCAATAGGTGTAGTCCGTCCCATTGAACATGGGTGGACGTGTAATAGAATGGCCCTCTTAGTTTCCGGCGTATTGTCACGACCTTAGCTGGTTTTGCCTAAGGCGTGTGGCACCCTCGCGCGTCCGTCGGCAAAGGTCAGCCTCCCCGAAGCCTCCCATTGTCTCTTAGGACCAACAAAAGAGAGAACGGGTTAAAGAGAACGCCTCAATCGGGATCCACAAGCATACATGTCCGAAAAATACTTCATAGACAATGCAAATTACAAATAGACTTTACAAGCTCTGAACATTGGCACAACAAAGGGTAAAATGGGTCCATTACAGACCGAAAAGCTCTCGCACGTGTCCACATGACACAACCTTTATTTACAAGCCTAAAGAGGCCACCAACCCAACTAACATGGGACTATTTAGCCTTCGGCCGCCCCTCTACCTGCTGTACAAGGCATGAACATGCCAAAAGACAACGGACAGACATAAGCATTACATCCAACATCTTGTTTAGAAGTTTGTCCATTACATTCTCCCCCACTTATCCCTTCGACGTCCTCGTCGAAGCCTTTGTGAACACTGCAACTCTTCGCCTTTGCTGAGTCTTCAATCTTCTGCTCCAGCTGCAATGCGCCTCCTGGCTCCCAGCTGCTCTCCGCTACTGTTTCTGAGTAGTCGAACCTTTGATCCGCCATGCTGCTTCAACTCGCCAATGACTCTGACTCTGGTGTGGGGTTGGCTGAGTTGTATTGATCCTCGTTGATTTCTACGGATCCACCAAATGAAGGAAAAGACCATCCTTACTGCGCTAGTCTCTCAAAATTTCCACATGCTGCTTGAACTGGGTGGATGCTTATTGGAGCTTTAACGAGCATCGCCTCGCAAACTTCTGAAGTTTTGGATCCTTCCTCCACAAAATCTGCTCATATACTCTTCTTTCAGTTAGTTGTCACATCCAAGTAGGTTCGCATCACTTCCGCTTTCGATTGGCATTTCGTTGGGAAATGAGGCGGACAATCTACTCTCAGTAGCACTGATCACCGTTGGTGAGGATTTGACAACTATTGTCTTCCATTATCTTCGAAGGGTCTTTGAACTTGTGCAGTGCTCCTCTGCTGGATAGATAAGAGAATTAGGGTGCTCAGTTTCACCCATTCTCTTAAGAGTTGAGAAGGCAAAAGTTACTTGACTTCGCCCGCCTCCTCGAGGTTGTACTTCATGCATCGAGCTGGTTACTGGCCTTCGCCTGCTCTTTGCTCACACTTCTGAAGCACTTGAAGTGTCTGCACTCCTTGCGTTGAGTTAGCTACTGTGATTCACCTTCTCAATGCCATCGAACTTCTGGAATGCGGGATGTTTTCACCCCAACTTGGAGTAATTCTCTGATAGATGAGGTCGCCTCTGGGATTGTACCATCTTCTCCATCAACCCTGCTGCCTACTCCACTGAGTAGCAAAGGTACAGCACCGCGTACTGCCTGCTTCGTTCCTTGGTCGTGCACTCTTGCATGACCCGAAGTCCTTCACTTACGGCTATCTTGATGAGAAACTTGTTGATAGTTTTACGAAGTTTCTTGGCCTCTGCCCTTCAGCCTTGTCTCGGTACTTGGAGATTGCCTCTGCATGCTCCACCTCCTCGGCCCCTTTCACGACCAAGCGCTCTCCCTCTATGAGAGCAAGGGATCAATGACTTGCACGGAAGTCCCGCCTCTGCGGTACCATGGCGCTGCCATGCCCATGGCGCTACTTTCCGTCGCCTCGCCTTTGTATCCCTTTTCTTCACAATCAGTAGAGATGTCTCCGTGGCACTCCTCTGAGTCCACCTCCATTCTAACTGATGCTTGATTTTGGGTAGCTAAGTCCCTCTGGACTCGTCGTCGCTTCCTCGCCCCTTTCGACCCCCTGCTTCAACACCTCTGTGTTCTCCAAGCAGTCCGTTTGGTCGATGGAAAGACAGACTGCAACTCCCATGCATGGCCTCTGCCATCACGTTGTAGAGTTTGCACCGATTCTGTTCTCCTTAGCTTCCTTGGTAGCAACGTTCGCTTACTCGACCTTGTCCTCTGACTTGTCGGGCTCCCTTAAGCGAATATGAGCTCTGGAGAAGTCCAAATCTCCAACTACTTCGATCATACCTCTGCATGATCAAGTCCCTCCCATGGAACTCACTGGTACTTGTATTCGAACTTTTCCCTTGGTGGAACCTAGCCCTCATATGCTGATGACCAAGGTTTTCATCCGATGCAAAATTCGGTGCACGCCCGGAAGACCCGCCTCTGCGGTACCATGGCCTTCATCCTTGAATCCATAGCCCTTCTTGCTGTCGTGTTGTTCACCAAAGTGAAGCTCCCAGTAGCTCCCGATCATACCTCCATATGATCTCATCCCTCACGGGACTGATTGTGTGTATCGCATTGCCACGAACTGTTCCACCATGATCCGCTGCACCATGTCGCCTCCTGGTGACATCTCCATTGCATTCTGATCCTTGTGGAATAAACTCGAATTGTGAACCCTCCATGTGTGGCCTCTGCCAATACATCGCAGGGTGCCTTCCACCTTCGATTTTGTTCGCTCCTTTGGCAATCGACCTTCATCCACCCACTCCTGGGTCACACCTAGATGAAGCACCGCTCTAGGACAGTCCGTCGCCTAGTAGCTCTCGAAGTCCACCGACTTCACTGTAATCTATGCACCATTGTCTAGATCCTGGGCCTCTACCCCTACCAGCACAATCTCCGCTGCGCATTGCATCCTTCATAGCAACTCAAATGGCAACACTGTGGCATATTCTTCAAGAGTACCCGCCTCTGCGTCCTCTTGCCCCGTGCTAAGGCCCTTCTGAACCCAACTTCGCCTCCGCAAATTGAGTCGCCTTAGTTCCTCCATCAAATGCTTCTCCGAGTTAAGGTGCATGTGCCGCGAAGCTCCCTTCGTCTTTGGCACCATGCAAGATGAGTCCGCTCCGTCAGAAAGGAGGACCCATGGAATAACATGATCCTACTCTTGCCTCTGTAAGAGTTCATGTCCTTGACCTCTGTCTAAGGAAAGCACTGTGCCTCTGCTCCATGTTCCAACTTCTATGCTGGCTCCCTTCATGCGGCTTGGGTACTTCGCCAAGTTACACCCAAGTTGCTCCGCTCCTCGTTTCTGCACTGAGTCGATGGTGGCCCTCGCGCCCACCATTCCACGGGTCAACCCTCCCTTGAGACCGATCTCCACATCGACTCCAAGTGTACCTTCATAAGTTACTTTAGGTCGCTCCCCCATTTGATCTCGCAATGCATCCACCAATGCATTCTCTCGAGCGAGATCATGCGACAACTCCTCGCCGCTTGCTCAGTCCATCGAGCTTCGTGAAGTTGTTGTTTGTGAGGTACTCCTCCTCAACATGTGAAGTCCATCTCACAAGATTCTCCCTTTGGAGTGCCGAGACTTATCCCTCCTAGATAACTGTCCCGTTGGAACAACATCTCTCTTCATTTCGGAGACCACCATCCCCTTGGACTACTCCGATCTGCTGAACAAACTGTGCATTGTTCTGCCTCCTGCAAACGCACTTGCTAGATTGCGACTCCACGTCCATACAGCCCCCGCTGCACCCCTCAAGGCCTAGCAACATGCTTAACTCATTGCACACTTCAGCCTCCTACGGACGTATCCTTCACATGCCGAAGAGAAAGTTTCAATGCTCCATGACGCCGAGTCTCAATCACCTTGGGATGGCCACGAACATTCCATCGTCCGCATACAAGCCCATGCATGAGTACCGAATTCTTCGAGTTAGCAATTCCCCTCACCTCTGTGAGCTTTGCACAACTCTTTCAGTCGCTGAGCAACTCATTCCACCTTGGATGGTCTCATTCTTGCCAAGCGCCTCGCTTGCCTAGAGCACCATAAAGTATAGTTGTCAACGTTGAGCCGTAGCTCAAGCTCAGCCATCCCAACCTTTGTGCGCTCCAAATTCTTCCAAGCTTGCCTATTCTCGTGGTGCCTTTGTGCGTGAAGGGTTGGCCATTCCTCTGAATGCCAATGTTAGATGCCCGCTCCTTTGAGCGACTCTTTTCCCTACATCTCCATGCCCATTTTCTCTCAAACGGTCGCGCGTGTGCTGACTGCCCTCAACGCAGCCCCGCTAGGTCCCTCACGTTTGCATGTCAATTGTTTCTATGAGTGCTTGTCCCGCTCTGATACCATAATGTCACGACCTTAGCTGGTTTTGCCTAAGGCGTGCGGCACCCTCGCACGTCCGTCCGCAAAGGTCAGCCTCCCCGAAGCCTCCCATTGTCCCTTAGGACCAACAAAAGAGAGAACGGGTTAAAGAGAACGCCTCAATCGGGATCCACAAGCATACATGTCCGAAAAACACTTCATATACAATGCAAATTACAAACAGACTTTACAAGCTCTGAATAGTGGCACAACAAAGGGTAAAATGGTCCATTATAGACCGAAAAGCTCTCGCACGTGTCCACATGACACAACCTTTATTTACAAGCCTAAAGAGGCCACCAACCCAACTAACATGGGACTATTTAGCCTTCGGCCGCCCCTCTACCTACTGTACAAGGCATGAACATTCCAAAAGACAACGGACAGACATAAGCATTACATCCAACATCTTGTTTAGAAGTTTGTCCGTTATAGTATGCCATCTCTCTTGGCTTTTAATCTGTTTGAGAGTTAACCCCGCTTTGATACCAATTGTTAGGATCAAGAGCACTAAGAGGGGGGGGTGAATTAGTGCAGCGGAAAATCATCTACGATAAAAACGAAACTGCGTTCGTTTGATAAAAGTTATTTCGGTAAGAAAGCCGATTCGTAAATCACTTTAACTTTTGATTAAGCGAGATGCAGCAAAGATATAAATGCAGTTTGCAGTTATGATTCAAATCAGTTAACTGAAATATGATATTCGTACGAGAAAATTGATTTACGTCAAAATGCTGATTCGTAAATCACTTGATTAAGCGAGATGCAGTTAAAGCAAGGATATAAAGGTAGTTTATAGTTATGATAGAAATCTCCACCCAGTCTCGCTCGGAGATTGAGCCCAGGCGGTGCCACCGCCTGGCAGAAATCAGGGTCCAAATGGGTTGATCCATTCGGCCCAATTTGGGTTTTTCAAGGGCCCAATTGCCCCAAGATTAAGTTAATGGGAACACCTCCCATTTCCAACTTAATCATGGTGCTAACTACGATATTTCCTAAGACATTTACTGCAACTTGCTCTGGTGCATCAATCACTTCTTCCGGCAAGTTTCCGGCGAACTTCTGTCGATCATCCGATGAACCCTCGGTGATGCTCCTGCGGACTTCCGGCAAACTCTTGGACTTCCGACGATCCACTTGGCAAGTTCCGACGAGCTTCTTTGGCAAGCTCATAGACTTCTCGGATTTGTTCCCGCAGAACCTCCGATGACTATCCGAACTTCCGTCGAACTCTCAAACTCCCAACGTGATCATTGTCTTGACTCCGGCGTAACTCCTACTGCATATCTTATTTTCATCATAGTTAATCCTGCACACTTATCTCAACATATAGATTATATAACAAATGACAATTGACTTCATCATCAAAATATGAGGTTCAACATTGAGATCATTCAAGAGAGGAGTGAAACTTGTAAGGGTTGTCTCCTAAAACCGGCAAAAGGAGAAAAGTTATAAAAGGTGATTGGCCTTCTCCTATTGAAGGAAGGCCTTTAGTGGACACCGGTGACCTCGTCGGAGGAGGAATCCAAAAGTGGATGTATGTCACATTAATCGAACCACTCTAAAACTCGGTTTGCATTTACTTTGAGCAACTTTCTTTTATAGCAAATTGCCTCTCTTCCTTACTATGCTTTAACTACTTTTACATACACTTTCAAGTAAACACCTTTCGAGATCGGCTTTAATCGTACGAAGACTTTACGAAATCGACGCTTTTCATTTGTGTAATTTACATTGCTGCAAATCACCCTAGTCTTTTCTTGCACTTTCACGATAGCTTTCAGGTTCAAAGTCTTTCCGAAACGGATTGAATCGAAACCATTATCGTCGGAATCGATTTTAATCGAAACAAGTTTTTTTATTAAATAACAAAAGTTTTCCGCTGCACTAATTCACCCCCCTCTTAGTACCACTCTTTATCCTAACAATTAGTATCAGAGCAAAGTTCACTCTCATTTGATTTTAAACCCAAGAGAGATGGCATTTGCCAGCAACCTAGAGGGCCATTCAATTACACGTCCACCCATGTTCAATGGGACAGATTACACATATTGGAAGACTAGAATGAATATCTTCCTAATTTCAATGTTTTTTGAGCTTTGGAACGTTGTCGAAAATGGTTTTCAAAAGTCTTCTCTTCTAATGAATGATTGGAATGAGTTAGAGAAGAAGACTTTTACTTTAAATGCAAAGGCTATGAATGCCTTATTTTGTGCATTAGATAAAAACGAGTTTAATCGAGTATCAATTTATGAAACGGCTTTTGATATTTGGCATACACTCGAAGTAACTCATGAAGGCACTAATAGAGTGATGGAGTCAAAAATTAATCTTTTAGTGCATTCTTATGAGTTGTTTCAAATGAAACCGAGTGAGACTATTGGAGACATGTACACCTGATTTACAGATATCGTCAATGGTCTAAAAGGACTTGGTAAAGGTTTCTCGGATTTTGAACTTGTTAACAAAATTTTGAGATCCATTCCAAAGAATTAGGACCCTAAAATAATGGACATTCAAGAGGCCAAAGATCTAAATAATTTTCTTCTTGAAGAACTAATTGGGTCACTAATGACCTATAAAATGACATGCAAAGCTAATGAAGAGCTAGAGGACACCCTTCCAAAGAACAGGAAGGATATGACACTAAGAACACAAGAAGACCACTTGAAAGAAAACTCAAGTGATGAGGACCTTGATGAAGACTTGGCACTTTTAATAAGGAAATTTAAAAAAATTATAAGAAGAAATAAATTTAAAAATGACACTAAAAATAAATTTGAACTCATGAAAGATCAAGTAATATGCTATGAATGCAAGAAGCTGGGACACTACAAGAGTGAATATCCCCAAGCCAAGAAGAGGACACCAAAGAAGAAGGCTCTCAAAGCAACATGGGATGACTCAAGTGCATCCGAAAGAGAGGAACCAACCAACACCGAACAAGTTGCTCAATATGCACTAATGGCCATTGGAGATAAGGTAACAAGTTCAACTGATGCAAATTTATCATTTGATGAACTATTTAATGTTTTTCATGATTTATTTAATGAATTCAAATTAGTTAATAAAAAATATAAATTGTTAAAAAAGGAGCATGATTCTCTTGTTAGTAATTTTGATAAATTAAAAATTGAGCATAATGATAGTTTAGCTCCATATACGAAATGTCATGATTTAGAAATACTTCGAAAGGAAAACTTACTACTCAAAGATACCTTGAAGAAATTTGAGGCTGGTAGCAAGTCATTGAACATGATCCTTGCCAACAAGGGTCACGTTCATAGGAAAGGCAGAATCGGATTTGTGAGTAGCTCTCATCAAAATCCAACCACCTTTATTAAAGGCCCTACCTTGCATATAATACCTCACACCAAATGCAACTTTTGTTGCAAATTTGGGCACATAGCTTATCATTGTCCATTCAATAAATGTAGTTCATATAAATTGATTTAGATTCATAAAAGAACCTCAAACGACTCAATACAACATGATAAGCAGTTAAGATCGATTTTTGAGGCACCCAAGGTCAAATGGGTACCTAAAAATCATCCTTTTTTGTCGAAACGTTTACCATCACAAGCTAGGAGCAAGAGATGGTACCTTGATAGTGGATGCTCAAGGCATATGACCAGAGATTCATCTTAATTCTCTAAGCTCACTAGCATAGGAGAAGGATATGTCACATTCGGAGACAACAATAAGGGTAAAATCATTGGCAAAAGAACCATAGGTAACAAATATAACTTCTTTATTAAAGATGTATTTTTAATTGATGGCTGATAGTATAACCTCTTGAGCATTAGTCAATTATATAATAAAGGATATGTTAGAATCAAGAGCACTAAGAGGGAGGGGTGAATTAGTGCAGCAAAAAACTTTCATCAATTCAAAAAGACTTCATACGAAAACCATTTCGGAAAGATCTTTAACTTGAGAGCAAACAAAAGTATAGTTGATGTAAAGCAATGGAGGCAGTTTGTAATTAAGATAAAGAGCAGAATGTAAATGCAAATCGAGATTTAGAGTGGTTCGGTCAATCTTTGACCTACATCCACTTTTGGCTTCCTCCTCCAACGAGGTCACTAACATCCACTAGAGGCCTTCCTTTAATAGGCGAAGGCCAACCACCCTTTTATAGCTTTTCTCCTTTTGACAGGCTTAGGAGACAACCCTTACAAGTTTTCACTCCTCTCTTGAATTATCAAGACTTAGAAAGAAAAGAGGGAGAGGAACTCTAGCCTTTTACAACACTTTTAAGCTCTCAAATACTCAGAATAAAAGCAAGCTTTCGGTTCCCTCTCATGCAGGAAAGGGTGGAGTTTATATAGGCCCTAATTAGTTTGAATTAGGAGCTCAAAAGTGTCTATTTCCGGATTTCTAGGGTCCTAGTGGTACCACCGCCATAACTGGGTGATACTACCGCCTGTCATCTATCACTGAGCGATACTACCACTCAGTCTAGGTGGTACTACCACCTAACATCACTCGAAGACCGAGCTTAGGCGGTACCATCGCTTGACAGGGGCGGTACCACCGCTGGCAGTAATAATTGCCGGTGGTCCACTGCTTGACAGGGGCGGTACTACCACCCAGAATTCCTGGGAGACTGAGTCTCCTAGGCGGTGCCACCATCGGCCCTAGCGGTGCCACCGCTAGCCAAGAATTCTGGGTCTGTATGGGTTGATCCATTCGGCCCAATTTAGGTCTGCCAAGGGCCCAATTGGCTCCCAGATTAAGTTAATGGGATCCCCACCCAATCCTAACTTAATCTACATACTAACTACAACAATTAAGACATCAATACTGCAGATCGTGTTCCGGTGCGTCAATCACTTCTTTCGGTGAACTTCTAGCGAACTTCCGGCGAACATCCGACGAACCCTCAGCGATGCTCCGGCGGACTCTCGGCAAATTCCTGGACTTGCGACGATCCTCTTAGCGACTTCTGATGAGCTTTTTTGGAAAGCTCCTAGACTTCTCAAATTGTTCCCGTAGAACTTCCGATAACCGTCCGGACTTCCGACGAACTCTCGAACCCCCAACGTGATCTTGGTCTTGACTCCGGCTTAATACCTACTGCATGTCTTACTGCCATCGTAGTTAATCCTGCACACTTAAAAACATACTTCAATATAGACAATTAATACTAAGCATTAATCAAGTTGTCCGGCATGTCATTGGTCCCGGCTTCGTCCGATTCTTCGACGCATTATCCTCTCTTGCGACCTATTACCCAATCGGCCAGTTGACTCTGCAACTCCAATATCCTTGGTGCAATATCTGCTCTTCTTGGCCTGATACTCGGATCCACTGCTCGAAGCCTTCTATCGATACGTCGATCGATCCACCAACTCGACATCCAATCTTCTAACATGTTCCTCTGGCCCAATATGATATTTCCTACTTTAATTGTCTTATCCTAATCGAAGCATCCTGCATCACTCAAAATATAGATTAAAATATAAATACTTATCAATTGGTTTCATTATCAAAATATGAGATTCAACAATCTCCCCCTTTTTTATGATGACAACCAGTTGATGACGGAGTTAACCTTAACTTCCGGAGTTTAAACAAACTCCCCCTCTCAATATACCATATTGATAGAAACTCTTGGATTAAAAAATCCAAGCAACATGTCATGATCAAATCTTGCATGACATCAACTTATTTCTCCCCCTTTGTCATCGACAAAAAGGAGAAGTACACTATTCATGTGTTTGGAAATATAAGTTCAATCAACTCATTGCATGATAAATCTCCAGTTTTATAATGATGCAAGCTAGCAAAAATTTTGAGTTTTACATGTTTGTAAATTTTGCTAGATATGCAAGTTCAGCATGTTTGTTCTGCAATGTTCAAGCTAGCAAGTGTTTGAAAAAGAAAGCAAGTTTTGCAACATACAAGCTAGCAATAATTTAAAATTGTGTAAGTTTACAAATTTGCTTTTTTTTACGATGTGCAAGATAGCAATTTTGCTTCTTTTGAGATAGCAACTCTCTACTTCTCAAGATAGGCAAGCTAGTGATGTTCAAGATAACAAGCTCTTTCTTCTCTTTTGAGAAGTGTCATTATTTTTGCTTCCATTGCAAAAACGCAAGCTAACAAAATGCTACATTGTTTTACAATATGGAAGCTAACAAATTGAGATGTTCAAGAAGCAAGTTCTTTCTTCTCTTTTAAGAAGTGTAATTTTTATTTTCTTCTTGAATTGCGCGAGCTAGCAGTTTTGAAATTTGAATCTAATGCTTGCATTATTGAAAAACCACACAAAAACACATCTATGATTGCACTAAAATAAAATAACATATATACCATTGACATTCATGATCTTTGCAATGAAATATGTTTTTCGATTTTGAATGATGATGCTTGGCTTTGGCATAGGAGATTAGGCTATGCTAGCATGAAACTAATCATCCAAATTTCATCTAAAGAACTTGTAAGAGGAGTTCCTCATATCAAGTTCGTCAAGGATAATACGTGTGATGCTTGTCAACTAGAAAAACAAATAAAAGTTAGCTTCAAACCTAAGAACCAAATAAGCACCTCTAGACCTTTGTAATTGATCCATATGGACTTGTTCAGACCAATTGCTACATCAAGCCTAGGAGGTAGCAAATATGCATGTCATCGTGGATGATTATAATAGATACACATGGACTTATTTTTTAGCACACAAAAGTGAATGCTTTAGGTATTTCTCTAAGTTATGTAAACTTGTTCAAAATGAAAAGGGTTTTATGATTTCGTCAATTCGAAGTGATCACGGTGGAGAATTTCAAATTTGTGATTTCCAAGAATTTTGTGTATCTAATGGATATAACCACAACTTCTCTACTCCAAAAAATCCTTAACAAAATGGAGTAGTAGAAAGAAAGAATAAAAATTTACAAGAAATGACAAGAACCATGTTGAATGAACATAGCCTACCTAAATATTTTTGGGCCAAAGCCGTAAACACGGCATGCTATATCATGAATAGAGTTCTAGTAAGACTCTTACTCCCCAAAACTCCTTATGAGTTGTGGAACATTAAAATACCCAATGCTTTATATTTTAAAGTTTTTGGGTGTAAGTATTCTATCTTGACTGAAAAAGATACCTAAGGAAAATTTAATGCTAAATCCGATTAAAGAATTTTTCTTAGCTATTCTTCTATTTCTAAAGCATTTTACATCTTTAATAAAAGAACTTTGATTATAGAAGAATCCATTCATATTGTTTTTAATAAGGTTTTCGAAATTAAGAAAAATAATTTTGATGATGATGTTAATTTTGATGCCTTGAATTTAAATGAAACCCTTTCTCCATCTAGCAACTTGGATGTATCTACTTCCGAAACATCCTTAACCAAGGATTGGAAGTATATAGATGCTCATCCTAAGGAGCTAATCATAGGAGACACATCTAAAGGGGTTCAAACACGTTCTTCTCTTAAAAATTTTTGTGCCAACACCACTTTTTTCTCCCAATTTTTGACAAGGCCATGAAAGATGATTCATAGATCATCACAATGCAAGATGAGTTAAATCAATTTGAGAGAAATGAGGTGTGGAAGTTTGTTCCTAGGCCAAATAACCACTTAGTAATTGGTACTAAATGGGTCTTTAGAAACAAGCAAGATGAATATGGTATCATGGTTAGAAACAAGGCTAGATTAGTGGCCAAAGGTTTTAACCAAGAAGAAGGTATTGACTATGAAGATACCTTCGCTCCTGTGGCTCGATTAGAAGCCATAAGGATGCTCCTTGCCTATGCTAGTAGTAATAATTTTAAGTTGTTTCAAATGGATGTTAAAAGTGCTTTTCTTAATGGCTTTATTTCCGAAGAAGTTTATGTTGAACAACCTTCCCGATTTGAGAATAATAGTCTCTCTAATCACGTGTTTAAATTGACTAAAAGCTCTCTATGGCTTAAAACAAGCCCCAAGGGCTTGGTACGAGAGACTTAGTTCATTTCTTATTAAAAATAATTTCTCTAAAGGCAAGGTCGATACTAAATTGTTTATCAAAAATTTTAAAAATAATTATCTTATTGTTCAAATTTATGTTGATGATATTATTTTCGATTCCGCGATTGAATCTCTTTGTGAATCATTTGTTAAAAGTATGAGTCTTAAATTTATAATAAGTTTGATGGAAGAATTAACTTTCTTTTCAGGCTTACAAATCAAACAACTAAATAATGCCATCTTTCTTAGTCAAACAAAATATGCTTTAGATTTGCTAAAAAGGTTTAATATGGATAGCTCAAAAGCTATCAACACTCCTATTAGCACCTTCACTAAGTTAGAAATTAATGAAAGAGGAGAAAGCTTTGATAAAAAAGCTTATAGGAGTATGGTAGGAAGTTTACTTTACCTTACCGTAACTAGACCGGATATCATGTTTAGTGTAGGACTTTGTGCTAGGTTTCAATCTAATCTTAGGACATCTCATCTCAAAGCAGTTAAAAGAATACTTAGATATCTTAAAGGAACCACAAATCTATGATTATGGTATCCAAAATCCGAGAACTTTGAACTAATTGCATATGTTGATGCAGATTTTGCTGGATGTAAATTGCATAGAAAAAGTACATTCGGAAAATGTCAGTTTTTAGAACACGCACTTGTTTCTTGGTCATCTAAGAAACAAAACTTCGTTGCACTTACAAGATCATCTCCAAAGTATTAGCAAATAGAATGCAAAAGGTAATACACAAGATCATTAGCCCAAATCAAGCTGCTTTCATCAAAGGGAGAAGTATACATCATAACATTTTGCTTGCTAATGACTTGGTCAAAGATTTGCATTCAAAAGCAAGAGGGACAAAAATATGTTTTAAAGCTGATTTATGGAAAGCCTTTGATTCACTTAATAGGAAATGTATCTATAAGATGCTCCTCGATATGAACTTCCCACAACAATGGGTTAATTGGATTCAATCTTGCTTGGAAACTCCAAAGTTTTTGATACTCTTTAATGGCTCACCTATTGGTTTTTTTGGGAGCACGAATGGCATCCGACAAGGTGATCCACTCTCTCCGTATCTCTTTACTATTGCGATGGAAGGACTTAGCTGTATGTTGGAACATGCAGTCTTAAATGGCAGCATTAAGGTACCCAATGTTGGCTCTATTCATATATCACATATAACATTTGCAGATGATTTACTTATCTTTCTCCAAAATGATCCAACTTCAGTAAAGAACCTGGCTACTATTATGAATGACTTTGGTATGGTTTCTGGACTTCAGTTAAATCATGCGAAAAGTAAAGTATATATGAGCCCTTACGTTGAGGATAAGGTCTTTATTGCACAAACTTTGGGGGTTAGTGAGGGAAGCCTGTCAGTTCCTTATTTGGGTCTCCCGCTCATATCCACAGGCATTCACAAAACCCACTGTCAGCCTATCCTGCAAAAAATAAAGAATAGAATTTTTTCTTGGAAAAATAGGCTTCTATCAAAAGCAGGACGACTCGAACTCATCCGTTCTATATTCCACTCTTACTCTATATATTGGTGTAATGCATTTCTTCTGCCTGCTGGACTTCTCTAAGATATTGAACGGTTATTACTAAACTTCTTCTGGAATGACGCAAATGATAAGGTAATGCATATGGTAAATTGGGATAGCATTTGCAAACCGAAAGATGAAGGGGGGCTAAACTTGAGAAATACTAGAGATCGGAATCAAGCATGCCTAGTACAACAATTGTGGGATCTTTTGCAAAACAAATGTTCCTTATGGTGACAATGAGTTTCTGCTAGGTATCTTTCAAAGGAATCAATCTGGGAAATTTCAACAAGAACATACCACTCTGCAGCTTGGAAAGGAATTTTAAAGGCAAGGAATTGGCTAATCAAACACATTTCTTATGCAATATCTTCTGGAACTAGTACTAATATGTGGTACAATCCTTGGGTGAATAGGAAGAGTATATTTTAATTATATGGTGACAGAATATGAAAAGATCTTGGGGCTCCCAAAGATTGGAAGGTTTCCGAGTTCATTGCTAACGGTACCTAGTGTCTCCCTAATCCTATTTCTCCCGAAATATTATCACTTTGGCCGACTATCATAGCTATTCCAATCAGGAACAACTCTTCAGATATACTTATTTGGCCTCATGACAATGGCAAATTTAGTGCCACATCTGCATGGAATCAAATTAGGCAAAGAAATAACAAGTGGGTCCCAAGCAGTTGGATATGGGATCGACCGGGATCACAAAGATACTCCTTATGTACATGGCAGGCCCTTCTCAATAAACTACCTACAATAGACAATATGAAAAGAAGAGGTATCTATCATGTTAACAGATGCTCCCTTTGTTTGCAACAAGAAGAAACTGTTGACCACCTCTATTTTGCTTGTAATTATACAAAATGGATATGGAAGGAGATTCTCCAGCGATTTGAACTCAATAGACTGCCGAAACCAAAATTGCACCAAGAACTAGGCGACCTTATGCATTGTTTCTCAAGAAAAGGGCCACTTACACAACTAACAAAGGTTACTTTCAGATGCGCTATTTGGTAGATGTGGAAGGAGAGATGTAATAGAATCTTTGAATGTCAACACACAAACAATGCTCAGCTCTTAAAAGAGATTATTAGAGTGTTATGAGTCTAGCTTGGAGGGTCCTAATTGAGAGGGATATTCATGTAAAACTGTTAGGACTCTAGCTAGGAGAGTCCTAATTGAGAGGGACATTCTGTTAGGACTCTAGCTAGGAGAGTCCTAATTGAGAGGGGCAATCAAGTAGGAGGTGTTTTCTTAGAGAAGAATTAGGAGTTGTAAGGGAATATGAGTCTTGACTATGAGTCATACTAGGAGTTGGTTAGAAGTAAGAGTCTTAAGTAGGAGTCCTATTAGGAGTTAGGGTTTAGAAGCCCTATAAATAGCCATGTATTCATTCTCTTTTCATAAGCAATAGATGAATCTTTTCTGTAGCCTTTGAGCAGCAATTTGGAGGGAGGAACCCCTATAGAGTTCCAAGGAGGCCGATCCCCTAAAGAGATCAACCCCAAGTTTAGAATCTGCAAGGGTTCTAACACCTGGTATCAGAGCAGCATTCTTGGCATCTCGCTGCCCTTCCATAGCCATCCATCAGCCCTCCACAACCATTGATCTTTTACGTCAAATCTGCTATACTTGAAAATCTGCACAGTAAAATTTCAGTCGCATAGTACTGCTTGTTTGATCTTGATACTACATTTTTTCTTTCCAAATCTCTACGAAATTTTTATGATAGCTTTGAGACTTTCTAATAGTGGATTTCTCTTTGGTTTTATCAAAAAATTCTCAATATAAACCACTGATCTTTTACGTCCAATCTGCTATACCTAAAAATTTGTGCTGTAGAAAATTTCAGCCGCATATTGTTGCCTTAACCCGTCTATTTGCGATCTTTTTTGAACGAAATTTCTTATACACTTCATAGATCATCTTATCTTCTATCTACGATTGATCTATTGAGGAATTCATCTCTAAAAATTATTTTGTGTTGCTGCAAATTTTCATCGTAAGCCGTTGAAATTTTTCGACGAGAATTCTGCTATCGCAACTTACACCAATTTTCTTGCTGTTATACTACCAAAATTTTCTTGACTAAATTAGTCTTCCTTGCTGTATATAAACTGTGATTTTGCTGTCAATTCCCTCCTCAATTCTCTTAAGTTTTTGGTGAAAATTTCGTTGAGAAAACGCTGTTTCTTCGACGACAATTCTGCTATTACAAGACAGCACATACTTGCTGCCACTTCCACTGATTTCTATCAAACCTTTGCTACCATCTACCAGAGACCCAAAACTTTATCCAGAGCCCTAAAACCCCACCGAACCATACCCTCAAACTGTACCCAAAATAGTAACAAAACAAGCCTAAACCGTAGCCTACATCCACCAATCCACCAACCCTTTTGACCATCACCTCTCTTAACAAATACATGTCTTTAACTCAACAACAAAAGAGGGATCGTAGCATTACAGATTTGAAGACATATACTATGGTATCTAAGGAGGCAATCAATGCTAGATTCGAAGCCTTGGAGGCACGATGGAGGATAAGATTCGGTTGCTCTTTACCGAACTAAGATTGGGCCGACCACTAAGCCCGAAGATATCATGTCAAGGAGAGAGCTTTGTCCAATCACACCAAGCCCAAAGATATGACTTGCAAGAGAGGGGAAGCTCTATGACCAACCCCAACTATCCTTGCATGAGAGTGGACTTCCCTAGATGGGAAGAAGGAGACCCAATTGGTTGGATCTCGCGCGCGGAGCGATATTTTCGGTACCATAAAACCGCGGATGCATCTATGGTGAAAATTGTAGCTATACATCTTGAAGGGGATGCTATACAGTAGTTTGATTGGTTTAAACATACTTATGAAGTCCTTTCATAGTGACAATTCAAAGAAGGACTACTGATTCGCTTCAGACCAACCGATTACGAGAATATTGACGAACAACTAGCAAAGATCCGACAAACCTCAACCATTCAGGAGTACCAAACCAGGTTTGAAAGGTTATCTAATCAAACTTGTGATTGCTCTCAAAAATAGCTATTGAGGACCTTCATTGAGGGCTTGAAGCCGGAGATCCGAGGAGAAGTTAAAGCACGACAACCGTACATACTTATGGCAGCCATCTCTTTCGCACGACATCAAGAGGAGCAATTGAACCATGAAGCTCGAATGACTAGGGTCACTCCTCAACTAGCAATACTGATGCCCTTAGCCCCCCCTACTATTGACCGAGTCCCTGCACCAAAAAGGTTGACAAGAGAAGAGCTTCAAGTGCGATCTGCGAAGGGGTTATGTTGTCATTACGACAAGCCGTGGAGCCATGAACATCGCTGTAGTAAAGGGAGACGTTTTATCATTGAACCAGTAGAAGAAGAGGTCATTGAACATCCAGAAGAGAGCATTGAATATAAAGAAGAAGATGCAGAAGAAGAGCCACAACCAACCGATGTTACGGTACATGCACTAGCCGGCTACTCAAACCCGCAAACGATGAAAGTTGGAGGCCTTCTCAAACAACAACCGATCACTGTTTTCATCGACACGGGAAGCACTAATAATATCCTAAACAGTAAGGTTGCTATTCGAATAGCATTACCTATCGAGAATTGCTGCAGGTTTGATGTTAAGGTCACCGACAGACAGATTTTGAAGTATGATCGTAGGCGCCCGCAGGAGAAACTATTGCTGTAGGACCAAGAGATAATTGCATATTTCTTCCTTCTCCCTCTTGATGATCATGAGGCCATGCTCAGAATTAAATGGTTGACAACATTAGGTGACTTTTCTTGAAATTTTATGAAACTAATTATGAAATTTTACAGTAACGAGAAACAGGTGATACTGCACGGGAAACGTGGGGGCGACGTAACGATGATTTGCACATAACAAATGAAGAAGGTTTTGCATAAAGTATACAATAGCTTTTTATTACAACTTGAGCAGCAAACTAAGGGAGAGTCAACAGAATTTGAAGATCCAAATCTACTTCCTTTGCTTGCTGAAATTTTAGATATATTTGACGAACCGCGCAACCTACCTCTTACTCGCCGGCATGATTATTATATAACGATTCTTCCAGGCAAACCTCCAGCAAATGCTCAGCCATATCAGTATCCACATCTCCAGAAGGATGAAATAGAATGGAATGTAAAAAAGATACTCGAAACAGGAGTTATTCGACCATGTTGCAGCCCCTACTCTTCACCGGTGCTCCCCATACGAAAGAAGGACGGAACATGGCGATTATGTATTGACTACTGAGCTCTCAATGGCATAACCATCAAGGATAAATACCCTATTCTAGTAGTAGATGAATTGCTTGATGAAAGGGAGCACAAATCTTCATAAAGCTGGACCTTTGATCCGGGTATCATCAAATACAAGTATGCGAAGAAGACATACAGAAAACCACCTTTTGAACACACAACAACCACTATGAATTTTTGCTTTCTTCAAAAGAAGGTGGAATATCTTGGGCATATCATATCAGAGGAAGGTGTGGCAGAAGACCCCTTCAAAATTGAAGCAATGCAAAACTGGCCTACCCCGAGGAACGTAAAATTGCTACATGGCTTTCTGGGTTTAACAGGCTACTACTGCAAGTTCGTGAAAAACTATGGCGACATCAGTGCACCACTTACTTCCTTACTGAAAAAAGATGTCTTCCAATGGTCGGATAGAGCCTCTATTGCCTTCGACAAACTTAAGGCAGCTATGACGACGACGCCGGTGCTAACACTACCATATTTTAACCGACCCTTCATTATTGAGGTCGACGCATCTGGAGTCAGAATTGGAGCCATTCTCATGCAAGATGGCTGATCACTCGCATACACTAGCAAGGCATTATCTTCCTCCCATCAAAATAAGTCAACATATGATAAGGAGATGCTCGCCATTGTGCGTGCAGCAACGAGGTGGAGACCCTACTTGATTGGTCGACGATTTCAAAATAAAACCGACCATAAAAGTCTCAAGTACTTTTTGGAGCGAAAGATACCATCCCCTGAGCAGCAAAAATGGGTAACAAAACTTCTTGGATTTGATTTTGAAATAACTTACAAAAAGGGGAAAGAGAATGTTCTTGCATATGCGCTTTCGCAGCTACCCGAGAAAGTTGAAGTTTCGGTCGTTTCACTTCCGACCAGCGACTTCCTTGAGGATATTAAGATGGAATGGCAGGAAGATTCTGATACTAGTAAGATTATAAAAAAATTAGAGGAAGCACCAAGCCCCATGGCTCATTACAATCGGGACTCAAAAGAATTATGCTATAAGGGACGCATTGTGCTTGTGACAAATTCTACTTGCATCTTCAAGAGCAGATTTTGGACAAAGTTATTCCATATGCAGGGTACTAAATTGAAAAGGAGTATGACATATCACCCACAAACCAACAGCCAGACGAAGGTTTTAAATAGGTGCTTGGAGACAGCCCAAAGCCACCCACCAAATATGACTACCCAAAGAGAACTCCAAACCCAGCCAAGTGCCATTATTGATCGACGGATCGTGACTCGACGACGACGACCCACTAATGAAGTGCTAATAAAGTGGGCGAATCTACCAATAGAAGATGCCACTTAGGAGAACTATGACAACTTGAAGATCAAATTCCCAGAATTCACGAATCATCAGCCTCGAGGACAAGGCTGATTTAAAGAGGGTGGGTCTATTAGGACTCTAACTTGGAGAGTCCTAATTGAGAGGGACATTCATGTAAAATTGTTAGGACTCTAGCTAGGAGAGTCCTAATTGAGAGGGACATTCTGTTAGGACTCTAGCTAGGAGAGTCCTAATTGAGAAGGGCATTCAAGTAGGAGGTGTTTTCTTAGAGAAGAATTAGGAGTTGTATGGGAATAGGAGTCTTGACTATGAGTCCTACTAGGAGTTGGTTAGAAGTAAGAGTCTTAAGTAAGAGTCCTATTAGGAGTTAGGGTTTAGAAGCCCTATAAATAGCCATGTATTCCTTCTCTTTTTATAAGCAATAGATGAATCTTTTCTGCAGCCTTTGAGCAGCAATTTGGAGGGAGGAACCCCTATAGAGTTCCAAGGAGGCCGATCCCCTAAAGAGATCAACCCCAAGTTTAGAATCTGCAAGGGTTCTAACATAGAGACTCAAGATCCTGTATGGAGCATGATCTCAAAACCGAGCACTTCACCCGAAGAGAAAAAGATATTTTTATCAAATTTAATTTTGCTATTAGCTAAAGATCTTGGGAATGATGCCAAATAATGTACCCACAGGTAGTTATAGTCTACAGCATGTGTAGTCATAACTATCGCATTCGCACTCTATGAGTTACTTGGCTTTGTCTATGACTTGTATAGATAAAGCTATTTGTAGAAACTTTACACATAATCAATTTACTTTTACTTACCAAAAAAAAAAAACAAAACTTCGTTGCACTATCTACAACCGAAGCTGAGTACATTGCAGCTAGTGCATACTGTGCACAAGTTGTGTCAATGAAAAACACTTTAGAGGATTATAAGATTTATCCTAAAAATATCTCCATAAAATGCGATAACACAAGTGCAATATATTTAACAAAGAATCTCATTCAACACTCTAGAACAAAACATATTGATATTAGGCATCACTTTATCCGAGATCATGTCACTAATCTTGATGTAATCCTCGAGTTTATTAATACAAAACATCAATTAGCCGATATTTTTATAAAACCTTTAAGTGAAGAATAATTTGATTTTATTAAAAGAGAATTAGGAATTTTAATTTGTCCGAATGCATGAATTGAATGTATCTCTTTTCCGGATTATCTTTCAGTTAATGGATTTCTTGAATGAAGCTTTCATGAGTTTATGCCATATCAAGTTTACTTCATACCCTTGCTTCATCACTGAAATGATTTTTGATACACTCAATCACTTCATGGGTTTCATTGATAAATGCATCTCTTGGATTGATCTCTTATGAATTTTTATTGAGAAATGGATTTAATGTGATGCTCCTCTGATTATGAAGGCTTATTCATGGAATTTCTATTATCCTTCATATGATGATTCTTTCACAGAAATTCTTTCGTAATGAAGGAAGAATTTTTTTGATTTTTTTATGAGATGAACACTTGCAAGAGTGAGGATTTGATTTCACATGAATATCTTGATCTTCTTCATGAAACCCTAATTTTTGTCAAAAATGAAGCATGATTTTACTCAGTGTTTTTTATGACAAAGAGGGAAAAATAATTTTTGATGGAATCTATCACTTTAAATGTTTATAACTCTAGATTGAGAACTTTTGAATGGTACCATATCATGAATGCTTGAAATATGATTGGTATGATTTTTTTTTACAATTTGAAATATGACATGAATTTTTACCACACATGCATTATTGAGATTGTTCTCCTTTATGTTAATGACAAAGGGGGAGAAATAATACCAAAATATGATAAATTGATGACAAAATTATGCAATGTATTTCATCATATATACTTGAAATATTTGCTTAATAAATTTTCTTCATTATGACAAGATATCTAGAGCTTAACTTATAATTTTACAAATTGATATCATGCCATAGAAAGATGAATTGCTATCTTTGTCATCTTTCATATTTAAAATATCATACATGAAAATGGATGCCATGACTTGACATCATTTTGAGAATGTTAGATTATGATAGGAATCATGATGTGTGTATTGATAAGTTTAAATGAACTTAACTTATTAATATGTCTCTTGAATTCAAAGGCCTTGAATTCAAGAATGTCTTTTCTCAAGTATGGCATATAGATAGGGAGAGCTAAGGTTAACTCCGTCATCAATTGATTATCATCATAAAAAAGGGGGAGATTGTTGAATCTCGAATTTTGATGATGAAGTCAATTATAATTTATTTGATCTAATCTATATGTTGAGAAAAGTGTGTAGGATTAACTACGATGCCAGTAAGACATAAAGCTGGTGTTGTGCCGAAGTCAAGATCGAGATCACATTGGGAGTTCGAGAGTTCGTCAGAAGTTCTACGGGAACCAACCGAAAAGTCCAGGAGCTTGCCATAGAAGCTTATCAGAACTTGCCAAGAAGATCTTCGCAAAGTCCAAGAGCTTGCTAGGAGTCCACCGGAGCATTGACAAGAGTTCGTCGGATGTTCGTCGGAAGTACGCCGGAAGCTCGTCGGAAGAGCAATTGACGCACCAGAACAAGAAGTGTAGTAAACATATCTTAATTATCATAGTTAGAGTGTAAATTAAGTTAGGATTGAGAGATAATTTCACTAACTTAATTAGGGGCCAACTGGGCCCTTGATAGGGCTGAATTGGGCCAAATGGAGCAGCCCATTCAGCCCCAAAATTCCTGGCCGGTGGTGGCACTACCAGGAATAGGCGGTGGTACCACTAGAGCTCGATCTCCGAGCTCTGCCAAGCAGTGGTACTTCCCAAACTGAGTGGTAGTACTATCCAGTGTTAGGTGTCAGGTGATAGTACTGCCCAGTAATGGCGATGGTATCACTTGTACCCCGAAAATCCAAGATGAGACACTTCTTGGCTCCATTTTTTAAAGCTATCGGGGTCTATAAATACCTCACCCTTTTCTACATTAAAGGGCATGAAATCTTGATATATTCTTGAGTTTTTGAAGTGTTAAAGAGTTGTAAAAGTGCTAGAGTTCTCCTCCTCCCTTTCTAAGTGTTGAGATCATTCAAGAGATGAATGAAACTTGTAAGGGTTATCTCCTAAACCCGGCAAAAGGAGAAAAGCTATAAAAGGTGGTTGGCCTTCACCTATTGAAGGAAGTCCTTTAGTGGACGCTCGTGACCTCGTTGGAGGAGGAATCCGAAAGTGGATGTAGGTCACATTGACCAAACCACTCTAAAACTCAGTTTGCATTTACTCTGAGCAACTTTCTTTTATAGCAAACTATCTCTCCTCCTAATTCTTCTCTAAGAAACAACCTCCTAACCCTAGCCGGCCGCTTCATCTTTTTAATAGGGGTCGGCTAGGTAGGTTTTACATGAATGCCCCTCTCAATTATGACTCTCCTAGCTAGAGTCCTAACAGACATGCCCTCTTCAAATCAACCTTGTCCTTGAGGCTGACGATCCATGAATTCTGAGAATTTGATCTTCAAGTCGTTATAGTTCTCCCAAGTAGCGCCTTCTACTGGTAAGTTCACTCATTGTATTAGCACTTCAGTAGTAGGTCATCATCGTCGAGTCACGATCCATCGATCAATAATGACACTGGACTAGGTCTAGAGTTCTCCTTGGGTAGTCATATTTGGTGGATGGCTTTGGGCTATCTCCAAGCACCTATTCACCACTTCCATCTAGCCGTTAGTTTGTGAGTGATACGCTATACTCCTTTTCGATTTAGTACCCTATATCTGGAATAACTCTTTGGAAGGTGGCAGCCCTTCGATGAAGTCCATGGAGATGTTGTCTCCGATGGTGACATAGCCTTCGTCTATGCTAGTGAGCTTAGAGAATTGAGATGGATATCCAGTCATAGCTTTGAGTATTCACTATCAAGGTACCATCTCTTGTCCTAGCTTGTGATGGTGTATGTCACTACAAGAAAGGATAATTTTTAGCTACCCATTTACTTTTGGGTGCCTCAAAAACTGATCTACACTGTTTATTATGTTGCATAGAGTTTATCATAGTTCCTTTGGGAACCCAAATCAGTTTGTTCGGCCTAATTTTCTTGAATGGACAATGATACGTTTTATGTCCATGTTTGCAACAACAGTCGCATTTACTTTGGTGCTGAACATGTAAGATAGAGCTTTTTATGAAGGTGGTTGGATTTTGGTGAGAACTTCTCACAAATCTGATTCCACATCTTTTGGGAACATGGCCCTTATTTGTAAGGATCATGTTCAAAGACTTGCTACCAAACTATCATGGCATTTTTCATATTGAGCTAAACTATCATGTTATTCAGTTTTTAATTTATCAAAATTGCTAACAAGACTATCATGCTTATTTTTCAACAATTTATATTTTCTACTAATTGTTTTACATTCATCAAATAAGTCATGGAAAGCACTTAATAATTCATCAAAAGATAAATCTGCATCAATTAAATTTGTTACCTCCTCTCTGATGGCCATTAAGGCGTAATGAGCAACTTGCTCGGTGTTGGACTCCTCTTCTTTGGACGCGCTCGAGTCATCCCACGTTGCTTTGAGCGCCTTCTTCTTTGATGTTCTCTTCTTGGCTTGGGGACAATCACTTTTGTAGTGTCCTGGCTTTTTGTACTCATAGCAAATTACTTGGTTCTTTTTATGTTCAAATTTATTTTTTGTTTCATTTTTAAACTTATTTTTCTTAATAATTTTTTTGAATTTCCTTGTTAGAAGTGCCAAGTCATCGTCACAATTCTCATCACTTGAGTTTTCTCTCAAGTGGTCATATAAAGTTCTAAGTGTCAATACATTCCTATTCTTTGGAAGGATGTCTTCTTGCTATTCATGAGTCTTGCAAGTCATTTCATAGGTCATTAATGATCCAATTAGTTCTTCAAGAGGGAAGTTGTTTAAATCTTTAGCCTCTTGAATAGTAGTGATTTTAGGGTCCCAACTCTTAGGAAGGGATCTTAGAATCTTATTTACGAGCTCAAAATCCGAAAAACTTTTGCCGAATCCTTTTAAACCATTGACGACATCCGTAAAACGGGTGTACATGTCGCCAATAGTCTCGCTCGGTTTCATTCGGAAAAGTTCAAAAGAATGTATCAAAAAATTGATTTTTGACTCTTTCACTCTACTTGTGCCTTCGTGAGTCACTTCGAGTGTATGCCAAATATCAAATGCGGTTTCATAAACCGAAACACGATTGAACTCATTTTTATCAAGCGCACAAAATAAGGCATTCATAGCCTTTGCATTAAGAGTGAAAGTCTTCTTCGTTGTTGTATATATTTGAAGTCCCAATAATTTGTCTACCACTCAGACGAGAAACCTGTTCAATACTGTTTGATCATTTCTTAACAAACAGGCCTCCAACAGTACAATCAAAAACCAAATAAGTTTAAATAAGTTTAGCCTATGTTGTAATTTGAGCAACACAGGGTCCATAATAATCCTTTACTAAAACAGCAAAATACATGCATGACTTCAGTTATTGCATCAAAAAAATTACTTCAATTGAAAAAAGCAAAGATGTGCCACTGATTATTTTCATCACATGTAATATTATCATTTCAGTTTCCCCTGCGGAATTAACAAATTTCAATTGCAACTTAAACCAAAATCAAGAATAAAAAGTGACCTATATTGCTATAACTGCTACTACAAACACCATGAGTTTTGGGTTGCACCATGCTATCCAAACTGGACGTTAATATACATCCTAAAACCCAAGGCTTAACATCATCCAAAAGAGAAATATAAATTTGAAAATCCAAAAATACATCAATCTGGAACTGAGGGTAACACCACTATAGCCAAACAAAAAGCATAAAGAGTAGCTACAGATGATGATAACACAAATAAGTAAAGCCTAAAATCAACAGGTGTATAAAGAAAATAAATGACTTAACAAGTCAAACAAAAACATTGGCAAGAGTTAAAATACAAGGTAAGCCAAAAAAAAAAGTTGTTGCATATGTGATGCATAATTTACCTCTTTGATCTTGAACGAGAAGACCTTGATCTTCGACTGGATCTATCCTTTGATCGAGACCGAGATCGTGACCGATGAGACCGTGAGCGATGACTACGATGCCCATCTCTATCTTTGTCTCTATCTCTATCACTATCATGATCCCTGTGCCTATCGTACTCTCGACCTTGGAATAGGAAAGCGATAGTCTACTATGATTTTGTTGATGGTTCGACTGTCCACGCACATTCTCCAAGAACCATCTTTCTTAGGCACCAACAAGGCTGGAACTGCACAAGAACTCATGCTCTCCCGAATTAACCCCTTTTTCACTAATTCATCAACTTGCCTTTGAAGTTCTTCATGTTCTTTAGGACTCATTCTGTACGGAGCCTTATTAGGTAGAACAACCCCCGAAATAAGATCAATGTGATGTTGAATGTCTCTCAAAGGTGGAAGGCCATGTGGAATCTCTTTCGGTATAACATCTTGAAATTCTTCTAGGATTGGTTGCATGATTTTTGGTGTCTCCTTATGTTGTTCATTCTCCTCTAATACCATTAGGGCCAAAACATGACCGCCCTTGTCCAATTCATATTTGCATTCTCTATAAGAAATAAAAGCACTAACTTCCTTCTTTGGCACACTGATTTCGGAAGGTTGTAATGGAGCTAAGATAATCTTCTTTTCATTCACATTAAAAGAATAAGTATGTTTATAACCATCATACAACACTCTTCTATCATAATGCCAAGGTCTTCCCAATAGTAAATGACAAGCATCCATAGGGGCAACATCACACCACACTTTATCTTTATAATACTTGCCAATAGAAAATGAAACTAAACATCTTTTAGTTACCTTGATGTCATTTCCTTTTTGCAACCAACATAATTGGTATGGATGTGGATGAGAGATCGTATCCAACTTCAGCTTCTGCACCATCTCCAAAGAAACCACGTTCACAAAACTGCCACTGTCAATGATCACCAAGCACACCTTGCCAAGAGAAGTGCATTTAGTGTGAAACACATTTTTTCTCACCCAACTTTTATCATTGGCCACATATGACACTTGTAAACTACGTTGCAATACAATAGACAAACCATGATCAGCATAAGTAATCTCTTCCTCATCATCATCGTATTTTGGTTTGTCGTCAGCTTCATCTTCGCCTCTATCACTATGATCTTCAACCAAAGTTACAATCCTCCTATTTGGACAATCCGAAGCAATATGCCAAAAACCATGACATTTGAAACATTTTCGGCCACTTGGGGTAGAAGAATTAGGTGTTTTTCTGTTGCCAGCAGACTCTTCACCCTTTTCTTGCACGTTCGATATCACCTTGCTTTGGACAGTAGGCTTGGAACTTCCTCCTTTTGTGTAGCCTTCTTTTGAGCCATACCGAAAACTCTTTTCAAACTTCTGTTGCTTTTCAACTTTTAATGCCAGCTTGCTCACATCATTTAAAGACCAATATGGCTATAGCTGAACAACTTTAGCAATCTCATACTTCAGACCTCCTAAGTATCTTGCAATTGTTTGCTCTTCCAGTTCCACAAGCTCTCCTTTTAACATCAAATTATCAAATTCTGTAGTGTACTCCTCCACACTAAGATCTTTTTGCTTGAAATCATGTATTTTGAGAAAGATCTCTTGTATATAATTATCAGGTAAATATTTTCTCTTTAGCTCCCTTTTCATTTTCTCCCATTTAACGATCTTACTCTTCCCCTCACGTTCTCTTTGTTTCTTCAGATTTTCCCACCAAAAAGATGCATTCCGCTTGAGTTTGAGTGCCACAAGCTTGACCTTCTTTTGTTCTAGTGGTTCATGAAAATCGAAGATTCTTTCTACTGTATTAAGCCAATCGATAAAGTCATCAACATTTATTTTCCCTTCAAATTCTGGAATATCAAATCTGGGATTATATTTATTCTGCCACTCGTCTTGGACTTTATTTCTTCTCCGACATCTTCTTGACTCCCTTGGAAGATGATGTGTTTCATCATCAGAAGTAAACTCTCGAGTGTCATTTTCATGCTGGTTGTGTCTACTTTGAAGTTCGTCGATTATTTCATTTTTTTCTTGTAGGCTATGCAGCAATTTTTGTAGCTGCAGCCTCAACGACTCAGCGTCATTTTCATGGTCGCCACCTTCACCAACTACATCTTTTCCATTCCGGCTTGCCATGATCTCTAGCCTATAGCTCTGATACCAAACTGATACCGGGGAGGGTAAAAATGCAGAATGGATTTCCAAATAACACCGATGGAAAATTTGTTCAGATAGAAAATGTCACAGTAGATAAGGAAGAACTGATACCAGAAGCACTAACGAAATAGCTTAGATAAAAACGAAAAGTAGCTCACCAAAAAATTTAAAATCGCAATGGGATATAGAAAGTTCACCACCCAACAGAAATTAAACGAGGATACATAACTAGAAAATAAAAGACTCACCACTCAAGGACGCATCCAAGAGATACAGAGTTTAAGGGGTTCTCTAAGAGTTTCTGCCCAGATATCCTCAGTTTCTAAAGTCCTTTCTAAGTCCTAAACACCAAAATAAATACTAGTGCATGAAACAAACCTTCATGCATAGGGAATTTCGAAATTAAGTGTTTACAGCTACTAACCAACTATTTTAATGCACTCATTGGTAATGAAGAAATGTTCACAGCTGCCAACCAACTCCTTTAATGCGTTCCTTTGTCTTGAAGAAAAGCACCTTGAAACAGCTTTAACTTTGTGCAGAGAATATGCTGATGAGCTGTCATATTTGAGTGTGCTGAGATAAAGATTATGAGGCATCATTATTGACTGAAAAAGATACTAGATCATAATCAAGGCTCATATAATCAGATTGTAGTAAATTAGACACTTGTTAGGACTCTAGCTTGGAGAGTCCTAATTGAGAGGGACATTCATGTAAAAATGTTAGGACTCTAGCTAGGAGAGTCCTAATTGAGAGGGACATTCTGTTAGGACTCTAGCTAGGAGAGTCCTAATTGTGAGGGGCATTCATGTAGGAGGTTTTTTCTTAGAGAAGAATTAGGAGTTGTAAGGGAATAGGAGTCTTGAGTAGGAGTCCTATTAGGAGTTGGTTAGAAGTAAGAGTCTTAAGTAGGAGTCCTATTAGGAGTTAGGGTTTAGAAGCCCTATAAATAGTCATGTATTCCTTCTCTTTTCTGAAGCAATAGATGAATCTTTTCTGCAGCCTTTGAGCAGCAACTTGGAGGGAGGAACCCCTATAGAGTTCCAAGGAGGCCGATCCACTAAAGAGATCAACCCCAAGTTTAGAATCTGCAAGGGTTCTAACACTTGGTATCAGAGCAGCATTCTTGGTGTCTCGCTGCCCTTCTACAGCCACCCATCAACCCTCTACAACCATCCAAAGCAATTCCCACAATTGCTTAAAAGATCGTCACCGAATTCCGCCATCATCTCCACCACCACGGATCATCCTTTAATCTCCCCATGAATTGCAACATGTTTTGGTTTCCTACCTTACTGCTGCTGCAATTTAGTTATCCTTATTTGAAAATAAAAAAAAATATTGTTCCTATATTGCTGCATAAACTTTTCGTCACAAAGCTTTCATCTCTACGACGAAAGATACATTGCAGAATTCCAGCCGCATAGCACCATCTTTTTGATCTTGCTACTGTGCTTTTTCTATCCAAATTTCTACGAAATTTTTATGACATCTTTGACACTTCCTAACAGTGAATTTACCTTTGGTTTCATCAAAAAATTCTCAATATAAACTACTGATCTTTTATGTCCAATCTGCTACACTTGAATTGCAGAATTCAAGCCGCATAGCACCATCTGTTTGATCTTGCTACTGTGCTTTTTCTATCCAAATTTCTACGAAATTTTTATGACATCTTTGAAACTTCCTAACAGTAGATTTCCCTTTGATTTCATCGAAAAATTCTTAATATAAACTATTGATCTTTTATGTCCAATCTGCTGCACTTGAAAATCTATGCTGCAGAAAATTTCAGCTGCATATCGTTGCCTTAACCCATCTATTTGCAATCTTTTTTGAATGAAATTTCTTATACACTTAATAGATCATCTTGGCTTCCATCTAAGATTGATCTATTAAGAAATTCATCTCTAAAAATGATTTTATATTGCTGCAAATTTTCATCGTAACCCGCTGAAATTTTTCGATGACAATTCTGCTATCGCAACTTGCACCAATTTCCTTGCTGTTATACTGCCGAATTTTTCTTGATTAAATTAGTCATCCTTGCTGTCATATAAACTGTGATTTTGCTATCAATTCCCTCCTCAATTCTCTCAAGTTTTTGGTGGAAATTACGTCGAGAAATCGCTATTTCTTCGACGATAATTCTGCTCTTACAAGACAGCACATAATTGCTGCAACTTCCACTGATTTCTCTCAAACCTTTGCTGCCATCTACCACAGATCCAAAACTTTCATCCACAGCCCTAAAACTCCACCAAACCACACCCTCAAACTGCACCCAAAACAGCCACAAAATAAGCCTAAATCGTAGCCTACATCCACCGATCTACCAACCCTTTCGACCATCACTTCTCTCAACCTATACATGCCTTTAACCTGACAACAAAAGAGAGATCTTAACATCATAGATTTGGAGGCATATACTATGGCATCTAAGGCGGCAATCGATGCTAAATTCGAAGCCTTGGAGGCACGAATGGAGGATAAGATTCGGACGCTCTTTATCGAACTTAGATTGGGCCGACTACTAAGCCCGAAAAAATCATATCACGGAGAGAGCTTTGCCCAATCGCACTAGGCCCGAAGAGATGAGTTCCAAGGGAGGGGAGGCTCTATGATCGATCCCAATTATCCACGCATAAGGGTGGACTTCCCTAGATGGGAAGAAGGAGACCCGATTGGTTGGATCTTGCACGCGGAGCGATATTTTCGGTACCACAAAACCGCAGATGCATCTATGGTGAAAATTGCAGCTATACATCTTGAAGGGGATGCTATACAGTAGTTTGACTGGTTTGAACATACTTATGGAGTCCTTTCATGGCGACAATTCAAAGAAGGACTGCTGATTCGCTTCAGACCAACCGATTACAAGAATATTGACGAACAACTAGCAAAGATCCAACAAACCTCCACCATTCAGGAGTACCAAACCAGGTTTGAAAGGTTATCTAATCAAACTCATGATTGGTCTCAAAAACAGCTATTATGGACCTTCATTGAGGGCTTGAAGCCGGAGATCCGAGGAGAGGTTAAAGCGCGACAACCGTATACGCTTATGGCAGCCATCTCTTTCGCACGACATCAAAAGGAGCAATTGAACCATGAAGCTCGGAGGACTAGGGTGTCTCCTCAACCAGTAATATTGAAGCCCTTAGCCCCCCCTACTGTCGACCAAGTCCCTACACTAAAGAGGTTAACAAGAGAAGAGCTTCGGGAGCGATATGCGAAGGGGTTATGTTGGCATTGTAACGAGCCGTGGAGCCGTGAGCATCGCTGTAGTAAAGGGGGACTTCTTATGATTGAACCGATAGAAGAAGAGGTCATTGAACATCCAAAAGAGAGCCTTGAACATGAAGAAGAAAATGCAGAAGAAGAGCCACAACCGACCGAAGTTACGGTACATACACTAGCTAGCTACTCAAACCCGCAAACGATGAAAATTGGAGGCCTTCTCAAACAACAACCAATCACTGTTCTCATCGACACGGGCAGTACTACTAACTTCCTAAATAGTAAGCTTGCTGTTCGGATATCATTACCTATCGAGAATCGCTGCAGGTTTGATGTTAAGGTCATCGACGGACGGATTTTGAATTGTGATCATAGGCGCTTGTAGGAGAAACTATTGCTGCAGGACCAAAAGATAATTACAGATTTCTTCCTTCTCCCGCTTAACAATCATGAGGCCATGCTCAGAATTAAATGGTTGACAACATTAGGTGATATTTCTTGGAATTTTATGAAACTAATTATGAAATTTTACAGTAAGGAGAAACAGGTGACATTGCACGGGAAACGTGGGGGCGACATAACAACGATTTGCACACAACAAATGGAGAATGTTTTGCATAAAGCATGCAGCGGCTTTTTGGTACAACTTGAGCAGCAAACTAAGGGAAAGCCAACAGAATTTGAAGATCCAAATCTACTTCCTTTGTTTGCTGAATTTTCAAATATATTTGACGAACCGCGTAACCTACCTTTTACCTGTCGGCATGATCATTGTATAATGATTCTTCCAGGCAAATCTTCAGCAAATGCTCGAAACAAGAGTTATTCGGCCAAGTTGCAACCTCTACTCTTCGCCGGTACTACTTGTACGCAAGAAGGACGGAACAAGGCAAATATGTGTTGATTACCGAGCTCTCAATGGCATAATCATCAAGGACAAATACTTTATTCCAATAGTAGATGAATTGCTAGATGAAAAGGAGCACAAATCTTTACAAAGCTGGACCTTTGATCCGGGTATCATCAGATACGAGCATGCGAAGAAGACATACGAAAAACCACCTTTTGAACACACAACAACCACGAATTTTTGCTTTCTTCAACAAAAGGTGGAATATCTTGGGCATATCATATCGGAGGAAGGTATGGTAGTGGACCCCTTCAAAATTGGAGCAATGCAAAACTGGCCAACCTCGAGAAACATAAAATTGCTACATGGCTTTCTGGGTTTAACAGGCTACTACCGCAAGTTCGTGAAAAACTATGGAAAGATCAGTGCACCACTTACTTCCTTACTAGAAAAAGATGTCTTCCAATGGTTGGACAGAGCCTCCGCTGCATTCAACAAACTTAAGGCAACTATGACGACGACGCCGGTGCTAACACTACCAGATTTCAACCGACCCTTCATTATTGAGGCCGACACATTTGGAGTATGAATTGGAGCCATTCTCATGCAAGATGGTCGACCACTCGCATACACTAGCAAGGCATTATCTCCCTCCGATCAAAATATGTCAACATATGATAAGGAGATGCTCGCCATTGTGCGCGCAGCAACAGAGGTGGAGATTGTACTTGATCAGGCGATACTTTCAAATCAAGACCGACCATAAAAGCCTAAAATATCTCTTGCGGCAGAAGATATCTTCCCCCGAGCAGCAAAAATGGGTAACAAAACTTCTTGGATTTGATTTTGAAATAACTTACAAAAAGGGGAAAGAGAATGTTCTTGCAGATGCGCTTTCGCAACTACCCAAGCAAGTTGAAGTTTCGACCGTTTCACTTCCGACCAGCGACTTCCTTGAGGATATTAAGATGGAATGGCAGGAAGATTCATATACTAGTAAGATTATAAAAAAATTGGAGGAAGGACCAAGCCCCATGGCTCATTACAATTGGGACTCAAAAGAATTACACTATAAGGGACGCATTGTGCTTGTGACAAATTCTACTTGCATCTTCAATAGCAGATTTTGGACAAAGTTATTCTATATGCAGGGTACTAAATTGAAAAGGAGTACGACATATCACCCACAAACCAATAGCCAACCGGAAGTTTTAAACAGGTGCTTGGAGACAGCCTAAAGCCACCCACCAAATATGACTACCCAAAGAGAACTCCAGACCCAGCCAAGTGCAATTATTGATCGACGGATCGTGACTCGACGACGACGACCCACTAATAAAGTGCTAATACAGTGGGTGAACCTACCAAAAAAAGATGCCACTTGGGAGATCTATGACGACTTTAAGATCAAATTCCCAGAATTCATGAATCATCAGCCTCGAGGACAAGGCTGATTTGAAGAGGGCGGGTCTGTTAGGACTCTAGCTTGGAGAGTCCTAATTGAGAGGGACATTCTGTTAGGACTCTAGCTAGGAGAGTCCTAATTGTGAGGGACATTCATGTAGGAGGTTTTTTCTTAGAGAAGAATTAGGAGTTGTAAGGGAATAGGAGTCTTGAGTATGTGTCCTATTAGGAGTTGGTTAGAAGTAAGAGTCTTAAGTAGAAGTCCTATTAGGAGTTAGGGTTTAGAAGCCCTATAAATAGTCATGTATTCCTTCTCTTTTCTGAAGCAATAGATGAATCTTTTCTACAGCCTTTGAGCAGCAACTTGGAGGGAGGAACCCCTATAGAGTTCCAAGGAGGCCGATCCCCTAAAGAGATCAACCCCAAGTTTAGAATCTGCAAGGGTTCTAACAACACTCCCGTGTCACTAATTCACCCCCCCCCCCCTTCTTACTGCTCTTGATCCTAACACTCTCTTGGGTTTCAAACCAAATGAGAGTGACCTTTCTCTGATATTAATTGTTAGGATCAAGAGCGTGTTAGAACTCTTGCAGATTCTAAACTTGGGGTTCATCTCTTTAGGGGATCGGCCTCCTTGGAACTCTATAGGGGTTCCTCCCTCCAAGTTGCTGCTCAAAGGCCTGCAGAAAAGATTCATCTATTGCTTATGAAAAGAGAAGGAATACATGGCTATTTATAGGGCTTCTAAACCCTAACTCCTAATAGGACTCCTACTTAAGACTCTTACTTTTAACCAACTTCTAGTAGGACTCATAGTCAAGACTCCTATTCCCTTATAACTCCTAATTCTTCTCTAAGAAAACACCTCCTACTTGAATGCCCCTCTCAATTAGGACTCTCCTAACTAGAGTCCTAACAGAATGTCCCTCTCAGTTAGGACTCTCCTAACTAGAGTCCTAACAGTTTTACATGAATGTCCCTCTCAATTAGGACTCTCCAAGCTAGAGTCCTAACAGACTCGCCCTCTTCAAATCAGCCTTGTCCTCGAGGCTGATGATTCGTGAATTCTGGGAATTTGATTTTCAAGTCGTCATAGTTCTCCCAAGTGGCATCTTCTATTGGTAGATTCGCCCACTTTATTTGCACTTCATTAGTGGGTCGTCGTTGTCGAGTCACGATCCGTCGATCAATAATGGCACTTGGCTGGGTCTGGAGTTCTCTTTGGGTAGTCATATTTGGTGGGTGGCTTTGGGCTGTCTCCAAGCACCTATTTAAAACTTTCGTCTGGCTGTCGGTTTGTGGGTGATATGTCATACTCCTTTTCAATTTAGTACCCTGCATATGGAATAACTTTGTCCAAAATCTGCTCGTGAAGATGCAAGTATAATTTATCATAAGCACAATGCATCCCTTATAGTGTAATTCTTTTGAGTCCCAATTGTAATGAGCCATGGGGCTTGGTGTTTCCTCCAATTTTTTGATAATCTTACTAGTCTCTGAATCTTCCTGCCATTCCATCTTAATATCTTCAAGGAAGTCGCTGGTTAGAAGTGAAATGGCCGAAACTTCAGCTTGCTCGGGTAGCCGCGAAAGCGCATCTGCAAGAAAATTCTCTTTCCCCTTTTTGTAAGTTATTTCATAATCAAATCCAAGAAGTTTTGTTACCCATTTTTGCTGCTCAGGGGATGATATCTTTCGCTCCAAAAAGTACTTGAGGCTTTTATGGTCAATTTTAATTTGAAATCGTCGACCAATCAAGTAGGGTCTCCACCTCGTTGCAGCGCGCACAATGGCGAGCATCTCCTTATCATATGTTGACTTATTTTAATGGGAGGAAGATAATGCCTTGCTAGTGTATGCGAGTGATTGACCATCTTGCATGAGAATGACTCCAATTTTGACTCCAAATGCGTCGACCTCAATAATGAAGGGTCGGCTGAAATCTGGTGGTGCTAGCCCTGGCGTTGTCGTCATGGCTACCTTAAGTTTGTTGAAGGCAACAGAGGCTCTGTCCGACCATTGAAAGACATCTTTTTTCAGTAAGGAAGTAAGTGGTGCACGGATCTTTCCATAGTTTTTCATGAACTTGCGGTAGTAGCCTGTTAAACCCAAAAATCCATGCAGCAATTTTATGTTCCTCGGGGTCGGCCAGTTCTGCATTGCTTCTATTTTGGAGGGGTCCACTACTACACCTTCCTCTGATATGATATGCCCATGATATTCCACCATTTGTTGAAGAAAGCAAAAATTCGTAGTGGTTGTTGTGTGTTCAAAAGGTGGTTTTCGTTATGTCTTCTTCGCACACTCATATTTGATGATACCAGGATCAAAGGTCCAACTTTGTAAAGATTTGTGCTCCCTTTCATCTAGCAATTCATCTGCTATTGGAATAAGGTATTTGTCCTTGATGGTTATGCCATTGAGAGCTCGGTAATCAACACATATTCGCCATGTTCCGTCCTTCTTACGTACAAGTAGCACCGGTGAAGAATAGAGGTTGCAACTTGGCCGAATAACTCCTGTTTCGAGCATCTCTTTTACAATCCTTTCTATTTCATCCTTCTAGAGATGTAGATATTGATATGGTCGAGTATTTGCTGGAGGTTTGCCTGAAAGAATCGTTATATAATGATCAAACCGAAGAGTAAGGGGTATGCTGCGCGGTTCATCAAATATATCTGAAAATTCAGCAAGCAAAGGAAGTAGATTTGGATCTTCAAATTCTGTTGGCTCTCTCTTACTTTGCTGCTCAAGTTGTACCAAAAAGCTGCTGTATACTTTATGCAAAATCTTCTCCATTTGTTGTGTGCAAATCGTTGTTACGTCGCCCCCACATTTCCTGTGCAGTATCACTTGTTTCTCCTTACAGTAAAATTTCATAATTAGTTGCAAAAAATTCCAAGAAATATCACCTAATATCATCAACCATTTAATTCTAAGCATGGCCTCATGATCATCAAGAGGGAGGAGGAAGAAATATGCTTTTATCTCTTGGTCCTGCAGCAACAGTTTCACCTGCGGGCACCTATGATCACACTTCAAAATCCGTCCGTTGGCGACCTTAACGACAAACCTGTTGCAATTCTCAATAGGTAAGTTCATATGGACAGCAACCTTACTGTTTAAGAAGTTATTAGTGCTGCCCGTGTTGATGAGAACAGTGATCGGTTATTGTTTGAGAAGGCCTCCAACTTTCATCGTTTGCGGGTTTGAGTAGCCAGCTAGTGTATGTACCGTAACTTCGGTCGGTTGTGGCTCTTCTTCTGCATCTTCTTCTTCAAGTTTAAGGCTCTCTTCTGGATGTTCAATGACCTCTTCTTCTATCGGTTCAATCATAAGAAGTCCCCCTTTACTACAGCGATGCTCACGGCTCCACGGCTCGTCACAATGCCAACATAACCCCTTCGCATATTGCTCCCGAAGCTCTTCTCTTGTTCACCTCTTTGGTATAGGGACTTGGTCGATAGTAGGGGGGCTAAGGGCTTCAATATTACTGGTTGAGGAGCGACCCTAGTCCTCCGAGCTTCATGGTTCAATTGCTCCTCTTGATGTCGTGCGAAAGAGATGGCTGCCATAAGCGTATACGGTTGTCACGCTTTAACTTCTCCTCGGATCTCCGGCTTCAAGTCCCCAATGAAGGTCCTCAATAGTTGTTTTTGAAACCAATCATGAGTTTGATTAGATAACCTTTCAAACCTGGTTTGGTACTCCTGAATGGTGGAAGTTTGTTGGATCTTTGCTAATTGTCCATCAATATTCTCGTAATCGGTTGGTCTGAAGCGGATCAGCAGTCCTTCTTTGAATTGTTGCCATGAAAGGACTCCATAAGTATCTTCAAACCAGTCAAACCACTGTATAGCATCCCCTTCAAGATGTATAGCTGCAATTTTCACCATAGATGCATTCGCGGTTTTGTGGTACTGAAAATATCGCTCCGCGCACGAGATCCAACCAATCGGGTCTCCTTCTTCCCATCTAGGGAAGTCCACTCTCATGTATGGATAGTTGGGGTTGGTCATAGAGCTTCCCCTCTTTTGGAAGTCATATCTTTGGGCTTGGTGTGATTGGGCAAAGTTCTCTCCTTCATATGATTTCTTCGGGCTTAGTGGTCGACCCAATCTGAGTTCGGTAAAGAGCGTCCGAATCTTATCCTCCATTCGCGCCTCCAAGGCTTCGAATTTAGCATTGATTACTTCCTTAGATGCCATAGTATATGCCTTCAAATCTATGATGTTATGATCTCTCTTTTGTTGTTAGGTTAAAGGCATGTATAGGTTGAGAGAAGTGATGGTCGAAAGGGTTGGTGGATCGGTGGATGTAGGCTATGATTTAGGCTTGTTTTGTGGCAGTTTTGGGTGCAGTTTGAGGGTGTGGTTTAGTGGAGTTTTAGGGCTGTGGATGAATGTTTTGGATCTGTGGTAGATGGCAGCAAAGGTTTGATAGAAATCAGTGGAAGTTGCAGCAAGTATGTGCTGTCTTGTAAGAGTAGAATTGTCGTCGAAGAAACAATGGTTTCTCGATGTAATTTCTACCAAAAGCTTAAGAGAATTGAGGAGGGAATTGATAGCAAAATCACAGATTATATGATAGAAAGGATGTCTAATTTAATCAAGAAAATTTCAGCAGTATAACAGTAAGAAAATTGGTGCAAGTTGCGATAGCAGAATTATCGTTGAAAATTCCTTAATATATTAATCTTATATGGAAGCCAAGATGATCTACGAAGTGTATAAACAATTTCATTCAAAAAAGATTGCAAATAGATGGGTTAAGGCAACAATATACCGCTGAAATTTTCTGCAGCACAGATTTTGAAGTATAGCAGATTGGACGTAAAAGATCAGTGGTTTATATTAAGAATTTTTTGATGAAACCAAAGGGAAATCTACTGTTAGGAAGTGTCAAAGCTATCATAAAAATTTCGTAGAGATTTGGATAGAAACAATATAGTATCAAGATCAAACAAATAGTGCTATGCAGCTGAAATTTTACAATGCAGATTTTCAGGTATAGCAGATTAGACGTAAAAGATCAATGGTTTATATTGAGAAATTTTTGAAAAAACCAAAGGGAAATCTGCTGTTAGGAAGTGTCAAAGATGTCATAAAAATTTCATAGAAATTTGGATAGAAAAAGCACAGTAGCAAGATCAAACAGATGGTGCTATGTGGCTGGAATTCTGCAATGTATCTTTCATCGTAGAGATGAAAACTTTGTGACGAAAGGTTTATGCAGCAATATAGGAATAGTTTTTTTTTTTTGCATTTTCGAATAAGGATAACTAAATTGCAGCAGTAGTAAGGTAGGAAACCAGAACCTGTTGCAATTCACGGGGAGATCAAAGGATGATCCGCGGTGGTGGAGATGATGGCGAAATTCGGCGACGATCTTTTAAGCAATTGTGGGAATTGCTTTGGGTGGTTGTGGAGGGCTGATGGATGGCAGTGGAAGGGCAGCGAGATGCCAAGAATGCTGCTCTGATACCAGGTGTTAGAACCCTTGCAGATTCTAAACTTGGGGTTGATCTCTTTAGGGGATCGGCCTCCTTGGAACTCTATAGGGGTTTCTCCCTCCAAGTTGCTGCTCAAAGGCCTACAGAAAAGATTCATCTATTGCTTATGAAAAGAGAAGGAATACATGGCTATTTATAGGGCTTCTAAACCCTAACTCCTAATATGACTCCTACTTAAGACTCTTACTTCTAACCAACTCCTAGTAGGACTCATAGTCAAGACTCCTATTCCCTTACAACTCCTAATTCTTCTCTAAGAAAACACCTCCTACTTGAATGCCCCTCTCAAGTAGGACTCTCCTAGCTAGAGTCCTAACAGAATATCCCTCTCAATTAGGACTCTCCTAGCTAGAGTCCTAATAGTTTTACATGAATGTCCCTCTCAATTAGGACTCTCCAAGCTAGAGTCCTAACAGAGCGGCACTAAGCGGGGGGGGGGGGGGGGGGGGGGGGTGAATTAGGGTAGCGAAAAAAAGCATTGATTTCGATAAATATTCTTTTCGATTCAATCTGTTTCGGAAATAAACTCTTCTTGAAAGCTTTTGTAAGAGTGCAAAGAGAAGGTTAAGGAAATTTGAAGTAATATAAATTGCACAAATAGAAAAGCAAACCAAAATTTAGAGTGGTTCGGTCGTTATGACCTATATCTACTTCCGATTTCTACTCCGTCGACATCACCGGCATCTACTAATGGTCCTCCTTCAATACGCGAAGACCAACCATCGCTTTACAATGCTTTCTCCTTTTCATAAGTTTAGGACATAACCCTACAAGTCTTACACCTCTCTTGAATGATCTCAACAATTAGAAAGGGAGGAAGAGTACTCTAGCACTTTTATAACACTTTAACACTTCAAAGACTCAAGATTATGCCAATACTTTCAAGCCTTTTCATGCAGAAAAGGGTGGGATATTTATAGGCCTCAACGGCTTTAAAATTGGAGCAAAAAAGTGTCTCATCCCAGTTTTCCAAGGTACTGGCGGTACCATCGACATTACAGGGCGGTACCACCACCTAACAAAGCTCGAGACCGAGCTCTGGTGATACCACCGCCTGACAGGGGTGGTACCACCATTGGCAGCATTAACTATCGATGGTACAATCGCCTAGAATACCTAGGAGACCGGGTCTACCAAGTGGTGCCATCGTCGACCGTGATTTCAAGTGCTGAATAGGCTATTCAATCCAGCCCAATTCAGCCCTATTAAGGGCCTGGTTGGCCCCTAACCAAGTTATTAGGATTACCTCCCGATCCTAACTCAACTAATATTCTAACTATGATTAAGGAAAACAATTAGTCCAGTATGTCGATTTTTCTTTTGGCAAACCTTCGGTAAAACTTTCGACGAGCTTCCGACAAACTCTCGACGAACTCTCGGTGATCTTCTGACTAGCCCTCGGTGATCTTTTGATTACTTCTTGGCGATCTTCCAAAGAGCTCTCAGTGATCTTCTAACGAGCCTCCGACGAACTCTCGATGTTCAGATGATGTACCGGAAGTGTGTCGGGATGATACCGGGGAGGGTAAAAATGCAAATGGATTTTGAAAGAACACCGATAGAATAGTTGTTCAGATAGAAAATGTCACAGAAGGCAATGAACGAACTCTTGAAGAAACTTCGGTAAAACGAAAAATAGTTCACCACCAAGTTTAAAATCAAAAGGGATACAGAAAAATCACCACCCTAATGACAATAAATAAGGATACATAACTAAAAGCAAAAGACTCACCACTCAAGGACACTTCCAAGAGATACAGAGTTCACAAGAGCACTCCAAGAGAGCTTCTGCCAATATTCTTAGTTTTCTCAAGTCCTTTCTAAATCCTAAACACCAAAATAAATTCTAGTGCATGAAACAACCCTTCATGCATAGGGAATTTCGAAATTAAGTGTTTACAGCTACTAACCAACTATTTTAATGCACTCATTGGTAATGAAGAAATGTTCACAGCTGCCAACCAACTCCTTTAATGCATTCCTTTGTCTTGAAGAAAAGCACCTTGAAACAGCTTTAACTTTGTGCAAAGAATATGCTAATGAGCTATCATATTTGAGTGTGCTGATATAAAGATTATGAGGCATCATTATTGACTGAAAAAGATACTAGATCATAATCAAGGCTCATATAATCAGATTGTAGTAAATTAGACACTCCCGTGTCAATCTCCCCTAGTTGAATGAGACTTGACCTCAAGTCTTCGTTTGATTCATCAACATGATTATAAAAAGGACTCAAATCAGCCACATTAAATGTTGGGGATACTCCGTAATCTTCAGGTAGCTCTATCTCATAAGTATTTCTGCCAATTCTCTTAAGTACCTTGAATGGACCATCCGTCTTTGGTTTCAATTTTCCAAATTTGCCCGTTGGAAACCTCTCCTTCCTTAGATGAATCCAGACCAAATTTGGTCTTCAAGCTTTGTTAGAGAGGTGCAACCGCCCCTAACAAAGGTGGCACCGCCCAGAGGCTTAGTCTTCGAGCTATACCAAGCGGTGCAACCGCCCCAGTCAGGAGGTGCAACCGCCTGATCCCAAAATTTCGGGAATTGACAGATTTGAGCTCCAAATTTGAACTGGGTTGGGGCCTATAAATACCCCACCCATTCAGCACTGAAAGCACAGAACACACACTCGAAATCTTGTTGCCTTTCTGTGGTTCTTAGAGCTCAAAACTACTAGTTCTCCTCTTTCTGTTCTTCAAAGTTTGAGTTGTAAAGAGAGGAGAGAAAACTTTTGTAAGGGTTGTCTCCTAAGCCCGTCAAAAGGAGTGAATCTATAAGAGGGTGGTTGGCCTTCGCCTATTGAAGGAAGGCCTCTAGTTGACGTCGGTGACCTCGCTGGTGGAGGAAGCCAAAAGTGGAGTAGGTCAAGATTGACCGAACCACTCTAAATCTCGGTTTACATTTCCTTTGAGCATTTTACCTTCACTGCAAACTTCTCACTAGCTTACTGCCCTCTGCGATTTTACGAACGAGTTTCAAGGTTCAAACGTAAATCTACGTTTAGACGTAAATATGTGTTTAAACGTAAATCTGCTTTTTCGTATGATCATCATATTACAGATTGCGTTTACGTTTTGAGCTTTACCATAATTGCACACTGCCTTTATACTCCTGCTTAAACTGCGTCTTATCTAATCAAATTATTTACAAATCAGCATTTAGACGTAAATCAGTTTCTTCGTACGAACGTCGGATTTCAATTTGCGCCGATATTCTGGTTTTCATCATAGCTGCAAACTACCTGCATAGATTGACTTTAACCTTGCTTAGTATCAACTTTTATACAGAAGTTGTTTTTATCGTTCGAACGCAGCTTTCGATTTTAATCGCAGAAAGTTTTCCGCTGCACTAATTCACCCCCCCCCTCTTAGTGCTCTCGATCCTAACAGTTACTCCTACTTTATTATTTTTATTGATGATTTCTCAAGGTATAGACATGTATACTTGATGAAGTACAAGTCCGAGCCCTTCGAGAAATTCAAAGAGTATAAGAATGAAGAGAAGAATCCTATTGGAAAGAGTATCAAGACTTTTCGATCAGATCGAGGAGATGAGTACTTGAGTATAGAGTTCACCTAGTTCCTCAAGGACCATGGAATTTTGTTCCAATGGACATCTCCTTATACACCCTAGCTCAATGATGTATCCGAAAGGAGGAATCACACACTGTTAGACATGGTGTGGTCCATGATAAGTTTCACCGACCTCCACGTTATTGAATCTCAGATTTTGATGATGAAATCAATTGATAAATTATTGATCTAATCCATATGTTGAGAAGAGTGTTGCAAGATTAAGTACGATAATAAATAATGCATAAAGTAGATATTGGGCTAGAGTCAAAGATCTAACGATATGTCAAAGATTCGGACAATGTGTCAAAAGCTCGTCAAGAGTTTTTTGAGAGCTCGTCGAGAGTTCGTCAGGAGTTCGCCGAGATTTTGTTGAGGGGTTCGTCGAGAGTTCATCGGGAGTTTATTGAGAGTTTGTCGGGAATTCACCAAGAATTCATCAGGAGTTCACTAAAAGCTTAATCAGAGTTCACCATAAGTTTGTCGAGACGTCGCCAGAAGAACAATTGGCACACCTGATAAAGATTGATTAGTTAATGCCTTAATTATCATAGCTAGAACTTAGATTAAGTTAGGATTGAGAGGTAACTCCACTAACTCAATTAGGAGCCAATTGGGCCTAAAATAGGGCTAAGTTGGGCTGGATGGATGGCCCACTTGGCCACTTGGAGCCATGCCAAGTGGTGGCACTGCCTAAGGTGGGCGGTGGAACCACATAAGGCTTAGCCTCCCAAATGGTTTGGGAGTTGGTACTGCCCAGACTGGACGATGGTATCGTTGGCAATTAATGCTTCTAGGTGGTGGTACCGCCCTATCAAGCGGTGGTGCTACTAGAGCCTAGTCTCCGAGGCTCTCTCAAGTAATAGTACCACCAAACTGGGTGGTGGTACCACCTAATGTCAAAGTGTTAGGTGGTGGTACCATCCAATACTAGCGGTGGTACTACTAGTGCCCCAAAAACCCGAGATGAGATACTCTTTGGCTCTAATTTTAAAGCCATTAGAGCCTATAAATACCTCACTCTTTTCTACATGAGGTAGCAACAAAAAGCGTGAATAAAAATCTTGAAGTGTTGGGGTGTGAAAGTATTGTAAAAGTGCTAAGTTTCCTCCTCCCTTTCTAAGTCTTATAATCAGTCAAGTGAGGTGTGAGGTTTGTAAGGGTTGCCTCCTAAACCCGAAAAAGGAGAAAGTGTTGTAAGAAGATTGTTGGTCTTTGCCTATTGAAGGAAAACCATTAGTGGACGTCAGTGACCTCAACAGAGGAGGAATCAAAAGTGGATGTAGGTCACAACGACTAAACCACTATAAATCTGGTGTGTTCTTTCTTTACTACTTACTTTCATTACTTAGCTGCATTCTGCATTGTTCATTTACTTCAAGTCGTCATCTTCTCAATATAATTTCTTTGTTACATTTTTATCAACTTAGAAAGATTTGGAATCGCAACCATAATTTTTATCGCTGCACTAATTCAGCCCTTCTCTTATTGTCGTATTGATCCTAACAATTTGTATCAAAAAAAGGTTACACTCAATTTGGTTTAAAACCTAAGAGAGATGACTTTTTTTGGCAATCATGAGAGTCATTCTATCACACATCCTCCCATGTTCAATGGAATAGATTACATATATTGAAAAACTAGAATGAGGATTTTTTTATTTCTATGAATTTCGAGTTATAGAATATTATTGAAAATAGATTTCAAAAGTCTTCTCTTCCAATAAATGATTGGAATGATTTGGAGAACAAGACTTTCTCTTTGAATGCCAAAGCTAATTAATGCTTTATTTTGTGCTTTGGATAAAAATGAATTCAATCAAGTTTCTATTTGCGAAATGACTTATGACATTTGACATACACTTGAAATCACATACGAAGGCACGAGTAGGGTTAAGGAGTCAAAAATTAATCTTTTAGTTCATAGTTATGAATTGTTTCGCATGGAACCAAGCGAGACCATTGGAAATAGATACACCCAGTTTATGGATGTCAACAATGGTCTAAAAATATTTGATAAAAGATTTGCTAATTTTGAACTTATTAACAAGATATTAAGAACCCTTCTAAAGAGTTGAGATCCTAAAGTAACTATAATTGAAGAAGCTAAGGACTTGAACAACTTTCCGCATGAAAAACTTATCAGGTCTTTGATGACCAACGAAATGACATTCAATGCACATGAAGAAATTAAGAACAACCTTCTAAAGAACAAGAAGGATTTGGTATTTAAAACTCAAGAAGACCACTTGAGAGAAAACTCAAGTGATGATGATGACTTGTCACTTCTAACAATAAAATTTTAAAAATTCATAAAAAGGTAAAACTTTGCATTTTACCCTGAAACTAATGCAACTTTTATTAAAGGCTCAACTTTGCATGTTTTACCCTGAAACTAATGCAACTTTTATTATAAATTTGGACATTATGCTCATAAATGTCCATTTAAGAGGTATAGTCCATATAAGCTAATTTGGGTCCCTAAAAGAACTATAAATGACTTGGTGCAAAATGATAAGGCAACCAAGGTTAAATGTGTACCTAAAAGAAAACCACCTTTCTTGTAGATATGTTTACAATCACAAGCTAGGAGCAAGAGATGGTACATTGATAATGGATGCTCAAGGTACATGACCAGAGATCCAACTCAATTCTCTAAGCTCACTAGCTAAGACAGAAAGGTTTGTCACCTTGGGAGACAACAATAGGGGTAAAATAATTGGCAAAGGAACCATAGATAACAAATCAAACCTCTTAATTGAAGATGTGTTATTAGTAGATAGTTTAAAGTATAATCTTCTAAGCATTAGTCAATTGTGTGATAGAAGATATATCATAAGATTTGAATCTAATACTTGCATTGTTGAGAGACCACACAAAAATACATCTATGATCACCTTAAAATATAATAACGTATATACTATTGACATTGATAATCTTTGTAATGAAATGTACTTTTCGGTCTTAAGCGATGATGCTTGGTTTTGGCATAGGAGGTTAGGTTATGCTAGCATGAAACTAATCTCCCAAATTTTATCTAGAGAACTAGTAAGAGGAATCCCTAGCATCAAGTTTGTCAAAGACAAAGTGTGTGATGCATGTCAACTAGGAAAGCAAATAAAATGTAGTTTCGAGTCAAAGAATCAAATAAACACTTCTAGACCATTGTAATTGATCCATATGGATTTATTTGGACTAATTGATACAACAAGCCTAGGAGGTAGCAAATACGCCTTTATAATTGTTGATAATTATAGTAGATATACTTGAAGATACTTCTCGACACACAAAAGTGATTGTTTTAAGTATTTTTCAAAATTTTGTAAACTTATTCAAAATAAAAAATGCTTTATGATTACATCTATATGTAGTGATCATGGTGGTGAGTTTCAAAACCATGATTTTCAAAACTTTTATGAATCAAATGGTTCTAACCATAATTTCTCCACTTTAAGAAACCCACAACAAAATAAAGTAGTTGAAAGAAAAAATATGAGCTTATAATAAATGGCAAGAACCATGTTAAACAAACATAGCCTATTCAAATATTTTTGCGTCGAAGCCATTAACACAGTATGCTATATCATGAATAGGGTTCTAGTAAGACCATTACTTTCTAAAACTCCTTATAAATTATGGAATAACAAAAAACTTAATATTTCATATTTTTAAGTTTTCGATTGTAAATATTTTATTTTAAACGAAAAAATACCTTAGGAAAATTTGATGCATAATCCGATAAAAGTATGTTTTTTGGATATTCTTTTACTTCTAAAGCATTTTATGTATTTAATGAAAGAACTTTAGTCATAGAAGAATCTATTCATATTGTTTTCAATATAGTTTTCGAATTTAAGAAAAATAATTTTGATCATGATTTTGATTTTGATACTTTAAATTTGAATGAAAGCTCTCTTCCCAATAGCAACTTGATTACATCTTCTTCTAAAGAATCCTTACCTAAGGACTGAAAGTATATAGATGCTCATCCTAAAGAGCTAATTATTGGAGACATATCAAAAGGTATTCAAACTCGTTCTTCTCTTAAAAATTTTTGTACGAATGTAGTCTTTTTATCTTAAATTGAACCTAAATGCATTGATGATGCCCTGAAAGATAATTCATGGGTTATTGCAATGAATGAGGAATTAAATCAATTTAAGAGAAATGAGGTGTGAAAGCTTGTACCTTAACCTAGTGACCATTTGGTAATTAGAACTAAATCGGTCTTTAGAAACAAACAAGATGAACTTGATATTGTAGTTAGAAACAAGGCTAGATTAGTGGCCAAAGATTTCAACCAAGAAAAAGATATCGATTATGAAGAAACCTTCGCTCTTGTGGCTTGACTTGAAGTCATAAGGATTCTCCTTGCTTATGCTAGCAGTAATAATTTTAAATTATTTAAATGAATATTAAAAGTACTTTTCTTTTGCCAATAGTATGAGCCATGAATTCAAAATGAGTTTAATGGGGGAATTAACTTTTTTCTTAGGTTTACAATTCAAAAAACTTAGTGATAGAATTTTTGTTAGTCAAACAAAATATGCTTTAGATCTATTAAAATAATTTAATATAGATAATGTTATAGCTATTAAAACCAATGAGCACTTCTACAACATTAGATATGGACATTAATGGAGAATGTTTTGATCAAAAGACTTATAAGGGTATGATAGGTAGTTTATTATACCTCACAACAACTAGACCCAATATCATATTTAGTGTTGGACTATGTGCTATGTTTTAATCTAATCCTAAGCAATCTCACTTAAAAGTTGTTTAAAGGATTTTTATATACCTAAAAGGAACTCCGAATCGAGGATTATGGTATCCAAAAATTAGAAATCATGAATTGATTGCTTATACCAATTATGATTTTGCTAGTTGTCAAATAGATAGAAAAAACATATCTAGAACATGTCAACTCTTAGGTCATGCACTTGTCTTTTGGTCTTCCAAGAAGCAAAACTCGGTTGCATTATCTACAAGTAAAGCTGAATATATAGTAGCAGGTGCATGTTGTATATAAGTTATATGGGTGAAAAACACTTTAGAAGATTATGTAATTTATCTAAAAAATATCCATATAAAATATGATAACACTAATGCAATATGTTTAACTAAGAATCTCATTCAACACTCTAGAACTAAATATATTATCATTAGGTTTTATTTTATTAGAGATCATATTAATAATCATGACATATCTTTAAAATTTATTAATACAAACAATCAATTAGCAGATATTTTTATAAAACCATTGATCGAGAAACAATTTTATTTTATTAAAAGAGAATTAGGCATCATAAACCTTCCAAATTCATGAATTCCTTTATAAGATTTTTGGATTTCTTGATTTTTCATAACGTCAATTTTCCTTTTAAATCGAGATCGTTTCTTATGAATCCTTCCTTTTGCTATTTACAAAAGAAAAGATTTGATTCATGGACTTTTGGTATTCACAACTTGATTCCTTATTTTTCATGTGATGATCATGAGTCCTTCCTCCTTCTATTTGTAAAGGAAAAGCCTTGCTTCATGGATCTTTGGATTCATGACTTGATCTTCTATGCGATAATATATTCCTATGAATCCTTCTTCCTTCTATTTATCAAAAAAGGGATTTGATTCATGAATCTTTAGTATGCACTTTTTAATTTTTGAATCCTTTCTCTTTGCAAAAGTAGAAGCTTGATTCAATAAAACAAATTTTACGCTGTTACAATCACTTGAGAAATCCCTCCTCTTGATCTAACCTTAGAATTCTGTTTAGGAAGAGTGTGGGTGCTTGTAAGGGTTGTCTCCTAAACCCAGTAAAAGGAGAAGAGGGGTGTAAGAAGGAGGTTGATCTTCCCCTATTAAAGGAATATCGATAGTGGATGCCGGTGGCCTCGACAGAAAAAGAATCGACGAAGTGGATATAGGTCATGACGACCGAACCACTCTAAAATCTGGTTTGCATTTTACTTTAAGCAATTTATCTTTATTGCAAACTGAATTGTCTAACCTTAGAATTCTGTTTAGGAAGAGTGTGGGTGCTTGTAAGGGTTGTCTCCTAAACCCAGTAAAAGGAGAAGAGGGGTGTAAGAAGGAGGTTGATCTTCCCCTATTAAAGGAATATCGATAGTGGATGCCGGTGGCCTCGACAGAAAAAGAATCGACGAAGTGGATATAGGTCATGACGACCGAACCACTCTAAAATCTGGTTTGCATTTTACTTTAAGCAATTTATCTTTATTGCAAACTGAATTCCTCCTTCACTACTTTTTCGTACAATTTCAAGTTCATATCTTTACGAAACCGGTTTTATCACAACAAAGTTTTTGAAGACGAAAGTTTTCTACTGCACTAATTCACCCCCCTCTTAGTGCCACTCTTGATCCTAATAAGGATTACCTTCTAATCCTAACTTAATTTGCACTCTAACCATGACAATTAAGACACGTTTACTGCACTTCTTATTCTGGTGTGTCAATTGCTCTTTCGATGAGCTTCCAGCGTACTTTTGGCGAACATCCGATGAACTCTCGGTAATGCGCTGGTGGACTCCCAGCAAGCTCCTGGACTTTGTGATGATCTTCTTGGCGAGTTCTGATGAGCTTCTATAGCAAGCTCATGGACTTCTCAATTAGTTCTCGCAAAACTTCCGACAAACGTCTGGACTTCCGACGAACTCTCGAACTCCCAATGTGATCTCGATCTTGACTCTAGCACAACACATGCTTTATGTCTTACTACCATCGGAGTTAATCCTGCACACATTTCTCAATATATAGATTAGGTTAAATAAATTACAATTGACATTATCATCAAAATCTGATATTCAACAATCTCCCTCTTTATGATGACAATCAATTGATGACAGAGTTAACCTTAACTCCCCATATCTATATGCCATACTTGAGAAAAGATATTCTTGAATTCAAGAGACATATTGATAAGTTAAGTTCATTTAAACTTATCAATACACACATCATGATTCCTATTATGATCTAACATTCTCAAAATGATGTCAAGGCATGACATCCATTTTCAAGTATGATATTTCAAATATGAAAAATGACAAAGATAGCAATTTATCATTCTATGGTAAGATGTCAATTTGTAAAATTACAAGTTAAGCTCTAGATATCTTATCGTAATGAAGAAAATTTATCAAGCAAACATTTCAAGTGTATATGATGAAATACATTGCATACATTTGTCATCAATTTACCACATTTTGGTATTATTTCTCCCCCTTTCTCATCAACAAAAAGGAGAACGATTCAACAATATGCGCAAGTGTGGTAAAAATTCATGCCACATATCAATTTGTATACCAATCATATTTCAAGCATTCATGACATGGTATAATTCAAAAGTTCTCAACATTAAAAGTTATAAATATTAAGGAGATAGCTTTCATTAACTTCTTCCCTTTTATTTATCATCAAAACTTTGCATGAAGAAGGAAAAAAAGGAGGAAAATCCATTGAGAACCAACTTTGAATGAAGTTAAAAATGATAAAAGAGTTTCATTAAATCATGCTTCAATTTTCACAAGGATCAAAATATTCATGTGAAATCAAATCCTCATTCTTGCAAGTGTTCATCTCATAAAAAAATCATAAAAATTCTTCCTTCATTAAGAAAGAATTCATGTGAAAGAATCATCATATGAAGGATAAAAGAAATTCCAAGAATTAATCTTCATAATGAGAGGAGCATTACATCGTAACCATTTCTCAATAAAAATTCACAAGAGATAAATCCGAGAGATGCATTTGTCAATGACTTCCATGAATCAAACATCAAGATATGTATAAATACTTCATACATTTATAAAATATTTTGTCATAGCTTTTCATCACTACTTGCATGAGGCAATATTTTTAGTGCTTTGTAGTACTCAAGGATTAAGAATCCGATGTATGATTAAAACTTCTCAATATTTAATAGAAATCATAGTCATCAAAGTAAATTTCATGCTATTGCATCATTATATGATAACATGCTCATAATCATAGAAACTTTTAGCATCAAAGCACAAAATTTCCAACTTTAAAGTAGACATGTTATTGAGGCACACAACCTTATCATCATGTAAAATTCGCATCATAAAATTATCAGCATAGAATATAAATGAGTGATCAAAAAATTAAGAAAATCCAAAACCAAAATTTAACAGATTCATGCATTCGGACACATTAACATTCGTAACTCCGTAAATGCTCATCAAATAATACATCAAGTCATAGATACCAATAGTTAAATATATCAAGGACTTTATCCATTCAAAAGATATATCGAGTCTAATTCTTAGAGTGATATATTAATTAAAGTAAGCTTAGAATTTAACCATCAAGGTAGTTAGCGCAGAATTTTATTATCAAAGTAAGTAGCATAAAAGCACAGCGTTACGATCATCAAAGTGAGTAGCATTTTAAGTTTACAACATTAAGGTAAACAACATAGTATTACAACATAACATGGAGGAATTATGTCCACTTTTCCTAAATACATACATAGCTTACTCAGGTGGTGGAAAGTTAAAATGTCTAAACATGGTATCAAACTATCGGTGAATCTACTACAGCTCAGTTAAGATTTGAGCTGTAGTAGATTCACATAAAACTCGATAAATCGCATAAAACTCCTTATCATAAGTAGAGTATTTCTTTCTCGTATCATTCAGCTTTTCATTAAAAAATGCAATGGGCTTTCCGTCTTGACTCAAAACAGCACCAATTCCCACATTAGATGCATCACATTCAACTTCAAACACATTATCAAAATTTGGTAGAAGTAAGATAGGAGCTTCAGTAACCTTTCTTTTCAAAAGCTCAAAAGCATCATTAGCCTCATTAGTCCATTTGAATTTATCACATTTCAGACATTCGGTGATTGGAGCCACAATAGAGCTGAAACTCTTGATGAATCTTCTATAAAAAGATGTTAAGCCATGGAAACTCCTCACATCATGTAATGAAGCAGGAGTTAGCCAATTGAGAATAGCTTCAACCTTACTTTGATCCATCATGATTCCATCTTTTGAAATAACATACCCCAAAAACACCACACTAGAAGTAAAGAAATCACATTTCTTTAAATTAGCATAAAGTTTTTGTTGCCTCAAAATAAGAAAGATCTCTTTCAAATGACTCATATGCTCCTCTTCACTCTTGCTGTACACCAATATATCGTCAAAATAAACTACAACAAATATTCCAATGCATGGCTTAAGTATGTGATTCATAAATCTCATGAATGTGCTAGGAGCATAAGATAGTCCAATTGGCATAACCAACCATTCATATAAGCCTTCTCTAGTTTTAAACGCTGTTTTCCACTCATCTCCGGGCCTGATTCTTATTTGGTGATAGCCACTCTTCAAATCAATATTAGAGAAAATATAAGCACCACATAATTGATCAAGTAAATCATCTAACCTTGGAATAGGAAAGCGATAGTCTACTGTGATTTTGTTGATGGTTCGACTGTCCACGCACATTATCCAAGAACTATCTTTCTTAGGCACCAACAAGGCTGGAACTGCACAAGGACACATGCTCTCCCGAATTAACCCCTTTTTCACTAATTCATCAACTTGCCTTTGAAGTTCTTCATATTCTTTAGGACTCATTCTGTACGCAGCCTTATTAGGTAGAACAGCTCCCGGAATAAGATCAATGTGATGTTGAATGTCTCTCAAAGGTGGAAGGCCATGTGGAATCTCTTCCGGTATAACATCTTGAAATTCTTCTAGGATTGGTTGTAGGATTTTCGGTGTCTCCTTATGTTGTTCGTTCTCCTCTACTACCATTAGGGCCAAAACATGACTGCCCTTGTCCAATTCATATCTGCATTCTCTATAAGAAATAAAAGCACTAACTTCCTTCTTTGGCGCATTGATTTTGGAAGGTTGTAATGGAGCTATGATAATCTTCTTTTCATTCACTTTAAAAGAATAAGTATGTTTATAACCATCATACAACACTCTTCTATCATAATGTCAAGGTCTTCCCAATAGTAAATGACAAGCATCAATAGGGGCAACATCACACCACACTTTATCTTTATAATACTTGCCAATAGAAAATGAAACTAAACATCTTTTAGTTACCTTGATGTCATTTCCTTTTTGCAACCAACATAATTGGTATGGATGTGGATGAGGGATCGTATCCAACTTCAGCTTCTGCACCATCTCCAAAGAAACCACGTTCTCAAAACTGCCACTGTCGATGATCACCAAGCACACCTTGCCAAGAGAAGCGCATTTAGTGTGAAACACATTTTTTCTCACCCAACTTTCATCGTCGGCCACATATGACACTTGTAAACTACGTTGCAATACAATAGACAAACCAAGATCAGCATAAGTAATCTCTTCCTCATCATCATCGTATTTTGGTTCGTCATCAGCTTCATCTTCGCCTCCATCACTATGATCTTCAACCAAAGTTACAATCCTCCTATTTGGACAATCCAAAGCAATATGCCCAAAACCATGACATTTGAAGCATTTTCGGCCACTTGGGGTAGAAGAATTAGGTGTTTTTTTGTTGCCAGCAGACTCTTCACCATTTTCTTGCACCTTCGATATCACCTTGCTTTGGACAGTAGGCTTGGAACTTCCTCCTTTTGTGTAGCCTTCTTTTGAGCCATACCGAAAACTCTTTTCAAACTTCTGTTGCTTTTTAACTTTTAATGCCAGCTTGCTCACATCATTTAAAGACCAATATGGCTGTAGCTGAACAACTTTAGCAATCTCATACTTCAGACCTCCTAATTATCTTGCAATTGTTTGCTCTTCCGGTTCCACAAGCTCTCCTTTTAACATCAAATTATCAAATTCTGCAGTGTACTCCTCCACACTAAGATCTTTTCGCTTGAAATCATGTATTTTGAGAAAGATCTCTTGTCTATAATTATGAGGTAAATATTTTCTCTTTAGCTCCCTTTTCATTTTCTCCCATGTAATGATCTTACTCTTCCCCTCACGTTCTCTTTGTTTCTTCAGATTTTCCCACCAAAAAGATGCATTCCGCTTGAGTTTGAGTGCCACAAGTTTGACCTTCTTTTGTTCTGGTGGTTCATGAAAATCAAAAATTCTTTCTCCTGTGTTAAGCCAATCAATAAAGTCATCAACATCTATTTTACCTTCAAAATCTGGAATATCTAATCTGGGATTATATTTATTCTGCCACTCATCTTGGGCTCCATTTCTTCTCCGACATCTTCTCGACTCCCTTGGAAGAGGTGTATCATCATCAGAAGTAAGCTCTCGAGCTTCATTTTCATGTTGGTTATGTCTACTTTGAAGTTCATCGATTATCTCATTTTTTTCTTGTAGGCTACGCAGCAATTTTCGTAGCTGCAGCCTCAACGACTCAGAGTCATCTTCGTGGTCGCTACCTTCACCAACTACATCTTTTCCATTCCGCCTTACCATGATCTCTAGCCTTTAGCTCTGATACCAAACTGATACCGGGGAGGGTAAAAATGCAGAATGGATTTCGAAAGAACACCGATAGAATAGTTGTTCAGATAGAAAATGTCACAGAAGGCAATGAACACACTCTTGAAGAAACTTCGGTAAAACGAAAAATAGTTCACCACCAAGTTTAAAATCAAAAGGGATACAGAAAGATCACCACCCTAATGACAATAAACAAGGATATGGAACTGAAAGCAAAAGACTCACCACTCAAGGACACTTCCAAGAGATACAGAGTTCACAAGAGCACTCCAAGAGAGCTTCTGCCAATATCCTCAGTTTTCTCAAGTCCTTTCTAAGTCCTAAACACCAAAATAAATACTAGTGCATGAAACAACCCTTCATGCATAGGGAATTTCGAAATTAAGTGTTTATAGCCACTAACCAACTATTTTAATGCACTCATTGGTAATGAAGAAATGTTCACAGCTGCCAACCAACTCCTTTAATGCATTCCTTTGTCTTGAAGAAAAGCACCTTGAAACAGCTTTAACTTTGTGCAGAGAATATGCTAATAAGCTGTCATATTTGAGTGTGCTGATATAATGATTATGAGGCATCATTATTGACTGAAAAAGATACTAGATCATAATCAAGGCTCATATAATCAGATTGTAGTAAATTAGACACTCCTGTGTCACGGGAACTCTCGGCGAGCTCCCGACACACTTCCGGTACATCATTTGAATCTTTGACTCTAGCCCATCATCTATTTTATGCCTTACTACTATTGTAGTTAATCTTGCACAATTATCTCAACACATAGATTAGGTCAAACAATTCACCAATTGATTTCATCATCAAAATTCGAGATTCAACAATAGGTTTGGAAGTTCCAAATCTTGTATAGTTGGTTATTGGGAGTGGCAACTAACCTTATAGGGTTTTTAAGTGTTGATAGAGGATCATCCGCTCTCGATATCATGAGAGGAATATCTTGTGTATTATTGCTGAAACAAATCCTTAGCCAAGGTCATTCAGATTGAGAGAGAAAGAGTTCTCTAAGAGAATCTGATTAGAGCAAAACTCGAGGAGAAACCATATGGGCCTGATAGCACCATGCTTGATACATGGTCTCTGGGATATTGGTTGGTTGAGAGACTATAAGTACATTATAATTAAGGACAAAGATGTCCAATTGATTGGATTCCTTTATATCGTTTGGGGAATATGGCGTAGTGACATAGTATGTCCGTAGTCAATAAGTTGAGTGAATTATTATAGAGATAATAATTCATAGAGACAGAAGGAGTTCTGACAAGTATGACTCACGACCAGCTCAATATTGGGCCTAGAGGGTCACATATATATAATAGGCGTTGTGACGAGTAGAGGTTCGAATATAAGATATCCGTCGAAGCCCCTATCTTATTGGATATCTAATAAGCCCATGAATAATTGGATCCCATGGATGAGATCCAATAAGAGCTAATAAGAGATTATTGGGTAGAGACCCACTAATCTAGGAGGCTTGGATAATTGGATAGAGATCCAATACCCAATAGAGCAGGATCCATTAGGGTTAACTAGGGGCCTCTATAAATAGGAGGGAACCAAAGGCCCATAGGCTGGGACTTCTTAGTGGTCGAGGATATTTGAGGAGCATCGTCGCAGCCTTACTATGTGGATGAGTACTAGATAGGAGGACGCTTGACCTCCTTTATCCCCTCCAATAGATCTATAGATATTTAGGGATATATGATCTCCCTAGGCAACAAAACTATCTCACGTATGATTTTCTGTGTCGCGGGTTTTGCCCACAAATCTTCAGAAGACGATGAACACCTTTTGAAAAATTTAAGATTTTTATTTTTTATTCTTCCACAATGGATATAATATCACCCCTAGATTTCCCTATAATGGTATCAAAGCTAGGTTGTTCATATGACAGATTGGTTTTGAACTATATGTATTATGTTTTAGACTCAGGCTTTTTGGTGGTCACCTCCTAAGCTCCTCAATATGTTGAGAGAGGCAGAGAGCACCATCAAAAAAGAGAAGTTAATTCTCTATGCTGGTGAGACTAGAAAGAAAAGCAAGGCAGAAAAGTCCCTTAAGAAGAGGAAGGGCAAGGGCAGATCAGGTAAAGAAAAAGTGGCTATGAAAGACCCAACAAAGGACAAAGGCTAGTGCTTCCATTATAGTAAAGGTGGGCACTGGAAGAAGAATTGCAAAAAATATCTTGTAGAGAGGGTGAAACAAAAGCTTGGAGGAGCTTCATGTACCTTCATGATCAGTCTCTATTTGTCAAAATCTTATGATAACACATGGGTATTAGATACCGGTAATGCTTATCACATTTGCAATTCGTTGCAAGTTCTGGTAGGACTTAAGAGATTGGCAAGAGATGAGATGGACCTCAAGATAAGCAATAGAGCAAAAGTTGCTAGAGTGGCTGTTGGCGAGGTCACCCTACATCTACCTAATGGATCTATTATTGCATTAGATGCTTACTATTTTATTCCTTCTATTATCAAAAATATTATTTCCATTTCATAATTGATTGTTAGTGGACATAAATTAGTTTTTGAGAACAATGGTTGTTCAGTATTATTAGATGATAAGATCATCATAAGATGAAGATTACATAATGATTTGTTTATTTTTTTTGGTAAGTAAAAGTAAATTGATTATGTGTAAAGTTTCTACAAATAGCTTTATCTATACAAGTCATAGACAAAGCCAAGTAACTCATAGAGTGCGAATGCGATAGTTATGACTACACATGCTGTAGACTATAACTACCAGTGGGTACATTATTTGGCATCATTCCCAAGATCTTTAGCTAATAGCAAAATTAAATTCGATAAAGATATCTTTTTCTCTTCGGGTGAAGTGCTCGGTTTTGAGATCATGCTCCATACAGGATCTTGAGTCTCTAATAATCTCTTTCAAGAGCTGAGCATTGTTTGTGTGTTGACATTCAAAGATTCTATTACATCTCTCCTTCCACATCCACCAAATAGCGCATCTGAAAGTAACCTTTGCTAGTTGTGTAAGAGGCCCTTTTCTTGAGAAACATTGCATAAGGTCGCCTAGTTCTTGGTGCAAGTTTGGTTGCGGCAGTCTATTGAGTTCAAATCGCTGGAGAATCTCCTTCCATATCCATTTTGTATAATCACAAGCAAAATAGAGGTGGTCAACAGTTTCTTCTTGTTGCAAACAAAGGGAGCATCGGTTAACATGATAGATATCTCTTCTTTTTAGATTGTCTATTATAGGTAGTTTATTGAGAAGGGCCTGCCATGTACATAAGGAGTGTCTTTGTGATCCCGGTCGATCCCATGTCCAACTGCTTGGGACCCACTTGTTATTTCTTTGCCTAATTTGATTCCATACAGATGTGGCACTAAATTTGCCATTATCATGAGGCCAAATAAGTATATCTGAAGAGTTGTTTCTGATTGGAATAGCTATGATAGTCGGCCAAAGTGAGAACATTTCGGGAGAAATAGGATTAGGGAGACACCAGGTACCGTTAGCAAGGAACTCGAAGACCTTCCAATCTTTGGGAGCCCCAAGATCTTTTCGTATTCTGTCGCCATATAATTGAAATATACTCTTCCCATTCACCCAAGGATCGTACCACATATTAGTACTAGTTCCAGAAGAGATTGCATAAGAAATATGTTTGATTAGCCAATTCCTTGCCTTTAAAATTCCTTTCCAAGCTGCAAAGTGGTATGTTCTTGTTGAAATTTCCCATATTGATTCCTTTGAAAGATACCTAGCAGAAACCCATTGTGACCATAAGGAACATTTGTTTTGCAAAAGATCCCACAATTGTTGTACCAGGCATGCTTGATTCCAATCTCTAGTATTTCTCAAGTTTAGCCCCCCTTCATCTTTCGGTTTGCAAATGCTATCCCAATTTACCATATGCATTACCTTATCATTTGTGCCATTCCAGAAGAAGTTCATTAATAACCGTTCAATATCTTGGAGAAGTCCAGCGGGTAGAAGAAATGCATTACACCAATATATAGAGTAGGAGTGCAATACAGAACGGATGAGTTCGAGTCGTCCTGCTTTTGATAGAAGTCTATTTTTCCAAGAAGAAATTCTATTCTTTATTTTTTGCAGGATAGGCTGACAGTGGGTTTTGTGGATGCCTGTGGATATGAGCGGGAGACCCAAATAAGGAATTGGTAGGCTTCCCTCACTAACCCTCAAAGTTTGTGCAATAAAGACCATATCCTCAACGTAAGGGCTCATATATACTTTACTTTTCGCATGATTTAACTAAAGTCTAGAAACCATACCAAAGTCATTCATAATAGTAGCCAGGTTCTTTACTGAAGTTGGATCATTTTGGAGAAAGATAAGTAAATCATCTGCAAATGTTATATGTGATATATGAATAGAGCTAGCATTGGGTACCTTAATGCTGCCATTTAAGACTACATGTTCCAGCATACAGCTAAGTCCTTCCATCGCAATAGTAAAGAGATACGGAGAGAGTGGATCACCTTGTCGGATGTCATTCGTGCTCCCAAAAAAACCAATAGGTGAGCCATTAAAGAGTATCAAAAACTTTGGAGTTTCTAGGTAAGATTGAATCCAATTAACCCATTGCTGTGGGAAGTTCATATCGAGGAGCATCTTATAGATAAATTTCCTATTAACTGAATCAAAGGCTTTCCATAAATCAGCTTTAAAACATATTTTTGTCCCTCTTGCTTTTGAATGCAAATCTTTGACCAAGTCATTAGCAAGCAAAATGTTATGATGTATACTTCTCCCTTTGATGAAAGCAGCTTGATTTGGGCTAATGATCTTGTGTATTACCTTTTGCATTCTATTTGCCAATACTTTGGAGATGATCTTGAAAATAAAATTGCATAATGATATGGGTCAATAGTTCTCTAGTGAATCAGCCCCTGCATTCTTCGGAATTAAAGAAATAAAAGTGCAATTCATCTCTATAAGAATATGACCTGAAGAGAAAAAATGTTGGCAAGCCTTGATCACATCATTTCCAATAATAGACCAAGAAGTTTGGTAAAATTCAGTTGGAAATCCATCTGGACCTGGGCTTTTGTGCTTTGGTGACTTAAAGACAACACATACAATTTCGTCGTTTGTAATTGGGGCATTGAGTATTGAAATAGCTTCCGAATCAAATTTTCTAGTCGGCTCCACATGAATGTTATTAGTTTTCCCAGCTTGATTGAGTAAGGAATAAAAAAATTACTCTATGTGTGCTTTAACCTCATCTAAATTCTCAATAAGATTATCATCTTTGTCTCTACATTTGCTGATACGGTTAACAGCCCTTCGAGTAGCAATTGAAGCATAGAAAAATTTAGTATTTGAATCTCCTAGTATAAGCCAATGCTGTCGAGACTTCTGCTTTGCAAAACTTTCCTCCTGTTTTAAGGCTTGCATGAAGTTATTTCTGGCTTCTGTCTCTTTGTAGATAATATTCTCATCATTTGGCTGAAGTTGCAGCTCATGTTGCAATGACATTAGTTCCTTCCTACAAAATTGAACCGTGGTGGTAATATTGTCAAAAGTATTTGTATTCCACTCCTTTAGTGCTTCTTTACAGGCTTTGAGCTTTTGACATAAGATGTAAGGGGGGGATCCATGCACATTAACATTCCAAGCAGATCTGATAACATCAAGAAATTGAGGATGAGTACTCCACATGTTAAAGAATCTAAACGGTTTCTTGCCTCTTGGTGTCGCTTTGTCTGCGTGTATATACATTAAAGAATGGTCAGAAAACAAAGGAGCACCATACTCAAGAAGTGAATCTGGGTAAACTGTTAACCACTCATGATTAATCAAACATCTATCAAGTTGAGCCATTATTTTTCTGTTAGCAGCACCTTGATTACTCCAGGAGAGCCAATTGCCCACAGATTTCATATCAAACAAAGCTGTAGTGTCAATGTAATCATTAAAACTTTGAAGCTGGCTTTCTGAAAGTTGTCTACTCCCCTCTTTTTCATTTATGTACCGAATAGTATTAAAGTCTCCAAGAACAATCCAAGGTACATTGAGACAGCCATTTGCAATATTAGTCTGGTCAAACCAAAGAGTATTTCTTTCTTGCATACTATTTGAAGCATATATACCAGTGAAATTGAATTGACAACCATTCTTTTTGTCCTCTACCTTAAGATAAATGAATTGATCAGTAGGAGAAATAAACCAAGCATTAATAGAGTTAGGATGCCATAAGACCCATATTCTACCAAAAGTTTCATTTGAGTCATTGGTAAACAGTTCTGCGTCCGGCCATATTAAATTCTTTTGAGCTTGAACGCGCAATTGTTTAATTTTCGTTTCTACTAGAATAACAATATCACATGCGGTAGACTTAATTATTCTGTTGAGCTCCCAACATTTCTCTGGCTTATTAAGTCCGCGAACATTCCAACATGTTATCTTCATCAGTAATAAAGAAATGAAAAGGTGGTAAGGTATTCATCCTATGACTTTGGATGGACTGTACCATCCTTTTTCTTATCCTTCGGTTTTGTATTTTCTTCCCGCACAATATCCTTACCTTTTAGGGCTTTATTTCTATATTTATCCACTTCATCTACAGCTTGCAGATTTTTAAACTTTAAAATACCTTGAATCATGTGGTCTTGATTGGCAGGGTTTGTTGAAGCACGATAAGATTGTTGTAGCACAATATCCTGGATAGTACTTGTTGGAGTAGCCTGGCTAGAGAGGTTTGTTGGGGCATGAGTTTGTTGAGATAGAATATCCTTGTTGGCGATGTTTGTTGTGGCCTGAGTTTGTTGAGGAAGAATATCCTTGCTGGCGAGATTTGTTTGGGCCTGAGTTTGTTGAGTTATTGTGGACGGATCCAATGATATTGGAAGAGATGAAGTTCCTGACTTATGTTTCTCCTGTCCACTAGTACCAAGGGACTCTGTTGTGGAAGGCTCCGACATTATAGGAAGAGATATAGTTTTGGATTTGTCCTTCTGTCCGCGTTGCTGTCCTTGCGAGTCGGAATGCTCAATAGTCTTCGCCACTATCGGTGCTACTGCCATTAGAGGAGACTCGCTTTGTTGCTGAGACGCTTGACGTGGTCGATAGACCTTTATGATTTGTTTTGGAGTTTGTTGACAAGCTCCATTTGCATGACCAAAAGATAAGCAATGCTGACATCGTTGTGGCTTCCAGGAATATGAGACATGTACCTTCCGAGTGTTCCCGTCAAGATCACGATAGAAAACCTCATTTGGAAGATCTTCGTCTGAAGAAACCAGTACACATGCTCGTGCAAATGCTAATCTCGTCTGAGCAGCTGTTGCTTTGTCGATGTAGAGTGGTTGTCCCAGAGTGCTGCATAACTTTGCAATAAAACGTCGACTCTAAAGATGTAGAGGAAGACCTTGAAAGGATACCCATAATGGAATAGACTGTAGGCTATCTAACTCCAAACGGACATCAGGAGACCAGCGTCGTAGAATCATTGGATGGCCGCGAATAGTCCAGAATCCTTCGAGGACCCGTTGTAAATCTTCTTCAGAGTATAGCTTACAAACAAAGAATCCATTCTCCAGCATATGAAGATCAAATGACGATATTCCCCATCGAGTTTTGATAAATGAGGATAGTGGGAAATAAGATGTTTTGAGACCTACCACATAGCCAACAATCGCCATAGACCATGTCTCAATAAGCTCTGTTGAATCAGCAGTCTCGTATATAGTAATCTTATTATCAGCCTGAACTTCTGGAGTAAAGAATTCCAAGCTTAGATCCGGACTTCCAACCGGAGCCTTGAAGAGGCTAGTCCAAGGCCTAGGGTCACAGGAAATTAGGGCAAGCTGCCGCGATCTAGAGCGCGACCTACTTCGATGCTGTTTCGTCGAAGAAGTTTCTCTCTAGAGAGGATATGGAGGAGCCAATTGAGGGGTAACGATAGGGAGTCTTACCATCGTATCAACCCTCCTGCCACCATCGCCAGCCCTAGGGGCCGTCGCTGCCATGTTTGATCCCTCTTCTGGTCGCGGCTATAGAATCGTCTCCATAGGGAAAGCCACCGTCGCAGTATATCAGATCGCCGCTATAGTACCGTCGCCCTAGGGAGATCTGGTCGCCGCTATAGTATCGTCGCCCTTAGGGAGAAGTCGACGCTGCAGGAGATCCGATCACCACTACAGTAAGGGAGATCAGATCGTTGCTATAGTATCGTCGCCCGTGGGAGAAAGCCAACGATGCAGGTGTCAGATCATCCTAGGGAGATCTCGTCGCCGCTATCGTGTCGTCGCCGCTATAGTACCATTGCTGCTACAGTGTCGTCGCCGCCACTACAGTACCGTCGCCCTTGGGAAACAGCCGACACTGCAGGAAATCAGATCTCCGCTACAGTGTCGTCGCCCGTCTCCCGTGGGAGAAAGCCGACGCTGCAGGAGTCAGATCGCCCTAGGGAGATCTGGCCGCCGCTATAGTTGTCGCCCTAGATCTGGTCGCCGCTACAGTGTCGTCGCCGTTGCAGGAGTCAGATCACCCTAGGGAGATCTGGCCACCGCTACACTGTCGTCGCCGCTGCTACTCCATGAATGTAAGTGTGTCCATATATCATGAATGTAAGTGTGTCCAAGAGGAAATGAGATGAGGTGACAAGTGCATACTTATAACATTGTAGGCTAGGTCATATCCATGAGGGAAGGATTCAAAAGTTACTCAAGGATGGATAGTTAGATCCATTTGACTATGAGTCATATGCAACTTGCGAGCCTTGCTTTCGTGGAAAGATGACCAACTCTCCATTTAGTGGAACTGGAGAGAGAGCTAATGAGTTGCTAGAACTCATACATAATGATGTATGTGGTCCCATGTCAACTCTATGTCATAAGTGGTTACTATTGAATCTCGGATTTTGATGATGAAGTCAATTGTCATTTGTTTGTCTAATCTATGTGTTGAGATAAGTGTGCAGGATTAACTACGATGAAAGTAAGAGATGCAACAGGAGTTGCGCCGGAGTCATAACAATGATCACGTTGGAGTTCGAGAGCTCGACGGAAGTTCGGACAGTCGTCGGAGGTTCTGCGAGAATAAATCCGAGAAGTCCAGAAGCTTGCCAAAGGAGCTCGTTGGAACTTGCCAAGTGGATCATCGCAAGTCCAGGAGTTTGACGGAAGTCCGCAGGAGGATCATCGAGGGTTCGTCGGATGATCGACGGAAGTTCGTCGGAAACTCGTCGGAAGAAGCGATTGACGCACCGGAGCAAGCTGCAGAATATGTCTTAGGAAATAATCATAGTTAGCACATTGATTAAGTTAGAAATGAGAGGTGATCCAATTAGATTAATATTGGGGCTATTGGGCCCTTGAAAGAATCAAATTGGGCCGAATGGATTAACCTATTCGGACCCTGATTGCTGTGGGAGGTGCAACCGCCCAAGCCAGGAGGTAGCACCGCCCAGGTTATGTCTTCCAGCAAGACTGGGAGGTGCAACCGCCCCAGCCAAGAGGTTGCACCGCCCCGGGCTCAGTTTCCGAGCGAGACTGGGCGGTGCAACCTCTTCTGTCAAGAGGTAGCACCGCCAAAGCTCAAGTTTCGAGCCCTACCAGGCGATGCAACCTCCCTAGTCAAGCGGTGCAACCGCCTGAGCTCGGTCTTCGAGCTCTGGCAGAGAGGTGCAACCGCCCCTGACAGAGGTGGCACCGCCCAGAGGCTCAGTCTTCGAGCTCTGCCAGGCAGTGCAACCGCCCTAGTCAGGAGGTGCAACCGCCTGATCCCAGAATTCCGAGAATTGATGGATTTAAGCTCCAAATTTGAACTGGGTTGGGGCCTATAAATACCCCACCCATTCAGCACTGAAAGCATAGAATACACACTCGAAATCTTGCTGTCTTTCTGTGGTTCTTAGAGCTCAAAACTGCTAGTTCTCCTCTTTCTGTTCTTCAAAGTTTGAGTTGTAAAGGAGAGAAAACTTATGTAAGGGTTGTCTCCTAAGCCCGTCAAAAGGAGTGAATCTGTAAGAGGGTGGTTGGCCTTCGCCTATTGAAGGAAGGCCTCTAGTTGACGTCGGTGACCTCACCGATGGAGGAAGCCAAAAGTGGAGTAGGTCAAGATTGACCGAACCACTCTAAATCTCGGTTTGCATTTCCTTTGAGCATTTTACCTTCACTGCAAACTTCTCACTAGCTTACTGCCCTCTGCGATTTTACGAACGAGTTTCAAGGTTCAGACGTAAATCTGCATTTAGACGTAAATCTACGTTTAAACATAAATCTACTTTTTCGTATGATCATCATATTGCAGATTGCGTTTATGTTTTGAGCTTTACCATAACCGCACACTACCTTTATACTCCTGCTTAAACTGCGTCTTATCTAATCAAGTGATTTATAAATCAGCATTTAGACGTAAATCAGTTTCTTCGTACGAATGTCGGATTTCAATTTGCGCCGATATTTTGGTTTTCATCATAGCTGCAAACTGCCTGCATAGATTGACTTTAACCTTGCTTAGTATCAACTTTCATACAGAAGTTGTTTTTATCGTTCGAACGCAGCTTTCGATTTTAATCGTAAAAAGTTTTCTGCTGCACTAATTTACTAATTCACCCCCCCTCCCTCTTAGTGCTCTCAATCGTAACAATTGGTATCAGAGCATGGTTAACTCTCAAACGGATTAAAACCCAAGAGAGATGGCTTACGCCGGAATCCAAGAGGTTCATTCTATTACACGTCCACCCATGTTTAATGGGACAGACTACACCTATTGAAAGACTCGAATGAGGATCTTTCTTATCTCTATGGATGTTGAACTTTGGAATCTCGTCGAAAATGATTTTTCGAAGTCTTCTCTTCCAATGATCGATTGGAATGATTTGGAGAAGAAGGCTTTCGCTCTTAATACAAAGGCTATGAATGCCTTATTTTGTGCACTTGATAAAAACGAGTTTAATCGTGTTTCAATTTGTGAAACTGCATTTGATATTTGGCACACACTCGAAGTGACTCATGAAGGCACAAGTAGAGTGAAAGAGTCAAAAATCAATCTTTTGTTACACTCTTTCGAACTCTTCCGGATGAAACCGAGTGAGACTATTGGCGACATGTTTACCCATTTCACGGATGTCGTCAACGGTCTAAAAGGACTCGGAAAAAGTTTTTCGGATTTTGAGCTCGTAAATAAGATTCTAAGATCCCTTCCTAAGAGTTGGGATCCTAAAGTCACTGCTATTCAAGAGGCAAAAGATCTAAACAACTTTCCTCTTGAAGAACTAATTGGGTCATTAATGACCTACGAGATGACTTGCAAAGCTCATGAAGAGCAAGAAGACATCCTTCCAAAAAACAGGAAGGATATGACACTTAGAACTTTGGAAGACCACTTGAAAGAAAACTCAAGTGATGAGGACTGTGACGATGACTTGGCACTTCTAACAAGAAAATTTAAAAAATTCATTAAAAGAAACAAGTTTAAGAATGACACTAAAAATAAACTTGAACCCAAGAAGGACCAAGTTATTTGCTATGAGTGTAAAAAGCTGGGACACTACAAGAGTGATTGTCCCCAAGCCAAAAAGAGAACAACAAAGAAGAAGGCGCTCAAAGCAACATGGGATGATTCGAGCACATCCGAAGAAGAGAAGTCCAACACCGAGCAAGTTGCTCATTACGCCTTAATGGCCATCGGAGAGGAGATAACGAATTTATTAGATGCTGATTTATCTTTCGATGAATTATTAAATGCCTTCCATGACTTATTTGATGAATGCAAGATTATCAATAGAAAATACAAATTGCTAAAAAAGGAGCATGATAGTCTTACTTGTGATTTTGATAAGTTAAAAACTGAATATCATGATAGTTTAAATTCATGTATCAAATGTCATGATCTAGAAACTCTCCAAAAAGAAAACCTGCTACTTAAGGACAGCTTGAAGAAATTCGAGGTTGGTAGCAAGTCATTGAACATGATCCTTGCAAACAAGGGTCACGTTCCAAAAAAGAGTGGAATTGGATTTGTGAGAAGTCCTCACCTAAATCCAACCACCTTCATAAAAGGCCACATCTTACATGTTCAACACCAAACCAAATGCAAGTTTTGTTGCAAATTTGGACACAAGACGCATTATTATCCATTCAAGAAAATAAGTCCAAACAAACTGACTTGGGTTTCTAAAGGAACCATGATAAACTCTATGCAACATGATAAAAATGGGTACCTAAAAATCAAATGGGTACCTAAAAATCATCCTTTCTTGTAGAAACCCACACCATCGCAAGCTAGGAGCAAGAGATGGTACCTTGATAGTGGATGCTCAAGGCATATGACCGGAGATCCATGTCAATTCTCTAAGCTCACTAGCATAGACGAAGGCAATGTCACCTTCGGAGACAACAACAAGGGTAAAATCATTGGCAAAGGAACCATAGGTAACAAATCCAACTTCTTTATTGAATATGTTTTGTTGGTTGATGGTTTAAAACATAACCTCTTGAGCATTAGTTAATTATGTGATAAAGGATACACTGTCAAATTCGAATCTAATGCTTGCATCATTGAAAAACCACATAGAAACATGTCTATGATCACATTAAAACAAAATAACGTATACACCATTAACATCAATGATTTGTGTAATGAAATGTGTTTTTCGGTTTTGAATGAGGATGCTTGGCTATGGCATAGAAGATTAGGTCATGCTAGCATGAAACTAATCACTCAAATATCATCTAAAGAACTTGTAAGAGGAATTCCTCATATCAAGTTCATTAAAGATAATGTATGTGATGCTTGCCAATTAGGTAAACAAATTAAGGGTAGCTTCAAAACTAAGAATCAAATAAGCACCTCTAGGCCCTTACAACTGATCCATATGGACTTGTTCGGACCAATCTCTACATCGAGTCTAGGAGGTAGTAAATACGCCTTTGTCATTGTAGATGACTATAGCAGATATACATGGACTTACTTCTTAAAACATAAAAATGAATGCATTAGATACTTTACCAAGTTTTGTAAACTTGTTCAAAATGAGAAGGGCTTTATGATTTCGTCAATTAGAAGGTATCATGGTGGAGAATTTCAAAACCATGATTTCCAAGAATTCTGTGAACTCAATGGATACAACCATAATTTCTCTACTCCAAGAAATCCTCAACAAAATGGGGTAATAGAAAGAAAAAATCGAAATATACAAGAAATGACAAGAACCATGTTGAATGAACATAGCCTACCCAAATATTTTTGGGTCGAAGCCGTAAACACTGCATGCTATATTTTGAATAGAGTTCTAGTAAGACCCTTACTCACCAAAACTCCTTATGAGTTATGGAATAACAAAAAACCCAATGTTTCATATTTTAAAGTCTTTGGGTGTAAGTGTTTTATCTTGAATGAAAAGGATAACTTAGGAAAATTGGATGCTAAATCCGATGAAGGAATCTTTCTTGGTTATTCTTCGGTTTCTAAAGCTTTTCGTATCTTCAATAAAAGAACTTTAATTATTGAAGAATCCATTCATGTTGTTTTCAATGAGATTTCCGAAATTAGGAAAAATGATTTTGATGATGATGTTAATTTTGATTTCTTGAATTTAAATGAAACCCCGTCTCCAACTTGCAACTTGGATGCATCCACTTCCAAGATTTCCTTACCCAAGGATTGGAAGTATGTAGATGCTCATCCTAAGGTGCTAATCTTAGGAGACACATCAAAGGGGTTCAAACACGATCTTCTCTTAAAAATTTTTGTGCCAACGTCGCTTTTCTCTCCCAAATTGAACCCAAATGTGTTAATGAAGCCATGAAAGATGATTCATGGATTATCGCAATGCAAGATGAATTGAATCAATTTGAGAGAAATGAGGTATGGACGCTTGTTCCTAGGCCAAATGACCATTTAGTTATTGATACTAAATGGGTCTTTAGAAACAAGTAAGATGAAAATGGTATCGTGGTTAGAAACAAGGCTAGATTAGTGGCCAAAGGTTTCAACCAAGAAGAATGTATCGATTACGAAGAAACCTTTGCTCCTATGGCTCGATTAGAAGCCATAAGGATGCTCCTTGCCTACGCTAGTAGTAATAATTTTAAGTTGTTTCAAATTGATGTTAAAAGCGCTTTTCTTAACGGCTTTATTTCCGAAGAAGTCTATGTTGAATAACCTCTTGGATTTGAAAATAATAGTCTCCCTAATCATGTGTTTAGATTAACTAAAGCTCTCTATGGTTTAAAACAAGCTCCAAGGGCTTGGTATGAGAGACTTTGTTCTTTTCTTATTAAAAATAATTTCATAAAAGGTAAGGTTGATACTACATTATTCATCAAGAACTTTGAAAATAATTTTCTCATTGTTCAAATTTATGTTGATGATATTATCTTTGGTTCTACGAATGAATCTCTTTGTGAATCTTTTGCTAAAACTGAGTCTTGAATTCGAAATGAGTCTAATGGGAGAGTTAACATTCTTCTTAGGTCTACAAATCAAACAACTAAGCAATAGCATCTTTATTAGTCAAACTAAATATGCTATGAGTTTACTAAAGAAGTTTAATATGAATAACTCAAAAGCTATTAACACTCCTATCAGCACCTCCACTAAGTTAGAAATTGATGAAAGTGGAGAAAGCTTCGATCAAAAAACTTATAGGGGTATGATAGGAAGTTTACTTTACCTCACTGCAACTAGACCAGACATCATGTTTAGTGTAGGACTTTGTGCTAGATTTCAATCAAACCCTAAGATATCTCATCTCAAAGAAGTTAAAAGAATACTCAGATATCTTAATGGTACCACAAATCTAGGATTATGGTACCCAAAATCAGAGAATCTTGAGTTAATTGCTTATCCTGATGCGGACTTCGTTGGCTGTAGATTAGATAGAAAAAGCACATCAGGAACATGTCAATTCTTAGGACATGCCCTTATTTCCTGGTCATCTAAGAAATAAAACTCGGTTGCACTATCAACAATCGAAGCTAAATATATTGCAGCAAGTGCATGCTGTGCACAAGTTGTTTGGATGAAAAACACCTTAGAAGATTATAAAGTTCATCTTAAAAATATTCCCATTAAATGTGATAACACAAGTGCAATATGCTTAACAAAGAACCCTATACAACACTCAAGAACAAAACATATTGATATTAGACATCACTTTATACGAGATCATGTTACGAATCATGATGTAATCGTAGAGTTCATTGATACGAAACATCAACTAGCTGATATCTTTACAAAACCTCTAAGTGAAGAACAATTTGATTTCATAAGAAGAGAATTAGGAATGTTGATGTGTCCGAATAGTTAAACTAGTTAAAATTATTTTTCGGACTTTATTGAATGATCAAATCACTTGATTACTATTACATGCCTTGGTATCACTTGATCAAATAACATGTTGGAAATTATGTGTCAAATATAAAAATGTTTTTGAAAATCAGTAGCTTACTCATGTCCGAATGCATGAAAGAGTTCATTTCATTTTTGGATTTGCTCAAATATAAAAGAGTTCATTTTTGGAATGCTAAAAATCAGATTTTCCTATACACTCTTATGAAAATTTTTTTTGAAAAAATGAGTTTCCTCCTTCATGCACAAAGAATTATAACATACAAGGAGAAGAGGTATTCAAAGCATTACAAGTGTCATGCCTTCCTTTATGTGCTTGATAACCTACTTATATTGTTCTCCTGGAATCACATCTACCATGCTTTTTGTTGATGACAAAGGGGGAGAAATATATGAATTGATATATTTGCTATCACTGATGTTGATATGGTTGCTATCACTGATTGCTATCACTGATGCTATGATTAGGCCATACTTGCATCACCAAGAAATATATGATTGCTATCATTGTTATATGCCCTGAATCAAGATATCAAACAAAAATTTGCATCGTACGAGCTGATATCTTACCATGTGATGTAATGCTACACTTGCTAAAATATTCAAAATGTGTACATCATGTAATGATATCAAAATCTTGCTTCACAGCTTTAGATGTCGATATCTTACAATATGATGAATTGCTACAATTACCATCATTCAAACTTGTTATATTTGAAAATGAATGTCAAGCCTTGACATCATCTTCAAAGAGATACATCATGATAGGAATCATGATGGGAATATGTCTCTTGAATTTATAAAGTTTTTAAATTCAAGAAGTATGGCATATAGACAGGGGGAGTTAAGGTTAACTCCATTATCAATTGATTGTCATCATAAAAAAGGGGGAGATTATTGAATCTCGGATTTTGATGATTAAGTCAATTATCATTTGTTTGTTTAATATGTGTGTTGAGATAAGTGTGTAGGATTAACTACGATGAAAGTAAGACATGCAGTAGGAGTTGCGCCGGAATCATAACAATGATCACGTTGGGAGTTCGAGAGCTCGACGGAAGTTCGGACAGTCGTCGGAGGTTCTGCGGGAACAAATCCGAGAAGTCCAGAAGCTTGCCAAAGGAGCTCATCGGAACTTGCCAAGTGGATCGTCGCAAGTCCAGGAGTTTGCCGGAAGTCCACAGGAGAATCACCGAGGGTTCGTCGGATGATCGACGGAAGTTCGCCGGAAACTCGTCAGAAGAAGCGATTGACGCACCGGAGCAAGCTGCAGAATATGTCTTAGGAAATAATCGTAGTTAGCACATTGATTAAGTTAGAAATGGGAGGTGATCTCATTAGCTTAATCTTGGGGCAATTGGGCCCCTGAAAGAATCAAATTGGGCCGAATGGATTAACCCATTCGGACCCTGATTACTGTGGGAGGTGCAACCGCCCAAGCCAGGAGGTAGCACCGCCCAGGCTATGTCTCCCAGCAAGACTGGGAGGTGCAACCGCCCCAGCCAAGAGGTGGCACCACCACGGGCTCAGTCTCCGATTGAGATTGGGCGGTGCAACCTCTTCTGTCAAGAGGTAGCACCGCCAGAGCTCAACTTTCGAGCTCTGTCAGGTGGTGCAACCTCCCCAGTCAGGCGGTGCAACTGCCTGAGCTTGGTCTTCAAGCTTTGGCAGAGAGGTGCAACCGCCCTTGATAAAGGTGGCACCGCCCAGAGGCTTAGTCTTCGAGCTATGCCAAGCGGTGCAACCGCCCCAATCAGGAGGTGCAACCGCCTGATCCCAAAATTTCGGGAATTGACAGATTTGAGCTCCAAATTTGAACTGGGTTGGGGCCTATAAATACCCCACCCATTCAGCACTGAAAGCACAGAACACAAACTCAAAATCTTGTTGTCTTTCTGTGGTTCTTAGAGCTCAAAACTACTAGTTCTCCTCTTTCTGTTCTTCAAAGTTTGAGTTGTAAAGAGAGGAAAGAAAACTTCTGTAAGGGTTGTCTCCTAAGCCCGTCAAAAGGAGTGAATCTATAAGAGGGTGGTTGGCCTTCGCCTATTGAAGGAAGGCCTCTAGTTGACGTCGGTGACCTCGCTGGTGGAGGAAGCCAAAAGTGGAGTAGGTCAAGATTGACCGAACCACTCTAAATCTCGGTTTACATTTCCTTTGAGCAGTTTACCTTCACTGCAAACTTCTCACTAGCTTACTGCCCTCTACGATTTTACGAACGAGTTTCAAGGTTCAAACGTAAATCTACGTTTAGACGTAAATATGTGTTTAAACGTAAATCTGCTTTTTCGTATGATCATCATATTACAGATTGCGTTTACGTTTTGAGCTTTACCATAATTGCACACTGCCTTTATACTCCTGCTTAAACTGCGTCTTATCTAATCAAATGATTTACAAATCAGCATTTAGACGTAAATCAGTTTCTTCGTACGAACGTCGGATTTCAATTTGCGCCGATATTCTGGTTTTCATCATAGCTGCAAACTACCTGCATAGATTGACTTTAACCTTGCTTAGTATCAACTTTTATACAGAAGTTGTTTTTATCGTTCGAACGCAGCTTTCGATTTTAATCGTAGAAAGTTTTCCGCTGCACTAATTCACCCCCCCCCCCTCTTAGTGCTCTCGATCCTAACAGTTACTCCTACTTTATTATTTTTATTGATGATTTCTCAAGGTATAGACATGTATACTTGATGAAGTACAAGTCCGAGCCCTTCGAGAAATTCAAAGAGTATAAGAATGAAGAGAAGAATCCTATTGGAAAGAGTATCAAGACTTTTCAATCAGATCGAGGAGATGAGTACTTGAGTATAGAGTTCACCTAGTTCCTCAAGGACCATGGAATTTTGTTCCAATGGACATCTCCTTATACACCCTAGCTCAATGATGTATCCGAAAGGAGGAATCACACACTGTTAGACATGGTGTGGTCCATGATAAGTTTCACCGACCTCCACGTTATTGAATCTCAGATTTTGATGATGAAATCAATTGATAAATTATTGATCTAATCCATATGTTGAGAAGAGTGTTGCAAGATTAAGTACAATAATAAATAATGCATAAAGTAGATATTGGGCTAGAGTCAAAGATCTAACGATATGTCAAAGATTCGGACAATGTGTCAAAAGCTCGTCAAGAGTTTATTGAGAGCTCGTCGAGAGTTCGTCAGGAGTTCGCCGAGATTTTGTTGAGGGGTTCGTCGAGAGTTCATCGGGAGTTTATTGAGAGTTTGTCGGGAATTCACCAAGAATTCATCAGGAGTTCACTAAAAGCTTAATCAGAGTTCACCATAAGTTTGTCGAGACGTCGCCAGAAGAACAATTGGCACACCTGATAAAGATTGATTAGTTAATGCCTTAATTATCATAGCTAGAACTTAGATTAAGTTAGGATTGAGAGGTAACTCCACTAACTCAATTAGGAGCCAATTGGGCCTAAAATAGGGCTAAGTTGGGCTGGATGGATGGCCCACTTGGCCACTTGGAGCCATGCCAAGTGGTGGCACTGCCTAAGGTGGGCGGTGGAACCACATAAGGCTTAGCCTCCCAAATGGTTTGGGAGTTGGTACTGCCCAGACTGGACGATGGTATCATTGGCAATTAATGCTTCTAGGTGGTGGTACCGCCCTATCAAGCGGTGGTGCTACTAGAGCCTAGTCTCCGAGGCTCTCTCAAGTAATAGTACCACCAAACTGGGTGGTGGTACCACCTAATGTCAAAGTGTTAGGTGGTGGTACCATCCAATACTAGCGGTGGTACTACTAGTGCCCCAAAAACCCGGGATGAGATACTCTTTGGCTCTAATTTTAAAGCCATTAGAGCCTATAAATACCCCACTCTTTTCTACATGAGGTAGCAACAAAAAGCGTGAATAAAAATCTTGAAGTGTTGGGGTGTGAAAGTATTGTAAAAGTGCTAAGTTTCCTCCTCCCTTTCTAAGTCTTATAATCAGTCAAGTGAGGTGTGAGGTTTGTAAGGGTTGCCTCCTAAACCCGAAAAAGGAGAAAGTGTTGTAAGAAGATTGTTGGTCTTTGCCTATTGAAGGAAAACCATTAGTGGACGTCAGTGACCTCAACAGAGGAGGAATCAGAAGTGGATGTAGGTCACAACGACTGAACCACTATAAATCTGGTGTGTTCTTTCTTTACTACTTACTTTCATTACTTAGCTGCATTCTGCATTGTTCATTTACTTCAAGTCGTCATCTTCTCAATATAATTTCTTTGTTACATTTTTATCAACTTAGAAAGATTTGGAATCGCAACCATAATTTTTATCGCTGCACTAATTCAGCCCTTCTCTTATTGTCGTATTGATCCTAACAATTTGTATCAAAAAAAGGTTACACTCAATTTGGTTTAAAACCTAAGAGAGATGACTTTTTTTGGTAATCATGAGAGTCATTCTATCACACATCCTCCCATGTTCAATGGAATAGATTACATATATTGAAAAACTAGAATGAGGATTTTTTTATTTCTATGAATTTCGAGTTATAGAATATTATTGAAAATAGATTTCAAAAGTCTTCTCTTCCAATAAATGATTGGAATGATTTGGAGAACAAGACTTTCTCTTTGAATGCCAAAGCTAATTAATGCTTTATTTTGTGCTTTGGATAAAAATGAATTCAATCAAGTTTCTATTTGCGAAATGACTTGTGACATTTGACATACACTTGAAATCACATACGAAGGCACGAGTAGGGTTAAGGAGTCAAAAATTAATCTTTTAGTTCATAGTTATGAATTGTTTCGCATGGAACCAAGCGAGACCATTGGAAATAGATACACCCAGTTTATGGATGTCAACAATGGTCTAAAAATATTTGATAAAAGATTTGCTAATTTTGAACTTATTAACAAGATATTAAGAACCCTTCTAAAGAGTTGAGATCCTAAAGTAACTATAATTGAAGAAGCTAAGGACTTGAACAACTTTCCGCATGAAGAACTTATCAGGTCTTTGATGACCAACGAAATGACATTCAATGCACATGAAGAAATTGAGAACAACCTTCTAAAGAACAAGAAGGATTTGGTATTTAAAACTCAAGAAGACCACTTGAGAGAAAACTCAAGTGATGATGATGACTTGTCACTTCTAACAAGAAAATTTTAAAAATTCATAAAAAGGTAAAACTTTGCATTTTACCCTGAAACTAATGCAACTTTTATTAAAGGCTCAACTTTGCATGTTTTACCCTGAAACTAATGCAACTTTTATTATAAATTTGGACATTATGCTCATAAATGTCCATTTAAGAGGTATAGTCCATATAAGCTAATTTGGGTCCCTAAAAGAACTATAAATGACTTGGTGCAAAATGATAAGGCAACCAAGGTTAAATGTGTACCTAAAAGAAAACCACCTTTCTTGTAGATATGTTTACAATCACAAGCTAGGAGCAAGAGATGGTACATTGATAATGGATGCTCAAGGTACATGACCAGAGATCCAACTCAATTCTCTAAGCTCACTAGCTAAGACAGAAGGGTTTGTCACCTTGGGAGACAACAATAGGGGTAAAATAATTGGCAAAGGAACCATAGATAACAAATCAAACCTCTTAATTGAAGATGTGTTATTAGTAGATAGTTTAAAGTATAATCTTCTAAGCATTAGTCAATTGTGTGATAGAAGATATATCATAAGATTTGAATCTAATACTTGCATTGTTGAGAGACCACACAAAAATACATCTATGATCACCTTAAAATATAATAACGTATATACTATTGACATTGATAATCTTTGTAATGAAATGTACTTTTCGGTCTTAAGCGATGATGCTTGGTTTTGGCATAGGAGGTTAGGTTATGCTAGCATGAAACTAATCTCCCAAATTTTATCTAGAGAACTAGTAAGAGGAATCCCTAGCATCAAGTTTGTCAAAGACAAAGTGTGTGATGCATGTCAACTAGGAAAGCAAATAAAATGTAGTTTCGAGTCAAAGAATCAAATAAATACTTCTAGACCATTGTAATTGATCCATATGGATTTATTTGGACTAATTGATACAACAAGCCTAGGAGGTAGCAAATACGCCTTTATAATTGTTGATAATTATAGTAGATATACTTGAAGATACTTCTCGACACACAAAAGCGATTGTTTTAAGTATTTTTCAAAATTTTGTAAACTTATTCAAAATAAAAAATGCTTTATGATTACATCTATATGTAGTGATCATGGTGGTGAGTTTCAAAACCATGATTTTCAAAACTTTTATGAATCAAATGGTTCTAACCATAATTTCTCCACTTTAAGAAACCCACAACAAAATAAAGTAGTTGAAAGAAAAAATATGAGCTTATAATAAATGGCAAGAACCATGTTAAACAAACATAGTCTATTCAAATATTTTTGTGTCGAAGCCATTAACACAGTATGCTATATCATGAATAGGGTTCTAGTAAGACCATTACTTTCTAAAACTCCTTATAAATTATGGAATAACAAAAAACTTAATATTTCATATTTTTAAGTTTTCGATTGTAAATATTTTATTTTAAACGAAAAAGATACCTTAGGAAAATTTGATGCATAATCCGATAAAAGTATGTTTTTTGGATATTCTTTTACTTCTAAAGCATTTTATGTATTTAATGAAAGAACTTTAGTCATAGGAGAATCTATTCATATTGTTTTCAATATGGTTTTCGAATTTAAGAAAAATAATTTTGATCATGATTTTGATTTTGATACTTTAAATTTGAATGAAAGCTCTCTTCCCAGTAGCAACTTGATTACATCTTCTTCTAAAGAATCCTTACCTAAGGACTGAAAGTATATAGATGCTCATCCTAAAGAGCTAATTATTGGAGACATATCAAAAGGTATTCAAACTCGTTCTTCTCTTAAAAATTTTTGTACGAATGTAGTCTTTTTATCTTAAATTGAACCTAAATTCATTGATGATACCCTGAAAGATAATTCATGGGTTATTGCAATGAATGAGGAATTAAATCAATTTAAGAGAAATGAGGTGTGAAAGCTTGTACCTTAACCTAGTAACCATTTGGTAATTAGAACTAAATCGGTCTTTAGAAACAAACAAGATGAACTTGATATTGTAGTTAGAAACAAGGCTAGATTAGTGGCCAAAGATTTCAACCAAGAAAAAGATATCGATTATGAAGAAACCTTCGCTCTTGTGGCTTGACTTGAAGTCATAAGGATTCTCCTTGCTTATACTAGCAGTAATAATTTTAAATTATTTAAATGAATATTAAAAGTACTTTTCTTTTGCCAATAATATGAGCCATGAATTCAAAATGAGTTTAATGGGGGAATTAACTTTTTTCTTAGGTTTACAATTCAAAAAACTTAGTGATAGAATTTTTGTTAGTCAAACAAAATATGCTTTAGATCTATTAAAATAATTTAATATAGATAATGTTATAGCTATTAAAACCAATGAGCACTTCTACAACATTAGATATGGACATTAATGGAGAATGTTTTGATCAAAAGACTTATAAGGGTATGATAGGTAGTTTATTATACCTCACAACAACTAGACCCAATATCATATTTAGTGTTGGACTATGTGCTATGTTTTAATCTAATCCTAAGCAATCTCACTTAAAAGTTGTTTAAAGGATTTTTATATACCTAAAAGGAACTCCGAATCGAGGATTATGGTATCCAAAAATTAGAAATCATGAATTGATTGCTTATACCAATTATGATTTTGCTAGTTGTCAAATAGATAGAAAAAACATATCTAGAACATGTCAACTCTTAGGTCATGCACTTGTCTTTTGGTCTTCCAAGAAGCAAAACTCGGTTGCATTATCTACAAGTAAAGCTGAATATATAGTAGCAGGTGCATGTTGTATATAAGTTATATGGGTGAAAAACACTTTAGAAGATTATGTAATTTATCTAAAAAATATCCATATAAAATATGATAACACTAATGCAATATGTTTAACTAAGAATCTCATTCAACACTCTAGAACTAAATATATTATCATTAGGTTTTATTTTATTAGAGATCATATTAATAATCATGACATATCTTTAAAATTTATTAATACAAACAATCAATTAGCAGATATTTTTATAAAACCATTGATCGAGAAACAATTTTATTTTATTAAAAGAGAATTAGGCATCATAAACCTTCCAAATTCATGAATTCCTTTATAAGATTTTTGGATTTCTTGATTTTTCGTAACGTCAATTTTCCTTTTAAATCGAGATCGTTTCTTATGAATCCTTCCTTTTGCTATTTACAAAAGAAAAGATTTGATTCATGGACTTTTGGTATTCACAACTTGATTCCTTATTTTTCATGTGATGATCATGAGTCCTTCCTCCTTCTATTTGTAAAGGAAAAGCCTTGCTTCATGGATCTTTGGATTCATGACTTGATCTTCTATGCGATAATATATTCCTATGAATCCTTCTTCCTTCTATTTATCAAAAAAGGGATTTGATTCATGAATCTTTAGTATGCACTTTTTAATTTTTGAATCCTTTCTCTTTGCAAAAGTAGAAGCTTGATTCAATAAAACAAATTTTACGCTGTTACAATCACTTGAGAAATCCCTCCTCTTGATCTAACCTTAGAATTCTGTTTAGGAAGAGTGTGGGTGCTTGTAAGGGTTGTCTCCTAAACCCAGTAAAAGGAGAAGAGGGGTGTAAGAAGGAGGTTGATCTTCCCCTATTAAAGGAATATCGATAGTGGATGCCGGTGGCCTCGACAGAAAAAGAATCGACGAAGTGGATATAGGTCATGACGACCGAACCACTCTAAAATCTGGTTTGCATTTTACTTTAAGCAATTTATCTTTATTGCAAACTGAATTGTCTAACCTTAGAATTCTGTTTAGGAAGAGTGTGGGTGCTTGTAAGGGTTGTCTCCTAAACCCAGTAAAAGGAGAAGAGGGGTGTAAGAAGGAGGTTGATCTTCCCCTATTAAAGGAATATCGATAGTGGATGCCGGTGGCCTCGACAGAAAAAGAATCGACGAAGTGGATATAGGTCATGACGACCGAACCACTCTAAAATCTGGTTTGCATTTTACTTTAAGCAATTTATCTTTATTGCAAACTGAATTCCTCCTTCACTACTTTTTCGTACAATTTCAAGTTCATATCTTTACGAAACCGGTTTTATCACAACAAAGTTTTTGAAGACGAAAGTTTTCTACTGCACTAATTCACCCCCCTCTTAGTGCCACTCTTGATCCTAATAAGGATTACCTTCCAATCCTAACTTAATTTGCACTCTAACCATGACAATTAAGACACGTTTACTGCACTTCTTATTCTGGTGTGTCAATTGCTCTTCCGATGAGCTTCCAGCGTATTTTTGGCGAACATCCGATGAACTCTCGGTAATGCGCTGGTGGACTCCCAGCAAGCTCCTGGACTTTGTGATGATCTTCTTGGCGAGTTCTGATGAGCTTCTATAGCAAGCTCATGGACTTCTCAATTAGTTCTCGCAAAACTTCCGACAAACGTCTGGACTTCCGACGAACTCTCGAACTCCCAACGTGATCTCGATCTTGACTCTAGCACAACACATGCTTTATGTCTTACTACCATCGGAGTTAATCCTGCACACATTTCTCAATATATAGATTAGGTTAAATAAATTACAATTGACATTATCATCAAAATCTGATATTCAACAATCTCCCTCTTTATGATGACAATCAATTGATGACAGAGTTAACCTTAACTCCCCATATCTATATGCCATACTTGAGAAAAGATATTCTTGAATTCAAGAGACATATTGATAAGTTAAGTTCATTTAAACTTATCAATACACACATCATGATTCCTATCATGATCTAACATTCTCAAAATGATGTCAAGGCATGACATCCATTTTCAAGTATGATATTTCAAATATGAAAAATGACAAAGATAGCAATTTATCATTCTATGGTAAGATATCAATTTGTAAAATTACAAGTTAAGCTCTAGATATCTTATCGTAATGAAGAAAATTTATCAAGCAAACATTTCAAGTGTATATGATGAAATACATTGCATACATTTGTCATCAATTTACCACATTTTGGTATTATTTCTCCCCCTTTCTCATCAACAAAAAGGAGAACGATTCAACAATATGCGCAAGTGTGGTAAAAATTCATGCCACATATCGATTTGTATACCAATCATATTTCAAGCATTCATGACATGGTATAATTCAAAAGTTCTCAACATTAAAAGTTATAAATATTAAGGAGATAGCTTTCATTAACTTCTTCCCTTTTATTTATCATCAAAACTTTGCATGAAGAAGGAAAAAAAGGAGGAAAATCCATTGAGAACCAACTTTGAATGAAGTTAAAAATGATAAAAGAGTTTCATTAAATCATGCTTCAATTTTCACAAGGATCAAAATATTCATGTGAAATCAAATCCTCATTCTTGCAAGTGTTCATCTCATAAAAAAATCATAAAAATTCTTCCTTCATTAAGAAAGAATTCATGTGAAAGAATCATCATATGAAGGATAAAAGAAATTCCAAGAATTAATCTTCATAATGAGAGGAGCATTACATCGTAACCATTTCTCAATAAAAATTCACAAGAGATAAATCCGAGAGATGCATTTGTCAATGACTTCCATGAATCAAACATCAAGATATGTATAAATACTTCATACATTTATAAAATATTTTGTCATAGCTTTTCATCACTACTTGCATGAGGCAATATTTTTAGTGCTTTGTAGTACTCAAGGATTAAGAATCCGATGTATGATTAAAACTTCTCAATATTTAATAGAAATCATAGTCATCAAAGTAAATTTCATGCTATTGCATCATTATATGATAACATGCTCATAATCATAGAAACTTTTAGCATCAAAGCACAAAATTTCCAACTTCAAAGTAGACATGTTATTGAGGCACACAACCTTATCATCATGTAAAATTTGCATCATAAAATTATCAGCATAGAATATAAATGAGTGATCAAAAAATTAAGAAAATCCAAAACCAAAATTTAACAGATTCATGCATTCGGACACATTAACATTCGTAACTCCGTAAATGCTCATCAAATAATACATCAAGTCATAGATACCAATAGTTAAATATATCAATGACTTTATCCATTCAAAAGATATATCGAGTCTAATTCTTAGAGTGATATATTAATTAAAGTAAGCTTAGAATTTAACCATCAAGGTAGTTAGCGCAGAATTTTATTATCAAAGTAAGTAGCATAAAAGCACAACGTTACGATCATCAAAGTGAGTAGCATTTTAAGTTTACAACATTAAGGTAAACAACATAGTATTACAACATAACATGGAGGAATTATGTCCACTTTTCCTAAATACATACATAGCTTATTCAGGTGGTGGAAAGTTAAAATGTCTAAACATGGTATCAAACTATCGGTGAATCTACTACAGCTCAGTTAAGATTTGAGTTGTAGTAGATTCACATAAAACTCGATAAATCGCATAAAACTCCTTATCATAAGTAGAGTATTTCTTTCTCGTATCATTCAGCTTTTTACTAAAAAATGCAATGGGCTTTCCGTCTTGACTCAAAACAGCACCAATTCCCACATTAGATGCATCACATTCAACTTCAAACACATTATCAAAATTTGGTAGAAGTAAGATAGGAGCTTCAGTAACCTTTCTTTTCAAAAGCTCAAAAGCATCATTAGCCTCATTAGTCCATTTGAATTTATCACATTTCAGACATTCGGTGATTGGAGCCACAATAGAGCTGAAACTCTTGATGAATCTTCTATAAAAAGATGTTAAGCCATGGAAACTCCTCACATCATGTAATGAAGCAGGAGTTAGCCAATTGAGAATAGCTTCAACCTTACTTTGATCCATCATGATTCCATCTTTTGAAATAACATACCCCAAAAACACCACACTAGAAGTAAAGAAATCACATTTCTTTAAATTAGCATAAAGTTTTTGTTGCCTCAAAATAAGAAAGATCTCTTTCAGATGACTCATATGCTCCTCTTCACTCTTGCTGTACACCAATATATCGTCAAAATAAACTACAACAAATATTCCAATGCATGGCTTAAGTATGTGATTCATAAATCTCATGAATGTGCTAGGAGCATAAGATAGTCCAATTGGCATAACCAACCATTCATATAAGCCTTCTCTAGTTTTAAACGCTGTTTTCCACTCATCTCCGGGCCTGATTCTTATTTGGTGATAGCCACTCCTCAAATCAATATTAGAGAAAATATAAGCACCACACAATTGATCAAGTAAATCATCTAACCTTGGAATAGGAAAGCGATAGTCTACTGTGATTTTGTTGATGGTTCGACTGTCCACGCACATTATCCAAGAACTATCTTTCTTAGGCACCAACAAGGCTGGAACTGCACAAGGACACATGCTCTCCCGAATTAACCCCTTTTTCACTAATTCATCAACTTGCCTTTGAAGTTCTTCATATTTTTTAGGACTCATTCTGTACGCAGCCTTATTAGGTACAACAGCTCCCGGAATAAGATCAATGTGATGTTGAATGTCTCTCAAAGGTGGAAGGCCATGTGGAATCTCTTCCGGTATAACATCTTGAAATTCTTCTAGGATTGGTTGTAGGATTTTCGGTGTCTCCTTATGTTGTTCGTTCTCCTCTACTACCATTAGGGCCAAAACATGACCGCCCTTGTCCAATTCATATCTGCATTCTCTATAAGAAATAAAAGCACTAACTTCCTTCTTTGGCGCATTGATTTCGGAAGGTTGTAATGGAGCTAAGATAATCTTCTTTTCATTCACTTTAAAAGAATAAGTATGTTTATAACCATCATACAACACTCTTCTATCATAATGCCAAGGTCTTCCCAATAGTAAATGACAAGCATCAATAGGGGCAACATCACACCACACTTTATCTTTATAATACTTGCCAATAGAAAATGAAACTAAACATCTTTTAGTTACCTTGATGTCATTTCCTTTTTGCAACCAACATAATTGGTATGGATGTGGATGAGGGATCATATCCAACTTCAGCTTCTGCACCATCTCCAAAGAAACCAAGTTCTCAAAACTGCCACTATCGATGATCATCAAGCACACCTTGCTAAGAGAAGTGTATTTAGTGTGAAACACATTTTTTCTCACCCAACTTTCATCGTCGGCCACATATGACACTTGTAAACTACGTTGCAATACAATAGACAAACCAAGATCAGCATAAGTAATCTCTTCCTCATCATCATCGTATTTTGGTTCGTCATCAGCTTCATCTTCGCCTCCATCACTATGATCTTCAACCAAAGTTACAATCCTCCTATTTGGACAATCCGAAGCAATATGCCCAAAACCATGACATTTGAAGCATTTTTTACCACTTGGGGTAGAAGAATTAGGTGTTTTTTTGTTGCCAGCAGACTCTTCACCATTTTCTTGCACCTTCGATATCACCTTGCTTTGGACAGTAGGCTTGGAACTTCCTCCTTTTGTGTAGCCTTCTTTTGAGCCATACCCAAAACTCTTTTCAAACTTCTGTTGCTTTTTAACTTTTAATGCCAGCTTGCTCACATCATTTAAAGACCAATATGGCTGTAGCTAAACAACTTTAGCAATCTCATACTTCAGACCTCCTAATTATCTTGCAATTGTTTGCTCTTCCGGTTCCACAAGCTCTCCTTTTAACATCAAATTATCAAATTCTGCAGTGTACTCCTCCACACTAAGATCTTTTTGCTTGAAATCATGTATTTTGAGAAAGATCACTTGTCTATAATTATGAGGTAAATATTTTCTCTTTAGCTCCCTTTTCATTTTCTCTCATGTAATGATCTTACTCTTCCCCTCACATTCTCTTTGTTTCTTCAGATTTTCCCACCAAAAAGATGCATTCCGCTTGAGTTTGAGTGCCACAAGTTTGACCTTCTTTTGTTCTGGTGGTTCATGAAAATCAAAAATTCTTTCTCCTGTGTTAAGCCAATCGATAAAGTCATCAACATCTATTTTGCCTTCAAAATCTGGAATATCTAATCTGGGGTTATATTTATTCTGCCACTCATCTTGGGCTCCATTTCTTCTCCGACATCTTCTCGACTCCCTTGGAAGAGGTGTATCATCATCAGAAGTAAGCTCTCGAGCTTCATTTTCATGTTGGTTATGTCTACTTTGAAGTTCGTCGATTATCTCATTTTTTTCTTGTAGGCTACGCAGCAATTTTCGTAGCTGCAGCCTCAACGACTCAGAGTCATCTTCGTGGTCGCTACCTTCACCTACTACATCTTTTCCATTCCGCCTTACCATGATCTCTAGCCTTTAGCTCTGATACCAAACTGATACCGGGGAGGGTAAAAATGCAGAATGGATTTCGAAAGAACACCGATAGAATAGTTGTTCAGATAGAAAATGTCACAGAAGGCAATGAACACACTCTTGAAGAAACTTCGGTAAAACGAAAAATAGTTCACCACCAAGTTTAAAATCAAAAGGGATACAGAAAGATCACCACCCTAATGACAATAAACAAGGATATGGAACTGAAAGCAAAAGACTCACCACTCAAGGACACTTCCAAGAGATATAGAGTTCACAAGAGCACTCCAAGAGAGCTTCTGCCAATATCCTCAGTTTTCTCAAGTCCTTTCTAAGTCCTAAACACCAAAATAAATACTAGTGCATGAAACAACCCTTCATGCATAGGGAATTTCGAAATTAAGTGTTTACAGCCACTAACCAACTATTTTAATGCACTCATTGGTAATGAAGAAATGTTCACAGCTGCCAACCAACTCCTTTAATGCATTCCTTTGTCTTGAAGAAAAGCACCTTGAAACAGCTTTAACTTTGTGCAGAGAATATGCTAATGAGCTGTCATATTTGAGTGTGCTGATATAAAGATTATGAGGCATCATTATTGACTGAAAAAGATACTAGATCATAATCAAGGCTCATATAATCAGATTGTAGTAAATTAGACACTCCTGTGTCACGGGAACTCTCGGCGAGCTCCCGACACACTTCCGGTACATCATTTGAATCTTTGACTCTAGCCCATCATCTATTTTATGCCTTACTACTATTGTAGTTAATCTTGCACAATTATCTCAACACATAGATTAGGTCAAACAATTCACCAATTGATTTCATCATCAAAATTCGAGATTCAACAATAGGTTTGGAAGTTCCAAATCTTGTATAGTTGGTTATTGGGAGTGGCAACTAACCTTATAGGGTTTTTAAGTGTTGATAGAGGATCATCCGCTCTCGATATCATGAGAGGAATATCTTGTGTATTATTGCTCAAACAAATCCTTAGCCAAGGTCATTCAGATTGAGAGAGAAAGAGTTCTCTAAGAGAATCTGATTAGAGCAAAACTCGAGGAGAAACCATATGGGCCTGATAGCACCATGCTTGATACATGGTCTCTGGGATATTGGTTGGTTGAGAGACTATAAGTACATTATAATTAAGGACAAAGATGTCCAATTGATTGGATTCCTTTATATCGTTTGGGGAATATGGCGTAGTGACATAGTATGTCCGTAGTCAATAAGTTGAGTGAATTATTATAGAGATAATAATTCATAGAGACAGAAGGAGTTCTGACAGGTATGACTCACGACCAGCTCAATATTGGGCCTAGAGGGTCACATATATATAATAGGCGTTGTGACGAGTAGAGGTTCGAATATAAGATATCCGTCGAAGTCCCTATCTTATTGGATATCTAATAAGCCCATGAATAATTGGATCCCATGGATGAGATCCAATAAGAGCTAATAAGAGATTATTGGGTAGAGACCCACTAATCTAGGAGGCTTGGATAATTGGATAGAGATCCAATACCCAATAGAGCAGGATCCATTAGGGTTAACTAGGGGCCTCTATAAATAGGAGGGAACCAAAGGCCCATAGGCTGGGACTTCTTAGTGGTCGAGGATATTTGAGGAGCATCGTCGCAGCCTTACTATGTGGATGAGTACTAGATAGGAGGACGCTTGACCCCCTTTATCCCCTCCAATAGATCTATAGATATTTAGGGATATATGATCTCCCTAGGCAACAAAACTATCTCACGTATGATTTTCTGTGTCACGGGTTTTGCCCACAAATCTTCAGAAGACGATGAACACCTTTTGAAAAATTTAAGATTTTTATTTTTTATTCTTCCACAATGGATATAATATCACCCCTAGATTTCCCTATAATGGTATCAAAACCAGGTTGTTCATATGACAGATTGGTTTTGAACTATATGTATTATGTTTTAGACTCAGGCTTTTTGGTGGTCACCTCCTAAGCTCCTCAATATGTTGAGAGAGGCAGAGAGCACCATCAAAAAAGAGAAGTTAATTCTCTATGCTGGTGAGACTAGAAAGAAAAGCAAGGCAGAAAAGTCCCTTAAGAAGAGGAAGGGCAAGGGCAGATCAGGTAAAGAAAAAGTGGCTATGAAAGACCCAACAAAGGACAAAGGCTAGTGCTTCCATTATAGTAAAGGTGGGCACTGGAAGAAGAATTGCAAAAAATATCTTGTAGAGAGGGTGAAACAAAAGCTTGGAGGAGCTTCATGTACCTTCATGATCAGTCTCTATTTGTCAAAATCTTATGATAACACATGGGTATTAGATACCGGTAATGCTTATCACATTTGCAATTCGTTGCAAGTTCTGGTAGGACTTAAGAGATTGGCAAGAGATGAGATGGACCTCAAGATAAGCAATAGAGCAAAAGTTGCTAGAGTGGCTGTTGGCGAGGTCACCCTACATCTACCTAATGGATCTATTATTGCATTAGATGCTTACTATTTTATTCCTTCTATTATCAAAAATATTATTTCCATTTCATAATTGATTGTTAGTGGACATAAATTAGTTTTTGAGAACAATGGTTGTTCAGTATTATTAGATGATAAGATCATCATAAGATGAAGATTACATAATGATTTGTTTATTTTTTTTGGTAAGTAAAAGTAAATTGATTATGTGTAAAGTTTCTACAAATAGCTTTATCTATACAAGTCATAGACAAAGCCAAGTAACTCATAGAGTGCGAATGCGATAGTTATGACTACACATGCTGTAGACTATAACTACCAGTGGGTACATTATTTGGCATCATTCCCAAGATCTTTAGCTAATAGCAAAATTAAATTCGATAAAGATATCTTTTTCTCTTCGGGTGAAGTGCTCGGTTTTGAGATCATGCTCCATACAGGATCTTGAGTCTCTAATAATCTCTTTCAAGAGCTGAGCATTGTTTGTGTGTTGACATTCAAAGATTCTATTACATCTCTCCTTCCACATCCACCAAATAGCGCATCTGAAAGTAACCTTTGCTAGTTGTGTAAGAGGCCCTTTTCTTGAGAAACATTGCATAAGGTCGCCTAGTTCTTGGTGCAAGTTTGGTTGCGGCAGTCTATTGAGTTCAAATCGCTGGAGAATCTCCTTCCATATCCATTTTGTATAATCACAAGCAAAATAGAGGTGGTCAACAGTTTCTTCTTGTTGCAAACAAAGGGAGCATCGGTTAACATGATAGATATCTCTTCTTTTCAGATTGTCTATTATAGGTAGTTTATTGAGAAGGGCCTGCCATGTACATAAGGAGTGTCTTTGTGATCCCGGTCGATCCCATGTCCAACTGCTTGGGACCCACTTGTTATTTCTTTGCCTAATTTGATTCCATACAGATGTGGCACTAAATTTGCCATTATCATGAGGCCAAATAAGTATATCTGAAGAGTTGTTTCTGATTGGAATAGCTATGATAGTCGGCCAAAGTGAGAACATTTCGGGAGAAATAGGATTAGGGAGACACCAGGTACCGTTAGCAAGGAACTCGAAGACCTTCCAATCTTTGGGAGCCCTAAGATCTTTTCGTATTCTGTGGCCATATAATTGAAATATACTCTTCCCATTCACCCAAGGATCGTACCACATATTAGTACTAGTTCCAGAAGAGATTGCAAAAGAAATATGTTTGATTAGCCAATTCCTTGCCTTTAAAATTCCTTTCCAAGTTGCAAAGTGGTATGTTCTTGTTGAAATTTCCCATATTGATTCCTTTGAAAGATACCTAGCAGAAACCCATTGTGACCATAAGGAACATTTGTTTTGCAAAAGATCCCACAATTGTTGTACCAGGCATGCTTGATTCCAATCTCTAGTATTTCTCAAGTTTAGCCCCCCTTCATCTTTCGGTTTGCAAATGCTATCCCAATTTACCATATGCATTACCTTATCATTTGTGCCATTCCAGAAGAAGTTCATTAATAACCGTTCAATATCTTGGAGAAGTCCAGCGGGTAGAAGAAATGCATTACACCAATATATAGAGTAGGAGTGCAATACAGAACGGATGAGTTCGAGTCGTCCTGCTTTTGATAGAAGTCTATTTTTCCAAGAAGAAATTCTATTCTTTATTTTTTGCAGGATAGGCTGACAGTGGGTTTTGTAGATGCCTGTGGATATGAGCGGGAGACCCAAATAAGGAACTGGTAGGCTTCCCTCACTAACCCTCAAAGTTTGTGCAATAAAGACCTTATCCTCAACGTAAGGGCTCATATATACTTTACTTTTCGCATGATTTAACTAAAGTCTAGAAACCATACCAAAGTCATTCATAATAGTAGCCAGGTTCTTTACTGAAGTTGGATCATTTTGGAGAAAGATAAGTAAATCATCTGCAAATGTTATATGTGATATATGAATAGAGCTAGCATTGGGTACCTTAATGCTGCCATTTAAGACTACATGTTCCAGCATACAGCTAAGTCCTTCCATCGCAATAGTAAAGAGATACGGAGAGAGTGGATCACCTTGTCGGATGTCATTCGTGCTCCCAAAAAAACCAATAGGTGAGCCATTAAAGAGTATCAAAAACTTTGGAGTTTCTAGGTAAGATTGAATCCAATTAACCCATTGCTGTGGGAAGTTCATATCGAGGAGCATCTTATAGATAAATTTCCTATTAACTGAATCAAAGGCTTTCCATAAATCAGCTTTAAAACATATTTTTGTCCCTCTTGCTTTTGAATGCAAATCTTTGACCAAGTCATTAGCAAGCAAAATGTTATGATGTATACTTCTCCCTTTGATGAAAGCAGCTTGATTTGGGCTAATGATCTTGTGTATTACCTTTTGCATTCTATTTGCCAATACTTTGGAGATGATCTTGAAAATAAAATTGCATAATGATATGGGTCAATAGTTCTCTAGTGAATCAGCCCCTGCATTCTTCGGAATTAAAGAAATAAAAGTGCAATTCATCTCTATAAGAATATGACCTGAAGAGAAAAAATGTTGGCAAGCCTTGATCACATCATTTCCAATAATAGACCAAGAAGTTTGGTAAAATTCAGTTGGAAATCCATCTGGACCTGGGCTTTTGTGCTTTGGTGACTTAAAGACAACACATACAATTTCGTCGTTTGTAATTGGGGCATTGAGTATTGAAATAGCTTCCGAATCAAATTTTCTAGTCGGCTCCACATGAATGTTATTAGTTTTCCCAGCTTGATTGAGTAAGGAATAAAAAAATTACTCTATGTGTGCTTTAACCTCATCTAAATTCTCAATAAGATTATCATCTTTGTCTCTACATTTGCTGATACGGTTAACAGCCCTTCGAGTAGCAATTGAAGCATAGAAAAATTTAGTATTTGAATCTCCTAGTATAAGCCAATGCTGTCGAGACTTCTGCTTTGCAAAACTTTCCTCCTGTTTTAAGGCTTGCATGAAGTTATTTCTGGCTTCTGTCTCTTTGTAGATAATATTCTCATCATTTGGCTGAAGTTGCAGCTCATGTTGCAATGACATTAGTTCCTTCCTACAAAATTGAACCGTGGTGGTAATATTGTCAAAAGTATTTGTATTCCACTCCTTTAGTGCTTCTTTACAGGCTTTGAGCTTTTGACATAAGATGTAAGGGGGGGATCCATGCACATTAACATTCCAAGCAGATCTGATAACATCAAGAAATTGAGGATGAGTACTCCACATGTTAAAGAATCTAAACGGTTTCTTGCCTCTTGGTGTCGCTTTGTCTGCGTGTATATACATTAAAGAATGGTTAGAAAACAAAGGAGCACCATACTCAAGAAGTGAATCTGGGTAAACTGTTAACCACTCATGATTAATCAAACATCTATCAAGTTGAGCCATTATTTTTCTGTTAGCAGCACCTTGATTACTCCAGGAGAGCCAATTGCCCACAGATTTCATATCAAACAAAGCTGTAGTGTCAATGTAATCATTAAAACTTTGAAGCTGGCTTTCTGAAAGTTGTCTACTCCCCTCTTTTTCATTTATGTACCGAATAGTATTAAAGTCTCCAAGAACAATCCAAGGTACATTGAGACAGCCATTTGCAATATTAGTCTGGTCAAACCAAAGAGTATTTCTTTCTTGCATACTATTTGAAGCATATATACCAGTGAAATTGAATTGACAACCATTCTTTTTGTCCTCTACCTTAAGATAAATGAATTGATCAGTAGGAGAAATAAACCAAGCATTAATAGAGTTAGGATGCCATAAGACCCATATTCTACCAAAAGTTTCATTTGAGTCATTGGTAAACAGTTCTGCGTCCGGCCATATTAAATTCTTTTGAGCTTGAACGCGCAATTGTTTAATTTTCGTTTCTACTAGAATAACAATATCACATGCGGTAGACTTAATTATTCTGTTGAGCTCCCAACATTTCTCTGGCTTATTAAGTCCGCGAACATTCCAACATGTTATCTTCATCAGTAATAAAGAAATGAAAAGGTGGTAAGGTATTCATCCTATGACTTTGGATGGACTGTACCATCCTTTTTCTTATCCTTCGGTTTTGTATTTTCTTCCCGCACAATATCCTTACCTTTTAGGGCTTTATTTCTATATTTATCCACTTCATCTACAGCTTGCAGATTTTTAAACTTTAAAATACCTTGAATCATGTGGTCTTGATTGGCAGGGTTTGTTGAAGCACGATAAGATTGTTGTAGCACAATATCCTGGATAGTACTTGTTGGAGTAGCCTGGCTAGAGAGGTTTGTTGGGGCATGAGTTTGTTGAGATAGAATATCCTTGTTGGCGATGTTTGTTGTGGCCTGAGTTTGTTGAGGAAGAATATCCTTGCTGGCGAGATTTGTTTGGGCCTGAGTTTGTTGAGTTATTGTGGACGGATCCAATGATATTGGAAGAGATGAAGTTCCTGACTTATGTTTCTCCTGTCCACTAGTACCAAGGGACTCTGTTGTGGAAGGCTCCGACATTATAGGAAGAGATATAGTTTTGGATTTGTCCTTCTGTCCGCGTTGCTGTCCTTGCGAGTCGGAATGCTCAATAGTCTTCGCCACTATCGGTGCTACTGCCATTAGAGGAGACTCGCTTTGTTGCTGAGACGCTTGACGTGGTCGATAGACCTTTATGATTTGTTTTGGAGTTTGTTGACAAGCTCCATTTGCATGACCAAAAGATAAGCAATGCTGACATCGTTGTGGCTTCCAGGAATATGAGACATGTACCTTCCGAGTGTTCCCGTCAAGATCACGATAGAAAACCTCATTTGGAAGATCTTCGTCTGAAGAAACCAGTACACATGCTCGTGCAAATGCTAATCTCGTCTGAGCAGCTGTTGCTTTGTCGATGTAGAGTGGTTGTCCCAGAGTGCTGCATAACTTTGCAATAAAACGTCGACTCTAAAGATGTAGAGGAAGACCTTGAAAGGATACCCATAATGGAATAGACTGTAGGCTATCTAACTCCAAACGGACATCAGGAGACCAGCGTCGTAGAATCATTGGATGGCCGCGAATAGTCCAGAATCCTTCGAGGACCCGTTGTAAATCTTCTTCAGAGTATAGCTTACAAACAAAGAATCCATTCTCCAGCATATGAAGATCAAATGACGATATTCCCCATCGAGTTTTGATAAATGAGGATAGTGGGAAATAAGATGTTTTGAGACCTACCACATAGCCAACAATCGCCATAGACCATGTCTCAATAAGCTTTGTTGAATCAGCAGTCTCGTATATAGTAATCTTATTATCAGCCTGAACTTCTGGAGTAAAGAATTCCAAGCTTAGATCCAGACTTCCAACCGGAGCCTTGAAGAGGCTAGTCCAAGGCCTAGGGTCACAGGAAATTAGGGCAAGCTGCCGCGATCTAGAGCGCAACCTACTTCGATGCTGTTTCGTCGAAGAAGTTTCTCTCTATAGAGGATATGGAGGAGCCAATTGAGGGGTAACGATAGGGAGTCTTACCATCGTATCAACCCTCCTACCACCGTCGCCAGCCCTAGGGGCCGTCGCTGCCATGTTTGATCCCTCTTCTGGTCGCGGCTATAGAATCGTCTCCATAGGGAAAGCCACCGTCGTAGTATATCAGATCGCCGCTATAGTACCGTCGCCCTAGGGAGATCTGGTCGCCGCTATAGTATCGTCGCCCTTAGGGAGAAGTCGACGCTGCAGGAGATCCGATCACCACTACAGTAAGGGAGATCAGATCGTTGCTATAGTATCGTCGCCCGTGGGAGAAAGCCAACGATGCAGGTGTCAGATCATCCTAGGGAGATCTCGTCGCCGCTATAGTGTCGTCGCCGCTATAGTACCATCGCTGCTACAGTGTCGTCGACGCCACTACAGTACCGTCGCCCTTGGGAAACAGCCGACGCTGCAGGAAATCAGATCTCCGCTACAGTGTCGTCGCCCGTCTCCCGTGGGAGAAAGCCGACGCTGCAGGAGTCAGATCGCCCTAGGGAGATCTGGCCGCCGCTATAGTTGTCACCCTAGATCTGGTCGCCGCTACAGTGTCGTCGCCGTTGTAGGAGTCAGATCACCCTAGGGAGATCTGGCCACCGCTACACTGTCGTCGCCGCTGCTACTCCATGAATGTAAGTGTGTCCATATATCATGAATGTAAGTGTGTCCAAGAGGAAATGAGATGAGGTGACAAGTGCATACTTATAACATTGTAGGCTAGGTCATATCCATGAGGGAAGGATTCAAAAGTTGCTCAAGGATGGATAGTTAGATCCATTTGACTATGAGTCATATGCAACTTGCGAGCCTTGCTTTCGTGGAAAGATGACCAACTCTCCATTTAGTGGAACTGGAGAGAGAGCTAATGAGTTGCTAGAACTCATACATAATGATGTATGTGGTCCCATGTCAACTCTATGTCATAAGTGGTTACTATTGAATCTCGGATTTTGATGATGAAGTCAATTGTCATTTGTTTGTCTAATCTATGTGTTGAGATAAGTGTGCAGGATTAACTACGATGAAAGTAAGAGATGCAACAGGAGTTGCGCCGGAGTCATAACAATGATCACGTTGGAGTTCGAGAGCTCGACGGAAGTTCGGACAGTCGTCGGAGGTTCTGCGGGAATAAATCCGAGAAGTCCAGAAGCTTGCCATAGGAGCTCGTCGGAACTTGCCAAGTGGATCATCGCAAGTCCAGGAGTTTGCCGGAAGTCCGCAGGAGGATCATCGAGGGTTCGTCGGATGATCGACGGAAGTTCGTCGGAAACTCGTCGGAAGAAGCGATTGACGCACCGGAGCAAGCTGCAGAATATGTCTTAGGAAATAATCATAGTTAGCACATTGATTAAGTTAGAAATGAGAGGTGATCCAATTAGATTAATATTGGGGCTATTGGGCCCTTGAAAGAATCAAATTGGGCCGAATGGATTAACCCATTCGGACCCTGATTGCTGTGGGAGGTGCAACCGCCCAAGCCAGGAGGTAGCACCGCCCAGGCTATGTCTTCCAGCAAGACTGGGAGGTGCAACCGCCCCAGCCAAGAGGTTGCACCGCCCCGGGCTCAGTCTCCGAGCGAGACTGGGCGGTGCAACCTCTTCTGTCAAGAGGTAGCACCGCCAAAGCTCAAGTTTCGAGCCCTACCAGGCGATGCAACCTCCCTAGTCAAGCGGTGCAACTGCCTGAGCTCGGTCTTCGAGCTCTGGCAGAGAGGTGCAACCGCCCCTGACAGAGGTGGCACCGCCCAGAGGCTCAGTCTTCGAGCTCTGCCAGGCAGTGCAACCGCCCTAGTCAGGAGGTGCAACCGCCTGATCCCAGAATTCCGGGAATTGATAGATTTAAGCTCCAAATTTGAACTGGGTTGGGGCCTATAAATACCCCACCCATTCAGCACTGAAAGCATAGAACACACACTCGAAATCTTGCTGTCTTTCTGTGGTTCTTAGAGCTCAAAACTGCTAGTTCTCCTCTTTTTGTTCTTCAAAGTTTGAGTTGTAAAGAGAGGAGAGAAAACTTATGTATGGGTTGTCTCCTAAGCCCGTCAAAAGGAGTGAATCTGTAAGAGGGTGGTTGGCCTTCGCCTATTGAAGGAAGGCCTCTAGTTGACGTCGGTGACCTCACCGGTGGAGGAAGCCAAAAGTGGAGTAGGTCAAGATTGACCGAACCACTCTAAATCTCGGTTTGCATTTCCTTTGAGCATTTTACCTTCACTGCAAACTTCTCACTAGCTTACTGCCCTCTGCGATTTTACGAACGAGTTTCAAGGTTCAGACGTAAATTTGCATTTAGACGTAAATCTACATTTAAACATAAATCTACTTTTTCGTATGATCATCATATTGCAGATTGCGTTTATGTTTTGAGCTTTACCATAACTGCACACTACCTTTATACTCCTGCTTAAACTGCGTCTTATCTAATCAAGTGATTTACAAATCAGCATTTAGACGTAAATCAGTTTCTTCGTACGAATGTCGGATTTCAGTTTGCGCCGATATTCTGGTTTTCATCATAGCTGCAAACTGCCTGCATAGATTGACTTTAACCTTGCTTAGTATCAACTTTCATACAGAAGTTGTTTTTATCGTTCGAACGCAGCTTTCGATTTTAATCGCAAAAAGCTTTCTGCTGCACTAATTTACTAATTCACCCCCCCTCCCTCTTAGTGCTCTCAATCGTAACAATTGGTATCAGAGCACGGTTAACTCTCAAACGGATTAAAACCCAAGAGAGATGGCTTACGCCGGAATCCAAGAGGTTCATTCTATTACACGTCCACCCATGTTTAATGGGACAGACTACACCTATTGGAAGACTCGAATGAGGATCTTTCTTATCTCTATGGATGTTGAACTTTGGAATCTCGTCGAAAATGATTTTTCGAAGTCTTCTCTTCCAATGATCGATTGGAATGATTTGGAGAAGAAGGCTTTCGCTCTTAATGCAAAGGCTATGAATGCCTTATTTTGTGCACTTGATAAAAACGAGTTTAATCGTGTTTCAATTTGTGAAACTGCATTTGATATTTGGCACACACTCGAAGTGACTCATGAAGGCACAAGTAGAGTGAAAGAGTCAAAAATCAATCTTTTGTTACACTCTTTCGAACTCTTCCGGATGAAACCGAGTGAGACTATTGGCGACATATTTACCCATTTCACGGATGTCGTCAACGGTCTAAAAGGACTCGGAAAAAGTTTTTCGGATTTTGAGCTCGTAAATAAGATTCTAAGATCCCTTCCTAAGAGTTGGGATCCTAAAGTCACTGCTATTCAAGAGGCAAAAGATCTAAACAACTTTCCTCTTGAAGAACTAATTGGGTCATTAATGACCTACGAGATGACTTGCAAAGCTCATGAAGAGCAAGAAGATATCCTTCTAAAAAACAGGAAGGATATGACACTTAGAACTTTGGAAGACCACTTGAAAGAAAACTCAAGTGATGAGGACTGTGACGATGACTTGGCACTTCTAACAAGAAAATTTAAAAAATTCATTAAAAGAAACAAGTTTAAGAATGACACTAAAAATAAACTTGAACCCAAGAAGGACCAAGTTATTTGCTATGAGTGTAAAAAGCTGGGACACTACAAGAGTGATTGTCCCCAAGCCAAAAAGAGAACAACAAAGAAGAAGGCGCTCAAAGCAACATGGGATGATTCGAGCACATCCGAAGAAGAGGAGTCCAACACCGAGCAAGTTGCTCATTACGCCTTAATGGCCATCGGAGAGGAGATAACGAATTTATTAGATGCTGATTTATCTTTCGATGAATTATTAAATGCCTTCCATGACTTATTTGATGAATGCAAGATTATCAATAGAAAATACAAATTGCTAAAAAAGGAGCATGATAGTCTTACTTGTGATTTTGATAAGTTAAAAACTGAATATCATGATAGTTTAAATTCATGTATCAAATGTCATGATCTAGAAACTCTCCAAAAAGAAAACCTGCTACTTAAGGACAGCTTGAAGAAATTCGAGGTTGGTAGCAAGTCATTGAACATGATCCTTGCAAACAAGGGTCACGTTCCAAAAAAGAGTGGAATTGGATTTGTGAGAAGTCCTCACCTAAATCCAACCACCTTCATAAAAGGCCACATCTTACATGTTCAACACCAAACCAAATGCAAGTTTTGTTGCAAATTTGGACACAAGACGCATTATTATCCATTCAAGAAAATAAGTCCAAACAAACTGACTTGGGTTTCTAAAGGAACCATGATAAACTCTATGCAACATGATAAAAATGGGTACCTAAAAATCAAATGGGTACCTAAAAATCATCCTTTCTTGTAGAAACCCACACCATCGCAAGCTAGGAGCAAGAGATGGTACCTTGATAGTGGATGCTCAAGGCATATGACCGGAGATCCATGTCAATTCTCTAAGCTCACTAGCATAGACGAAGGCAATGTCACCTTCGGAGACAACAACAAGGGTAAAATCATTGGCAAAGGAACCATAGGTAACAAATCCAACTTCTTTATTGAATATGTTTTGTTGGTTGATGGTTTAAAACATAACCTCTTGAGCATTAGTTAATTATGTGATAAAGGATACACTGTCAAATTCGAATCTAATGCTTGCATCATTGAAAAACCACATAGAAACATGTCTATAATCACATTAAAACAAAATAACGTATACACCATTAACATCAATGATTTGTGTAATGAAATGTGTTTTTCGGTTTTGAATGAGGATGCTTGGCTATGGCATAGAAGATTAGGTCATGCTAGCATGAAACTAATCACTCAAATATCATCTAAAGAACTTGTAAGAGGAATTCCTCATATCAAGTTCATCAAAGATAATGTATGTGATGCTTGCCAATTAGGTAAACAAATTAAGGGTAGCTTCAAAACTAAGAATCAAATAAGCACCTCTAGGCCCTTACAACTGATCCATATGGACTTGTTCGGACCAATCTCTACATCGAGTCTAGGAGGTAGTAAATACGCCTTTGTCATTGTAGATGACTATAGCAGATATACATGGACTTACTTCTTAAAACATAAAAATGAATGCATTAGATACTTTACCAAGTTTTGTAAACTTGTTCAAAATGAGAAGGGCTTTATGATTTCGTCAATTAGAAGGTATCATGGTGGAGAATTTCAAAACCATGATTTCCAAGAATTCTGTGAACTCAATGGATACAACCATAATTTCTCTACTCCAAGAAATCCTCAACAAAATGGGGTAATAGAAAGAAAAAATCGAAATATACAAGAAATGGCAAGAACCATGTTGAATGAACATAGCCTACCCAAATATTTTTGGGTCGAAGCCGTAAACACTGCATGCTATATTTTGAATAGAGTTCTAGTAAGACCCTTACTCACCAAAACTCCTTATGAGTTATGGAATAACAAAAAACCCAATGTTTCATATTTTAAAGTCTTTGGGTGTAAGTGTTTTATCTTGAATGAAAAGGATAACTTAGGAAAATTGGATGCTAAATCCGATGAAGGAATCTTTCTTGGTTATTCTTCGGTTTCTAAAGCTTTTCGTATCTTCAATAAAAGAACTTTAATTATTGAAGAATCCATTCATGTTGTTTTCAATGAGATTTCCGAAATTAGGAAAAATGATTTTGATGATGATGTTAATTTTGATTCCTTGAATTTAAATGAAACCCTGTCTCCAACTAGCAACTTGGATGCATCCACTTCCAAGATTTCCTTACCCAAGGATTGAAAGTATGTAGATGCTCATCCTAAGGAGCTAATCTTAGGAGACACATCAAAGGGGTTCAAACACGATCTTCTCTTAAAAATTTTTGTGCCAACGTCGCTTTTCTCTCCCAAATTGAACCCAAATGTGTTAATGAAGCCATGAAAGATGATTCATGGATTATCGCAATGCAAGATGAATTGAATCAATTTGAGAGAAATGAGGTATGGACGCTTGTTCCTAGGCCAAATGACCATTTAGTTATTGATACTAAATGGGTCTTTAGAAACAAGCAAGATGAAAATGGTATCGTGGTTAGAAACAAGGCTAGATTAGTGGCCAAAGGTTTCAACCAAGAAGAATGTATCAATTACGAAGAAACCTTCGCTCCTGTGGCTCGATTAGAAGCCATAAGGATGCTCCTTGCCTACGCTAGTAGTAATAATTTTAAGTTGTTTCAAATTGATGTTAAAAGCGCTTTTCTTAACGGCTTTATTTCCGAAGAAGTCTATGTTGAATAACCTCTTGGATTTGAAAATAATAGTCTCCCTAATCATGTGTTTAGATTAACTAAAGCTCTCTATGGTTTAAAACAAGCTCCAAGGGCTTGGTATGAGAGACTTTGTTCTTTTCTTATTAAAAATAATTTCATAAAAGGTAAGGTTGATACTACATTATTCATCAAGAACTTTGAAAATAATTTTCTCATTGTTCAAATTTATGTTGATGATATTATCTTTGGTTCTACGAATGAATCTCTTTGTGAATCTTTTGCTAAAACTGAGTCTTGAATTCGAAATGAGTCTAATGGGAGAGTTAACATTCTTCTTAGGTCTACAAATCAAACAACTAAGCAATAGCATCTTTATTAGTCAAACTAAATATGCTATGAGTTTACTAAAGAAGTTTAATATGAATAACTCAAAAGCTATTAACACTCCTATGAGCACCTCCACTAAGTTAGAAATTGATGAAAGTGGAGAAAGCTTCAATCAAAAAACTTATAGGGGTATGATAGGAAGTTTACTTTACCTCACTGCAACTAGACCAGACATCATGTTTAGTGTAGGACTTTGTGCTAGATTTCAATCAAACCCTAAGATATCTCATCTCAAAGAAGTTAAAAGAATACTCAGATATCTTAATGGTACCACAAATCTAGGATTATGGTACCCAAAATCAGAGAATCTTGAGTTAATTGCTTATGCTGATGCGGACTTCGTTGGCTGTAGATTAGATAGAAAAAGCACATCAGGAACATGTCAATTCTTAGGACATGCCCTTATTTCCTAGTCATCTAAGAAATAAAACTCGGTTGCACTATCAACAATCGAAGCTAAATATATTGCAGCAAGTGCATGCTGTGCACAAGTTGTTTGGATGAAAAACACCTTAGAAGATTATAAAGTTCATCTTAAAAATATTCCCATTAAATGTGATAACACAAGTGCAATATGCTTAACAAAGAACCCTATACAACACTCAAGAACAAAACATATTGATATTAGACATCACTTTATACGAGATCATGTTACGAATCATGATGTAATCGTAGAGTTCATTGATACGAAACATCAACTAGCTGATATCTTTACAAAACCTCTAAGTGAAGAACAATTTGATTTCATAAGAAGAGAATTAGGAATGTTGATGTGTCCGAATAGTTAAACTAGTTAAAATTATTTTTCGGACTTTATTGAATGATCAAATCACTTGATTACTATTACATGCCTTGGTATCACTTGATCAAATAACATGTTGGAAATTATGTGTCAAATATAAAAATGTTTTTGAAAATCAGTAGCTTACTCATGTCCGAATGCATGAAAGAGTTCATTTCATTTTCGGATTTGCTCAAATATAAAAGAGTTCATTTTTGGAATGCTAAAAATCAGATTTTCCTATACACTCTTATGAAAATTTTTTTTGAAAAAATGAGTTTCCTCCTTCATGCACAAAGAATTATAACATACAAGGAGAAGAGGTATTCAAAGCATTACAAGTGTCATGCCTTCCTTTATGTGCTTGATAACCTGCTTATATTGTTCTCCTGGAATCACATCTACCATGCTTTTTGTTGATGACAAAGGGGGAGAAATATATGAATTGATATATTTGCTATCACTGATGTTGATATGGTTGCTATCACTGATTGCTATCACTGATGCTATGATTAGGCCATACTTGCATCACCAAGAAATATATGATTGCTATCATTGTTATATGCCCTGAATCAAGATATCAAACAAAAATTTGCATCGTACGAGCTGATATCTTACCATGTGATGCAATGCTACACTTGCTAAAATATTCAAAATGTGTACATCATGTAATGATATCAAAATCTTGCTTCACAGCTTTAGATGTCGATATCTTACAATATGATGAATTGCTACAATTACCATCATTCAAACTTGTTATATTTGAAAATGAATGTCAAGCCTTGACATCATCTTCAAAGAGATACATCATGATAGGAATCATGATGGGAATATGTCTCTTGAATTTATAAAGTTTTTAAATTCAAGAAGTATGGCATATAGACAGGGGGAGTTAAGGTTAACTCCATTATCAATTGATTGTCATCATAAAAAAGGGGGAGATTATTGAATCTCGGATTTTGATGATTAAGTCAATTATCATTTGTTTGTCTAATATGTGTGTTGAGATAAGTGTGTAGGATTAACTACGATGAAAGTAAGGCATGCAGTAGGAGTTGCGCCGGAGTCATAACAATGATCACGTTGGGAGTTCGAGAGCTCGACGGAAGTTCGGACAGTCGTCGGAGGTTCTGCGGGAACAAATCCGAGAAGTCCAGAAGCTTGCCAAAGGAGCTCATCGGAACTTGCCAAGTGGATCGTCGCAAGTCCAGGAGTTTGCCGGAAGTCCGCAGGAGAATCACCGAGGGTTCGTCGGATGATCGACGGAAGTTCGCCGGAAACTCGTCAGAAGAAGCGATTGACGCACCGGAGCAAGCTGCAGAATATGTCTTAGGAAATAATCGTAGTTAGCACATTGATTAAGTTAGAAATGGGAGGTGATCTCATTAGCTTAATCTTGGGGCAATTGGGCCCCTGAAAGAATCAAATTGGGCCGAATGGATTAACCCATTCGGACCCTGATTACTGTGGGAGGTGCAACCGCCCAAGCTAGGAGGTAGCACCGCCCAGGCTATGTCTCCCAGCAAGACTGGGAGGTGCAACCGCCCCAGCCAAGAGGTGGCACCACCCCGGGCTCAGTCTCCGATTGAGATTGGGCGGTGCAACCTCTTCTGTCAAGAGGTAGCACCGCCAGAGCTCAACTTTCGAGCTCTGTCAGGTGGTGCAACCTCCCCAGTCAGGCGGTGCAACCGCCTGAGCTTGGTCTTCAAGCTTTGGCAGAGAGGTGCAACCGCCCCTGACAAAGGTGGCACCGCCCAGAGGCTTAGTCTTCGAGCTATGCCAAGCGGTGCAACCGCCCCAGTCAGGAGGTGCAACCGCCTGATCCCAAAATTTCGGGAATTGACAGATTTGAGCTCCAAATTTGAACTGGGTTGGGGCCTATAAATACCCCACTCATTCAGCACTGAAAGCACAGAACACACACTCGAAATCTTGTTGTCTTTCTGTGGTTCTTAGAGCTCAAAACTACTAGTTCTCCTCTTTCTGTTCTTCAAAGTTTGAGTTGTAAAGAGAGGAGAGAAAACTTCTGTAAGGGTTGTCTCCTAAGCCCGTCAAAAGGAGTGAATCTATAAGAGGGTGGTTGGCCTTCGCCTATTGAAGGAAGGCCTCTAGTTGACGTCGGTGACCTCGCTGGTGGAGGAAGCCAAAAGTGAAGTAGGTCAAGATTGACCGAACCACTCTAAATCTCGGTTTACATTTCCTTTGAGCATTTTACCTTCACTGCAAACTTCTCACTAGCTTACTGCCCTCTGCGATTTTACGTACGAGTTTCAAGGTTCAAACGTAAATCTATGTTTAGACGTAAATATGTGTTTAAACGTAAATCTGCTTTTTCGTATGATCATCATATTACAGATTGCGTTTACGTTTTGAGCTTTACCATAATTGCACACTGCCTTTATACTCCTGCTTAAACTGCGTCTTATCTAATCAAATGATTTACAAATCAGCATTTAGACGTAAATCAGTTTCTTCGTACGAACGTCGGATTTCAATTTGCGTCGATATTCTGGTTTTCATCATAGCTGCAAACTACCTGCATAGATTGACTTTAACCTTGCTTAGTATCAACTTTTATACAGAAGTTGTTTTTATCGTTCGAACGCAGCTTTCGATTTTAATCGCAGAAAGTTTTCCGCTGCACTAATTCACCCCCCCCCTCTTAGTGCTCTCGATCCTAACAGTTACTCCTACTTTATTATTTTTATTGATGATTTCTCAAGGTATAGACATGTATACTTGATGAAGTACAAGTCCGAGCCCTTCGAGAAATTCAAAGAGTATAAGAATGAAGAGAAGAATCCTATTGGAAAGAGTATCAAGACTTTTCGATCAGATCGAGGAGATGAGTACTTGAGTATAGAGTTCACCTAGTTCTTCAAGGACCATGGAATTTTGTTCCAATGGACATCTCCTTATACACCCTAGCTCAATGATGTATCCGAAAGGAGGAATCACACACTGTTAGACATGGTGTGGTCCATGATAAGTTTCACCGACCTCCACGTTATTTAATCTCAGATTTTGATGATGAAATCAATTGATAAATTATTGATCTAATCCATATGTTGAGAAGAGTGTTGCAAGATTAAGTGCGATAATAAATAATGCATAAAGTAGATATTGGGCTAGAGTCAAAGATCTAACGATATGTCAAAGATTCGGACAATGTGTCAAAAGCTCGTCAAGAGTTTATTGAGAGCTCGTCGAGAGTTCGTCAGGAGTTCGCCGAGATTTTGTTGAGGGGTTCGTCGAGAGTTCATCGGGAGTTTATTGAGAGTTTGTCGGGAATTCACCAAGAATTCATCAGGAGTTCACTAAAAGCTTAATCAGAGTTCACCATAAGTTTGTCGAGACGTCGCCAGAAGAACAATTGGCACACCTGATAAAGATTGATTAGTTAATGCCTTAATTATCATAGCTAGAACTTAGATTAAGTTAGGATTGAGAGGTAACTCCACTAACTCAATTAGGAGCCAATTGGGCCTAAAATAGGGCTAAGTTGGGCTGGATGGATGGCCCACTTGGCCACTTGGAGCCATGCCAAGTGGTGGCACTGCCTAAGGTGGGCGGTGGAACCACATAAGGCTTAGCCTCCCAAATGGTTTGGGAGTTGGTACTGCCCAGACTGGACGATGGTATCGTTGGCAATTCATGCTTCTAGGTGGTGGTACCGCCCTATCAAGCGGTGGTGCTACTAGAGCCTAGTCTCCAAGGCTCTCTCAAGTAATAGTACCACCAAACTGGGTGGTGGTACCACCTAATGTCAAAGTGTTAGGTGGTGGTACCATCCAATACTAACGGTGGTACTACTAGTGCCCCAAAAACCCGAGATGAGATACTCTTTGGCTCTAATTTTAAAGCCATTAGAGCCTATAAATACCCCACTCTTTTCTACATGAGGTAGCAACAAAAAGCGTGAATAAAAATCTTGAAGTGTTGGGGTGTGAAAGTATTGTAAAAGTGCTAAGTTTCCTCCTCCCTTTCTAAGTCTTATAATCAGTCAAGTGAGGTGTGAGGTTTGTAAGGGTTGCCTCCTAAACCCGAAAAAGGAGAAAGTGTTGTAAGAAGATTGTTAGTCTTTGCCTATTGATGGAAAACCATTAGTGGACGTCAGTGACCTCAACAGAGGAGGAATCAGAAGTGGATGTAGGTCACAACGACTGAACCACTATAAATCTGGTGTGTTCTTTCTTTACTACTTACTTTCATTACTTAGCTGCATTCTGCATTGTTCATTTACTTTAAGTCGTCATCTTCTCAATATAATTTCTTTGTTACATTTTTATCAACTTAGAAAGATTTGGAATCGCAACCATAATTTTTATCGCTGCACTAATTCAACCCTTCTCTTATTGTCGTATTGATCCTAACAATTTGTATCAAAAAAAGGTTACACTCAATTTGGTTTAAAACCTAAGAGAGATGACTTTTTTTGGCAATCATGAGAGTCATTCTATCACACATCCTCCCATGTTCAATGGAATAGATTACATATATTGAAAAACTAGAATGAGGATTTTTTTATTTCTAAGAATTTCGAGTTATAGAATATTATTGAAAATAGATTTCAAAAGTCTTCTCTTCCAATAAATGATTGGAATGATTTGGAGAACAAGACTTTCTCTTTGAATGCCAAAGCTAATTAATGCTTTATTTTGTGCTTTGGATAAAAATGAATTCAATCAAGTTTCTATTTGCGAAATGACTTGTGACATTTGACATACACTTTGAATCACATACGAAGGCACGAGTAGGGTTAAGGAGTCAAAAATTAATCTTTTAGTTCATAGTTATGAATTGTTTCGCATGGAACCAAGCGAGACCATTGGAAATAGATACACCTAGTTTATGGATGTCAATAATGGTCTAAAAATATTTGATAAAAGATTTGCTAATTTTGAACTTATTAACAAGATATTAAGAACCCTTCTAAAGAGTTGAGATCCTAAAGTAACTATAATTGAAGAAGCTAAGGACTTGAACAACTTTCCGCATGAAGAACTTATCAGGTCTTTGATGACCAACGAAATTACATTCAATGCACATGAAGAAATTGAGAACAACCTTCTAAAGAACAAGAAGGATTTGGTATTTAAAACTCAAGAAGACCACTTGAGAGAAAACTCAAGTGATGATGATGACTTGTCACTTCTAACAAGAAAATTTTAAAAATTCATAAAAAGGTAAAACTTTGCATTTTACCCTGAAACTAATGCAACTTTTATTAAAGGCTCAACTTTGCATGTTTTACCCTGAAACTAATGCAACTTTTATTATAAATTTGGACATTATGCTCATAAATGTCCATTTAAGAGGTATAGTCCATATAAGCTAATTTGGGTCCCTAAAAGAACTATAAATGACTTGGTGCAAAATGATAAGGCAACCAAGGTTAAATGTGTACCTAAAAGAAAACCACCTTTCTTGTAGATATGTTTACAATCACAAGCTAGGAGCAAGAGATGGTACATTGATAATGGATGCTCAAGGTACATGACTAGAGATCCAACTCAATTCTCTAAGCTCACTAGCTAAGACAGAAGGGTTTGTCACCTTGGGAGACAACAATAGGGGTAAAATAATTGGCAAAGGAACCATAGATAACAAATCAAACCTCTTAATTGAAGATGTGTTATTAGTAGATAGTTTAAAGTATAATCTTCTAAGCATTAGTCAATTGTGTGATAGAAGATATATCATAAGATTTGAATCTAATACTTGCATTGTTGAGAGACCACACAAAAATACATCTATGATCACCTTAAAATATAATAACGTATATACTATTGACATTGATAATCTTTGTAATGAAATGTACTTTTCGGTCTTAAGCGATGATGCTTGGTTTTGGCATAGGAGGTTAGGTTATGCTAGCATGAAACTAATCTCCCAAATTTTATCTAGAAAACTAGTAAGAGGAATCCCTAGCATCAAGTTTGTCAAAGACAAAGTGTGTGATGCATGTCAACTAGGAAAGCAAATAAAATGTAGTTTCGAGTCAAAGAATCAAATAAACACTTCTAGACCATTGTAATTGATCCATATGGATTTATTTGGACTAATTGATACAACAAGCCTAGGAGGTAGCAAATACGCCTTTATAATTGTTGATAATTATAGTAGATATACTTGAAGATACTTCTCGACACACAAAAGTGATTGTTTTAAGTATTTTTCAAAATTTTGTAAACTTATTCAAAATAAAAAATGCTTTATGATTACATCTATATGTAGTGATCATGGTGGTGAGTTTCAAAACCATGATTTTCAAAACTTTTATGAATCAAATGGTTCTAACCATAATTTCTCCACTTTAAGAAACCCACAACAAAATAAAGTAGTTGAAAGAAAAAATATGAGCTTATAATAAATGGCAAGAACCATGTTAAACAAACATAGCCTATTCAAATATTTTTGCGTCGAAGCCATTAACACAGTATGCTATATCATGAATAGGGTTCTAGTAAGACCATTACTTTCTAAAACTCCTTATAAATTATGGAATAACAAAAAACTTAATATTTCATATTTTTAAGTTTTCGATTGTAAATATTTTATTTTAAACGAAAAAGATACCTTAGGAAAATTTGATGCATAATCCGATAAAAGTATGTTTTTTGGATATTCTTTTACTTCTAAAGCATTTTATGTATTTAATGAAAGAACTTTAGTCATAGAAGAATCTATTCATATTGTTTTCAATATGGTTTTCGAATTTAAGAAAAATAATTTTGATCATGATTTTGATTTTGATACTTTAAATTTGAATGAAAGCTCTCTTCCCAGTAGCAACTTGATTACATCTTCTTCTAAAGAATCCTTACCTAAGGACTGAAAGTATATAGATGCTCATCCTAAAGAGCTAATTATTGGAGACATATCAAAAGGTATTCAAACTCGTTCTTCTCTTAAAAATTTTTGTACGAATGTAGTCTTTTTATCTTAAATTGAACCTAAATGCATTGATGATGCCCTGAAAGATAATTCATGGGTTATTGCAATGAATGAGGAATTAAATCAATTTAAGAGAAATGAGGTGTGAAAGCTTGTACCTTAACCTAGTGACCATTTGGTAATTAGAACTAAATCGGTCTTTAGAAACAAACAAGATGAACTTGATATTGTAGTTAGAAACAAGGCTAGATTAGTGGCCAAAGATTTCAACCAAGAAAAAGATATCGATTATGAAGAAACCTTCGCTCTTGTGGCTTGACTTGAAGTCATAAGGATTCTCCTTGCTTATGCTAGCAGTAATAATTTTAAATTATTTAAATGAATATTAAAAGTACTTTTCTTTTGCCAATAGTATGAGCCATGAATTCAAAATGTGTTTAATGGGGGAATTAACTTTTTTCTTAGGTTTACAATTCAAAAAACTTAGTGATAGAATTTTTGTTAGTCAAACAAAATATGCTTTAGATCTATTAAAATAATTTAATATAGATAATGTTATAGCTATTAAAACCAATGAGCACTTCTACAACATTAGATATGGACATTAATGGAGAATGTTTTGATCAAAAGACTTATAAGGGTATGATAGGTAGTTTATTATACCTCACAACAACTAGACCCAATATCATATTTAGTGTTGGACTATGTGCTATGTTTTAATCTAATCCTAAGCAATCTCACTTAAAAGTTGTTTAAAGGATTTTTATATACCTAAAAGGAACTCCGAATCGAGGATTATGGTATCCAAAAATTCGAAATCATGAATTGATTGCTTATACCAATTATGATGTTGCTAGTTGTCAAATAGATAGAAAAAACATATCTAGAACATGTCAACTCTTAGGTCATGCACTTGTCTTTTGGTCTTCCAAGAAGCAAAACTCGGTTGCATTATCTACAAGTAAAGCTGAATATATAGTAGCAGGTGCATGTTGTATATAAGTTATATGGGTGAAAAACACTTTAGAAGATTATGTAATTTATCTAAAAAATATCCATATAAAATATGATAACACTAATGCAATATGTTTAACTAAGAATCTCATTCAACACTCTAGAACTAAATATATTATCATTAGGTTTTATTTTATTAGAGATCATATTAATAATCATGACATATCTTTAAAATTTATTAATACAAACAATCAATTAGCAGATATTTTTATAAAACCATTGATCGAGAAACAATTTTATTTTATTAAAAGAGAATTAGGCATCATAAACCTTCCAAATTCATGAATTCCTTTATAAGATTTTTGGATTTCTTGATTTTTCGTAACGTCAATTTTCCTTTTAAATCGAGATCGTTTCTTATGAATCCTTCCTTTTGCTATTTACAAAAGAAAAGATTTGATTCATGAACTTATGGTATTCACAACTTGATTCCTTATTTTTCATGTGATGATCATGAGTCCTTCCTCCTTCTATTTGTAAAGGAAAAGCCTTGCTTCATGGATCTTTGGATTCATGACTTGATCTTCTATGCGATAATATATTCCTATGAATCCTTCTTCCTTCTATTTATCAAAAAAGGGATTTGATTCATGAATCTTTAGTATGCACTTTTTAATTTTTGAATCCTTTCTCTTTGCAAAAGTAGAAGCTTGATTCAATAAAACAAATTTTACGCTGTTACAATCACTTGAGAAATCCCTCCTCTTGATCTAACCTTAGAATTCTGTTTAGGAAGAGTGTGGGTGCTTGTAAGGGTTGTCTCCTAAACCCAGTAAAAGGAGAAGAGGGGTGTAAGAAGGAGGTTGATCTTCCCCTATTAAAGGAATATCGATAGTGGATGCCGGTGGCCTCGACAGAAAAAGAATCGACGAAGTGGATATAGGTCATGACGACCGAACCACTCTAAAATCTGGTTTGCATTTTACTTTAAGCAATTTATCTTTATTGCAAACTGAATTGTCTAACCTTAGAATTCTGTTTAGGAAGAGTGTGGGTGCTTGTAAGGGTTGTCTCCTAAACCCAGTAAAAGGAGAAGAGGGGTGTAAGAAGGAGGTTGATCTTCCCCTATTAAAGGAATATCGATAGTGGATGCCGGTGGCCTCGACAGAAAAAGAATCGACGAAGTGGATATAGGTCATGACGACCGAACCACTCTAAAATCTGGTTTGCATTTTACTTTAAGCAATTTATCTTTATTGCAAACTGAATTCCTCCTTCACTACTTTTTCGTACAATTTCAAGTTCATATCTTTACGAAACCGGTTTTATCACAACAAAGTTTTTGAAGACGAAAGTTTTCTACTGCACTAATTCACCCCCCTCTTAGTGCCACTCTTGATCCTAATAAGGATTACCTTCCAATCCTAACTTAATTTGCACTCTAACCATGACAATTAAGACACGTTTACTGCACTTCTTATTCTGGTGTGTCAATAGCTCTTCCGATGAGCTTCCAGCGTACTTTTGGCGAACATCTGATGAACTCTCGGTAATGCGCTGGTGGACTCCCAGCAAGCTCCTGGACTTTGTGATGATCTTCTTGGCGAGTTCTGATGAGCTTCTATAGCAAGCTCATGGACTTCTCAATTAGTTCTCGCAAAACTTCCGACAAACGTCTGGACTTCCGACGAACTCTCGAACTCCCAACGTGATCTCGATCTTGACTCTAGCACAACACATGCTTTATGTCTTACTACCATCGGAGTTAATCCTGCACACATTTCTCAATATATAGATTAGGTTAAATAAATTACAATTGACATTATCATCAAAATCTGATATTCAACAATCTCCCTCTTTATGATGACAATCAATTGATGACAGAGTTAACCTTAACTCCCCATATCTATATGCCATACTTGAGAAAAGATATTCTTGAATTCAAGAGACATATTGATAAGTTAAGTTCATTTAAACTTATCAATACACACATCATGATTCCTATCATGATCTAACATTCTCAAAATGATGTCAAGGCATGACATCCATTTTCAAGTATGATATTTCAAATATGAAAAATGACAAAGATAGCAATTTATCATTCTATGGTAAGATATCAATTTGTAAAATTACAAGTTAAGCTCTAGATATCTTATCGTAATGAAGAAAATTTATCAAGCAAACATTTCAAGTGTATATGATGAAATACATTGCATACATTTGTCATCAATTTACCACATTTTGGTATTATTTCTCCCCCTTTCTCATCAACAAAAAGGAGAACGATTCAACAATATGCGCAAGTGTGGTAAAAATTCATGCCACATATCAATTTGTATACCAATCATATTTCAAGCATTCATGACATGGTATAATTCAAAAGTTCTCAACATTAAAAGTTATAAATATTAAGGAGATAGCTTTCATTAACTTCTTCCCTTTTATTTATCATCAAAACTTTGCATGAAGAAGGAAAAAAAGGAGGAAAATCCATTGAGAACCAACTTTGAATGAAGTTAAAAATGATAAAAGAGTTTCATTAAATCATGCTTCAATTTTCACAAGGATCAAAATATTCATGTGAAATCAAATCCTCATTCTTGCAAGTGTTCATCTCATAAAAAAATCATAAAAATTCTTCCTTCATTAAGAAAGAATTCATGTGAAAGAATCATCATATGAAGGATAAAAGAAATTCCAAGAATTAATCTTCATAATGAGAGGAGCATTACATCGTAACCATTTCTCAATAAAAATTCACAAGAGATAAATCCGAGAGATGCATTTGTCAATGACTTCCATGAATCAAACATCAAGATATGTATAAATACTTCATACATTTATAAAATATTTTGTCATAGCTTTTCATCACTACTTGCATGAGGCAATATTTTTAGTGCTTTGTAGTACTCAAGGATTAAGAATCCGATGTATGATTAAAACTTCTCAATATTTAATAGAAATCATAGTCATCAAAGTAAATTTCATGCTATTGCATCATTATATGATAACATGCTCATAATCATAGAAACTTTTAGCATCAAAGCACAAAATTTCCAACTTCAAAGTAGACATGTTATTGAGGCACACAACCTTATCATCATGTAAAATTCGCATCATAAAATTATCAGCATAGAATATAAATGAGTGATCAAAAAATTAAGAAAATCCAAAACCAAAATTTAACAGATTCATGCATTCGGACACATTAACATTCGTAACTCCGTAAATGCTCATCAAATAATACATCAAGTCATAGATACCAATAGTTAAATATATCAAGGACTTTATCCATTCAAAAGATATATCGAGTCTAATTCTTAGAGTGATATATTAATTAAAGTAAGCTTAGAATTTAACCATCAAGGTAGTTAGCGCAGAATTTTATTATCAAAGTAAGTAGCATAAAAGCACAGCGTTACGATCATCAAAGTGAGTTGCATTTTAAGTTTACAACATTAAGGTAAACAACATAGTATTACAACATAACATGGAGGAATTGTGTCCACTTTTCCTAAATACATACATAGCTTATTCAGGTGGTGGAAAGTTAAAATGTCTAAACATGGTATCAAACTATCGGTGAATCTACTACAGCTCAGTTAAGATTTGATCTTGGTGTTGTTCAAGTCGATCTTGTCATTGTTCAAAATGATCCATCCGAATCCCTATGTCTTCGATAGATGAAGGAGGTGCTTGCTCTACTGGAGGTGATTCCTAAAAGGGACCAGTTGGAGGAGATTGATTACCCCTAAATATTGGTATTTCCGGTTTTGGTTCTGGTTGGAGGGGATCGGTCCTTCTAGGCAGTCTAATCCACATACCATATCCGAATGTACATCTCATCCGTCGAAGTATATTTTTATTTATGATACTAAATCTATCTAGTTTTATAACTTCTTCGTCGGGTGGAATGGTAATATCGTAGGCATTGAGTATTCTTATGATTAAGCCACCGTATGAAAGCATTATATCCTTTTCTGATATTTCAATCATGTTTTATTAGATTAGGTAACCAAAACAATTGTTATATCTAGAGCGACCACTGTAGCGGCGACGACACTGTAGCGGCGACCAGATCTAGGGCGACCACTGTAGCGGCAGCCAGATCTCCCTAGGGCAATCTGACTCATGCAGCGTCAGCTTTCTCCCACGGGAGACGGGCGACGACACTATAGTGGAGATCTGATTTCCTACAGCGTCGGATGTTTCCCAAGGGCGACGGTACTGTAGCAGCGGCGACGACACTATAGCAGCGACGTACTGTAGCGGCGACGAGATCTCCCTAAGGCGATCTGACTCCTGCATCATTGGCTTTCTCCCACGGGCGACGATACTATAGCAACGATCTGATCTCCCTTACTGTAGTGGTGATCGGATCTCCTGCAGCGACGACTTCTCCCCAAGGGCGACGATACTATAGCGACGACCAGATCTCCCTAGGGCGATGGTACTATAGCGACGATCTGATATACTGCGACGGTGGCTTTCTGTTAGAACCCTTGCAGATTCTAAACTTGGGGTTGATCTCTTTAGGGGATCGGCCTCCTTGGAACTCTATAGGGGTTCCTCCCTCCAAGTTACTGCTCAAAGGCTGCAGAAAAGATTCATCTATTGCTTATTAAAAGAGAAGGAATACATGCCTATTTATAGGGCTTCTAAACCCTAACTCTAAATAGGACTCCTATTTAAGACTCTTACTTCTAACCAACTCCTAGTCAAGACTCCTATTCCCTTACAACTCCTAATTCTTCTCTAAGAAAACACCTCCTACATGAATGCCCCTCTCAATTAGGACTCTCCTAGCTAGAGTCCTAACAGAATGTCCCTCTCAATTACGACTCTCCTAGCTAGAGTCCTAATAGTTTACATGAATGTCCCTCTCAATTAGGACTCTCCAAGCTAGAGTCCTAACAGACTCGCCCTCTTCAAATCAGCCTTGTCCTCGAGGCTGTTGATTCGTGAATTCTGGGAATTTGATCTTCAAGTCGTCATAGTTCTCCCAAGTGGCATCTTCTATTGGTAGGTTCGTCCACTGTATTAGCACTTCATTAGTGGGTCGTCGTCGTCGAGTCACGATCCGTCGATCAATAATGGCACTTGGCTAGGTCTGGAGTTCTCTTTTGGTAGTCATATTTGGTGGGTGGCTTTGGGCTTGTTGAATCTCGGATTTTGATGATGAAGTCAATTGTCATTTGTTATCTAATCTATGTGTTGAGATAAGTGTGCAGGATTAACTACGATGAGAGTAAGACAAGTAGCAGGTGTTGCGCCGGAGTCAAGATCATGATCACGTTGGGAGTTCGAGAGTTCGATGGAAGTTCGGACGGTCGTCGGAGGTTCAGCGAGAACAGATCCGAGAAGTCCAGAAGCTTGCCAAGCGAAGCTCGTCGGAACTCGCCAAGTGGATCGTCGCAAAGTCCAGGAGTATGTCGGATGTCCGCAGAAGGATCACCGAGGGTTTATCGGATGATCGACGGAAGTTGGCCGGAAACTCGCCGGAAGAAGCGATTGACGCATCGGAGCAAAGCTGCAGAAGTTGTCTTAGAGTTAATCGTAGTTAGCATGATGATTAAGCATGAAAATGGGAGGTGATCCCATTAGCTTAATCTTGGGGCAATTGGGCCCCTGAAAAGATTCAAATTGGGTCGAATGGAGCGAACCATTCGGACCCTGATTGCACCAGGAGGTGCAACCACCCCAGCCAGGAGGTGCAACCGCCAGGGCTGTGAGGTTGGGAGGTGCAACCGCGCCAGCCAGGAGGTGCAACCGCCAGGGCTGCGAGGCTGGGAGGTGCAACCGCCCCAGCCAAGAGGTGCAACCGCCCAGAGCTCAGTCTTCGAGCTAGACTGGGCGGTGCAACCTCCTCTGTCAAGAGGTAGCACCGCCAGAGCTCAAGTTTCGAGCTCTGCCAGGCGATGCAAACACCGAGCTCAGTCTTCGAGCTCTAGCAGAGAGGTGCATCAGCCTGAGCTCAGTCTCGAGCTCTGGCAGGTGATGCAACCACCGAGCTCAGTCTTCGAGCTCTGGCAGAGAGGTGCATCAGCCTGAGCTCAGTTTCGAGCTCTGCCAGGTGATGCAACCACCGAGCTCAGACTTCGAGCTCTGCCAGGTGGTGCAACCACCAAGCTCAGTCTTCGAGCTCTGCCAGGTGATGCAACCATCGAGCTCAGTCTTCGAGCTCTGGCAGAGAAGAGCAATCGCCTGAGCTCAGTCTTCGAGCTCTGCCAGGCGGTGCCACCTCTCCAGTCAAGAGGTGCAACCGCCTGATCCCAGAATTCTGGGATTTGATCGATTTGATCGTTTTGAGCTCGAATTTTGAATTGGGTTGGGGCCTATAAATACCCCACCCATTCAGCACTGAAAAGATACAGACCTACACCGAAATCTTGATCTTTTCTGTGATTCTAAGAGCTCAAAAGTGTTGTAAAGCCTTTAAGTTTCCTCCTTCTGTTCTTCAAGTTTTCAGTTGTAAAGTGAGGAGAGAAAGGTCTGTAAAGGTTGTCTCCTGAGCCTGTCAAAAGGAGAGAAACTGTAAAAGGGCAGTTAGCCTTCGCCCATTGAAGGAAGGCACCTAGTTGACGTCGGCAACCTCGTCGGTGGAGGAAGCCAAAAGTGGAGTAGGTCAAGGCTGACCGAACCACTCTAAATCTCTGGTTTGCGTTTATTCTCGAGCACTTTATCATTACTGCAAACCTCCTTCATTACTACTGCTCTCTGCGCTTTCACGAACAAGTTCTAAGTGCTGTTCTTCCGAATCTGCATTCAGACGTAAATTCGTATTTTCATACATTACAGTTTACGTTTACGTTTGATTCTGCAGAACTGTCTTCCGTGCTTTTACGAACGAGCTTCTTTGCAGTTTACCCTTACATTTTGATCCTATTGATAACTGCAAACTGTCCTCTACAATTTTACGAACGAGTTTCAACATTTAGACGTAAAACTGCATTCAGACGTAAATCGGCTTTCCTCGCACAATCATCATATCTCAGTTTACATTTACGTCTTGATTTCAACTGCATACTGCTTTCTGCGAGTATACAAACGAGTTTCAAAGTTTAGACGTAAATCTGCGTCTAGACGTAAAACTGCGTTTAGACGTAAATCTGCGTTTAGACGTAAAACTGCGTTTAGACGTAAATCTATGTTTAGACGTAAATCTGAGTTTAGACGTAAATCTGAGTTTAGACGTAAATCTGCGTTTAGACGTAAATCTGCGTTTAGACGTAAATCTGCGTTTAGACGTAAAACTACGTTTAGACGTAAATCTGAGTTTAGACGTAAACTGCGCTTAGATGCAAAACTGCGCTTAGACGCAATCTGCGCTTAGACGCAAACTGCACTTAGATACAAACTGAGAATTTGCTTCTGCATCATAATAGTTTTTGAACGAATGCAGCTTTTGTTTTTTAATCGCTGTAAGATTTCCGCTGCACTAATTCACCCCCCCCCTCTTAGTGCTCTCGATCCTAACAATTGGTATCAGAGCAAGGTTAACTCTCTAGAGGATTAAAACCCAAGAGAGATGGCATACGCCGGAAACCAAGAGGGGCATTCGATTACACGTCCACCCATGTTCAGTGGAACGGACTACACTTACTGGAAGACCCGAATGAGGATCTTTCTTATTTCTATGGATTTTGAACTGTGGAACCTTGTTGAAAATGGATTTTCAAAATCTTCTCTTCCAATGATCGATTGGAACGATTTGGAGAAGAAGGCTTTCGCTCTTAATGCAAAGGCTATGAATGCCTTATTTTGCGCACTTGATAAAAACGAGTTTAATCGTGTTTCAACTTGGGAAACTGCTTTTGATATTTGGCACACACTTGAAGTGACCCACGAGGGCACAAGTAGAGTGAAAGAGTCAAAAATCAATCTGTTGCTGCATTCTTTTGAACTTTTCCGAATGAAACCGAGTGAAACCATTGGCGACATGTTTACCCGTTTCACGGATGTCGTCAACGGTCTAAAAGGACTCGGAAAGAGCTTTTCGGATTTTGAGCTTGTTAATAAGATACTAAGATCCCTTCCTAAGAGTTGGGATCCTAAAGTCACCGCTATTCAAGAGGCAAAAGATCTGCGAAATTTCCCTCTTGAAGAACTAATCGGGTCATTAATGACCTACGAAATGACTTGCAAAGCTCATGAAGAGCAAGAAGACATCCTTCCAAAGAACAGGAAGGATATGACACTTAAAACTTCTGAATGCCACTTGAGAGAAAACTCAAGTGATGAGGACTGTGATGATGACTTGGCACTTTTGACAAGAAAGTTTAAGAAATTCTTCAAAAGAAACAAGTTTAAAAACGATGTGAAAAATAAACTTGAACCCAAGAAGGACCAAGTGATCTGCTACGAATGTAAAAAGCCGGGACACTACAAGAGTGATTGTCCCCAAGTCAAGAAAAGAACAACAAAGAAGAAGGCGCTCCAAGCAACATGGGATGATTCGAGCGCATCTGAGGAAGAGGAGTCCAACACCGAGCAAGTTGCTCACTACGCCTTAATGGCCATCGGAGAAGAGGTAACGGATTTATTAGATGCTGATTTATCTTTCGATGAATTATTAAATGCCTTCAATGACTTATTTGACGAATGCAAGAGCATAAGTAGAAAATATAAATTGCTGAAAAAGATGCATGATAGTCATACTTGTGAGTTTGATAAGTTAAAAGTCGAACATCATGATAGTTTAAATTCATGTATCAAATGTCATGATATAGAAACTATGCAAAAAGAAAATCTGCTACTCAAGGACACCTTGAAGAAATTCGAGGTTGGTAGCAAGTCATTAAATATGATCCTTGCAAACAAGGGTCACACTCCAAAAAGGAGCGGGATTGGATTTGTGAGAAATCCTCATCAAAATCCAACCACCTTCATAAAAGGCTCCATCTTACATGTTCAACACCAAACCAAGTGCAACTTTTGTTGCAAATCTGGACACAAGACACATTGTTGTCCATTCAAGAAAATAAGTCCAAACAAATTAATTTGGGTTCCTAAAGGAACCATGATAAACTCTATGCAACATGATAGAAAATGTAGATCTATTTATGAGACACCCAAAAGCAAATGGGTTCCTAAAAATCATCCCTTCCTATAAAAACATTAAAAGTCTAGGCCAGAGCAAGAAATAATATTCTGCTCCTTGACTCTCAATGGTCATAAACCAAGAATCAAAAAGGAACTCGCAACGCTTAAGTAACAAGTGGAAGTTGTGAAATCACAAATACGATACGACCTTATTAGAAACATATGATATCCAAATTCACATACCCCCCTGATCTTCAAAACCCGTTCATCTACGAATTAATTCTTGCAGAAACTAAATATGTCATGATCTTAAAAGGGATACCAAACAAACATACGTATGCACGTTAAAAGATCTATCTTGATCGTACAAAGAGCCTCTTCCTTAAATAAAAACTCATGCGAAATCATGTAACAAACATTAATTGCTCTGAAACTCTCCTCAAGGCAAAGGCTCCCTAATCAAATCATCTTAGGTGGTCACTGGCTGCAGGCGGTGGCACCTCTCCAGCTGGCGGTGGCACCTCCAGCTATCACGGGTTGCCAGAGGTTGCACCGCTCCAGCCAGAGGTGCAACCGCCAGCAGCTCTGCCCTTTAAACCCACACTAGGGCCGGCTAAGGAACCGACCCCAACTCACCCCCATTTCCTCCTCTACTCTTCCAAGTCTCCTCCATTCCCATTTCACTCCTCTAAGCCTTCCAAATACCTCCCATTTCGGAGCAAAACATCAAGAATCCTTCCTTCTCTTGAAGATTTCACAAAGGTACTCTCTAAGAAACTCTTAAATTCTGTTTTGTTCTTCATTTACTTTAGCTCATCATCATCCCTCTAAACCAGCAGTAGTTATGGGATCTAGAAGATCCTCAAGGGACAAGGGAAAGAGGAGAGTAGTAGAAGAGTTTGATCTCACTCTTTTTGATTCCAAAAACCATGCTGAAAAATTTCTCTCCTTCGAACTAAGAAGCATCAATAAGGGAAAATACGTAGATCTGAATGAACTAAGAGATGTAGAGACTATCCAATGGTTTGCAAACCTAAATCTACTTCCAATTTTGCAGATCAACGAACCCATTTATCCTAGACTAGTTAGATTGTTTTACAACAACATGCAAATAGATGATGAAGAAAGGATGTCAACCTATCTCTTAGGACAACACATCTCAATCACTGATAGATTCATTTATGATATGATAGGTATTCCCATGAAAAGCATAGGACTTTACTTTAAAGGATCATGGGATGAAAAAACCATTGAAACATCCTACGTTGAAGCCTTAGGAACAATCCTTGCCAATCCTAACATAGAATCTGTTCCTAAAAGTTGTGAACATCTATTGCCCTTTAACACTAAGATACTTCATCATATCATGACTAGTATAATTCTTCCTAAACAATACCATCATGATGAAGTGAGTCAATTGGAATTAGGAATTATGTACCTAATCATGAAAGGACGTGACATTTGTCTTGGCTATCTGATCCAACAAAACATGTTAGAATTATCTACGAAAGATATGATGCTCCCATATGGTGGAATAATTACTAGAATAATGAAAGCTTACGACATTCAAATACCACTAGAAGAAGAAGTAATGAAAACAGATAGATTCAGCATAATAAACAAAAATCTACTTCACCGACTAAGATGTCACTATAGAAACGGTAACTGGGTTAGAATGCCTAGAAGAACTGATCCCCCTCAGCCTGAACCTGAACCAGAGCCGGAAACCCCAGTCTTTAGGAGTACCCACTCTCCTCCGATCTGTCCCTTTGATGAAACACATCCGGTTGAGCAAACTCACACATCATCCATCGAAGATATCGGGATTCGGATGGACCGATTTGAACAAAGACAAGAACGGCTTGAACTTCGACAAGATCAAATCCTAACCGAGCTGCAGCAAATCCATCGACAATTTGACTCTTTACTTAGGCACTTTAATCTTCCACCTCATGAATAAGCTTGTATGAACGTCTGCTGTTTTTGATATGACATGTTGTAAACTCCTTATGTTATTCATGAAGGACTTTGTCTTTATGGTTACCTGATATGCTGTACATATGTTACCCTGATATGGTTATCTTTGTTTGTGTAAGCATATTTGCAAACATCTCTTGTTGTTTATCTCGGTTTTTGCACTGAAACTAAAAAAGTTTAAAAGCCTATGCCTTGAAAAATATGAAGCAACATACCAATGTAGTTGATAAGTCAGCAGTATGACATTGATATGGTTGCTATTACTAATATGATTGCTATCATGCCATGTATCAAGATATCAAACAAAAATTTGCATCGTACGAGCTGATATCTTACCATGTGATGCAATGCTACACTTGCTAAAATAAAAATCTTGCTATGCAATATGATAGAATGCTGCACTTGAAATAATTGTGTTACTACATCAAAAGCTTAACACTCAAGAATCAAACACATTGATATTAGACATCACTTTATACGAGATCATGATGTAACCATAGAGTTTATTGATACCAAACATCAACTGGCTGATATCTTCACAAAACCCCTATGTGAAGAACAATTTGATTACATAAGAAGAGAATTAGGAATGTTGATGTGTCCGAATACTTAAACTAGTTAAAATTATTTTTCGGATGTTATTACTATTACATGCCTTGACAACGCTTGATCAAATAACATGTTGCAAATTATGTGACAAATATTTTTAACCAAATGCATGTAAGAAGTTCATTTTTCGGTTTGTATGGGATGTTCCTGTACACTCTTATGAAAACTCTTTGAAAAATGATTTTCCTCCGTCAAGCAACAAACAATAAAGAGATATATGTGTCATGACTTCCTTTATATGCTTGATAATGCTATCATGCTTTTTGTTGATGACAAAGGGGGAGAAACATATGAATTGATAAACACTATGTCATAGCTGAACTGCCATAATCATGTCTATGTCATAGTTGCAAATACTTGAGTGATGCTATAAACAATGTTATGCCATCCTTGCATCACCAAGAGATATGTGAACATGTGCTATAGTTTGCATCATATCTTGATTTAATATTCTATATTGTGAAGAAAATGCAAACTTGCTAGAAAATCTCAAATGTGTGCATCATGTAAAAAGTCCTTCGTAGCTTTATATTATTACATGATGAATAGTTACAAACACTATCATACAAACCTGATGATGTATGTCATGCCTTGACATCATTCTTGAAGAGATACATCATGATGGGTATCATGATGAGAGCATTGGTAAGTTTAACTGATCTAACTTATCAATACGTCACTTGAATTCTTAGGTCTTGAATTCAAGGTTGACTTATCTCAACTATGGCATATAGATAGGGGGAGTTAAGGACAACTCCTTTATCAATTGATTGTCATCATCAAAAAGGGGGAGATTGTTGAATCTCGGATTTTGATGATGAAGTCAATTGTCATTTGTTATCTAATCTATGTGTTGAGATAAGTGTGCAGGATTAACTACGATGAGAGTAAGACAAGCAGCAGGTGTTGCGCCGGAGTCAAGATCATGATCACGTTGGGAGTTCGAGAGTTCGACGGAAGTTCGGACGGTCGTCGGAGGTTCAGCGAGAACAGATCCGAGAAGTCCAGAAGCTTGCCAAGCGAAGCTCGTCGGAACTCGCCAAGTGGATTGTCGCAAAGTCCAAGAGTATGCCGGATGTCCGCAGAAGGATCACCGAGGGTTTATCGGATGATCGACGGAAGTTGGCCGGAAACTCGCCGGAAGAAGCGATTGACGCATCGGAGCAAAGCTGCAGAAGTTGTCTTAGAGTTAATCGTAGTTAGCATGATGATTAAGCATGAAAATGGGAGGTGATCCCATTAGCTTAATCTTGGGGCAATTGGGCCCCTGAAAAGATTCAAATTGGGCCGAATGGAGCGACCCATTCGGACCCTGATTGCACCAGGAGGTGCAACCGCCCCAGCCAGGAGGTGCAACCGCCAGGGCTGTGAGGTTGGGAGGTGCAACCGCCCTAGCCAGGAGGTGCAACCGCCAGGGCTACGAGGCTGGGAGGTGCAACCGCCCCAACCAAGAGGTGCAACCGCCCAGAGCTCAGTCTTCGAGCTAGATTGGGCGGTGCAACCTCCTCTGTCAAGAGGTAGCACCGCCAGAGCTCAAGTTTCGAGCTCTGCCAGGCGATGCAACCACCGAGCTCAGTCTTCGAGCTCTGGCAGAGAGGTGCATCAGCCTGAGCTCAGTCTCGAGCTCTGGCAGGTGATGCAACCACCGAGCTCAGTCTTCGAGCTCTGGCAGAGAGGTGCATCAGCCTGAGCTCAGTTTCGAGCTCTGCCAGGTGATGCAACCACCGAGCTCAGACTTCGAGCTCTGCCAGGTGGTGCAACCACCAAGCTCAGTCTTCGAGCTCTGCCAGGTGATGCAACCATCGAGCTCAGTCTTCGAGCTCTGGCAGAGAAGAGCAATTGCCTGAGCTCAGTCTTCGAGCTCTGCCAGGCGGTGCCACCTCTCCAGTCAAGAGGTGCAACCGCCTGATCCCAGAATTCTGGGATTTGATCGATTTGATCATTTTGAGCTCGAATTTTGAATTGGGTTGGGGCCTATAAATACCCTACCCATTCAGCACTGAAAAGATACAGACCTACACCGAAATCTTGATCTTTTCTGTGATTCTAAGAGCTCAAAAGTGTTGTAAAGCCTTTAAGTTTCCTCCTTCTGTTCTTCAAGTTTTCAGTTGTAAAGTGAGGAGAGAAAGGTCTGTAAAGGTTGTCTCCTGAGCCTGTCAAAAGGAGAGAAACTGTAAAAGGGCAGTTAGCCTTCGCCCATTGAAGGAAGGCACCTAGTTGACGTCGGCAACCTCGTCGGTGGAGGAAGCCAAAAGTGGAGTAGGTCAAGGCTGACCGAACCACTCTAAATCTCTGGTTTGCGTTTATTCTCGAGCACTTTATCATTACTGCAAACCTCCTTCATTACTACTGCTCTCTGCGCTTTCACGAACAAGTTCTAAGTGCTGTTCTTCCGAATCTGCATTCAGACGTAAATTCGTATTTTCATACATTACAGTTTACGTTTACGTTTGATTCTGCAGAACTGTCTTCCGTGCTTTTACGAACGAGCTTCTTTGCAGTTTACCCTTACATTTTGATCCTATTGATAACTGCAAACTGTCCTCTACAATTTTACGAACGAGTTTCAACATTTAGACGTAAAACTGCATTCAGACGTAAATCGGCTTTCCTCGCACAATCATCATATCTCAGTTTACGTTTACGTCTTGATTTCAACTACATACTGCTTTCTGCGAGTATACAAACGAGTTTCAAAGTTTAGACGTAAATCTGCGTCTAGACGTAAAACTGCGTTTAGACGTAAATCTGCGTTTAGACGTAAAACTACGTTTAGACGTAAATCTACGTTTAGACGTAAATCTGAGTTTAGACGTAAATCTGAGTTTAGACGTAAATCTGCGTTTAGACGTAAATCTACGTTTAGACGTAAATCTACATTTAGACGTAAAACTGCGTTTAGACGTAAATCTGAGTTTAGACGTAAACTGCGCTTAGACGCAAAACTGCGCTTAGACGCAATCTGCGCTTAGACGCAAACTGCACTTAGATACAAACTGAGAATTTGCTTCTGCATCATAATAGTTTTTGAACGAACGCAGCTTTTGTTTTTTAATCGCTGTAAGATTTTCGCTGCACTAATTCACCCCCCCCTCTTAGTGCTCTCGATCCTAACAGGGCTGTCTCCAAGCACCTATTTAAAACTTTCGTCTGGCTGTTGGTTTGTGGGTGATATGTCGTACTCCTTTCTAATTTAGTACCCTGCATATGGAATAACTTTGTCCAAAATCTGCTCTTGAAGATGCAAGTGGAATTTGTCACAAGCACAATGCGTCCCTTATAGCATAATTCTTTTGAGTCCCGATTATAATGAGCCACGGAGCTTGGTGCTTCCTCTAATTGTTTTTTGTATCTTACTGGTCTCCGAATATTCCTGCCATTCCATCTTAATATCCTCAAGGAAGTCGCTGGTTGGAAGTAAAATGACCGAAAATTCAGCTTGCTCAGGTAGCTGCGAAAGCGCATCTGCAACAATATTCTCTTTCCACCTTTTGTAAGTTATTTCATAATCAAATCCAAGAAGTTTTGTTACCCATTTTTGCTGCTCAGGGGATGATATCTTTTGCTCCAAAAAGTACTTGAGGCTTTTATGGTCGGTTTTAATTTGAAATCGTCGACCAATCAAGTAGGGTCTCCACCGCGTTGCTGCGCGCACAATAGCAAGCATCTCCTTATCATATGTTGACTTATTTTGATAGGAGGGAGATAATGCCTTGCTTGTGTATGCGAGTGGTCGACCATCTTGCATGAGAAAGACTCCAATTCTGACTCCAGATGTGTCGGCCTCAATAATGAAGGGTCGGTTGAAATCTGGTAGTGTTAGCACCGACGTCGTCGTCATGGCTGCCTTAAGTTTGTCGAAGGCAACGGAGGCTCTATCCGACCATTGGAAGACATCTTTTTTCAGTAAGGAAGTAAGTGGTGCACTAATGTCGCCATAGTTTTTCACGAACTTGCAGTAGTAGCCTATTAAACCCAGAAAGCCATGTAGCAATTTTACGTTCCTCGGGGTAGGCCAGTTTTGTATTGCTTCAATTTTGAAGGGGTCTTCTGCCACACCTTCCTCTGATATGATATGCCCAAGATATTCCACCTTCTTTTGAAGAAAGTAAAAATTCATAGTGGTTGTTGTGTATTCAAAAGGTGGTTTTCGGTATGTCTTCTTCGCATACTTGTATTTTATGATACCCGGATCGAAGGTCTAGCTTTGTGAAGATTTGTGCTCCCTTTCATCAAGCAATTCATCTACTATTAGAATAGGGTATTTATCCTTGATGGTTATGCCATTGAGAGCTCGGTAGTCAACACATAATCGCCATGTTCTGTCCTTCTTTCGTATGGGGAGCACCGATGAAGAGTAGGGGCTGCAACATGGCCGAATAACTCCTGTTTTGAGCATCTCATTTACAATCCTTTCTATTTCATCCTTCTGGAGATGTGAATACTGATATGGCTAAGCATTTACTGGAGATTTGACTGGAAGAATCGTTATACAATGATCATGCCGACGGGTAAGAGGTAGGTTGCTCGGTTCGTCAAATATATCTAAAAATTCAGCAAGCAAAGGAAGTAGATTTGGATCTTCAAATTTTGTTGGCTCTCCCTTAGTTTGCTGCTCAAGTTGTACCAAAAAGCCGCTGCATGCTTTATGCAAAACCTTCTCCATTTGTTGTGTGCAAATCGTCGTTACGTCGCCCTCACGTTTCCCATGTAGTATCACCTGTTTCTCCTTACTGTAAAATTTTATAAATAGTTGTATAAAATTCCAAGAAATTTCACCTAATATCATCAACCATTTAATTCTGTGTATGGCCTCATGATCATAAAGAGGGAGGAGGAAGAAATCTGCAATTATCTCTTGGTCCTGCAGCAACAGTTTCACCTGCGGGCACCTATGATCACACTACAAAATCCGTTCGTTGGCGACCGTAACAACAAACCTGCTGCAATTCTCAATAGGTAAGTTCATATGGACAGCAACCTTACTGTTTAGGAAGTTATTAGTGCTGCCCGTCTCGATGAGAACAGTGATCGGTTGTTGTTTGAGAAGGCCTCCAACTTTCATCGTTTGCGGGTTTGAGTAGCCAGCTAGTGTTTGTACCGTAACTTCGGTCGGTTGTGGCTCTTCTTCTGCATCTTTTTCTTCATATTCAAGGCTCTCTTCTGAATGTTCAATGACCTCTTCTTCTTTCGGTTCAATCATAGGAAGTCCTCCTTTACTACAACGATGCTCACGGCTCCACGGCTCGTCACAATGCCAACATAACCCCTTCGCATATCGCTCCCGAAGCTCTTCTCCTGTTAACCTCTTTGGTGCAGGGACTTGGTCGATAGTAGGGGGGGCTGAGGGCTTCAATATTACTAGTTGAGGAGCGACCCTAGTCCTCCGAGCTTCATGGTTCAATTGCTCCTCTTGATGTCGTACGAAAAAGATGGCTGCCATAAGCGTGTACGGTTGTCGCGCTTTAACTTCTCCTCGGATCTCCGGCTTCAAGCCCTCAATGAAGGTCCTCAATAGCTATTTTTGAGACCAATCATGATTTTGATTAGATAACCTTTCAAACCTGGTTTGGTACTCCTGAATGGTAGAGGTTTGTCGGATCTTTGCTAGTTGTTCGTCAATATTCTCGTAATCGGTTGATCTGAAGCGGATCAGCAGTTCTTCTTTGAATTGTTGCCATGAAAGGACTCCATAAGTATGTTCAAACTGTTTAAACCATTGTATAGCATCCCCTTCAAGATATATAGCTGCAATTTTCACCATAGATGCATCTGCGATTTTGTGGTACCGAAAATATCGCTCCGCGCGTGAGATCCAACCAATCGGGTCTCCTTCTTCCCATCTTGGGAAGTCCACTCTCATGCATGGATAGTTGGGGTCGGTCATAGAGCCTCTGCTCCCTTGGAAGTCATCTCTTCGGGCTTGGTGTGATTGGGCAAAGCTCTCTCCTTGATATGATTTTTTCGGGCTTAGTGGTCGGCCCAATCTGAGTTCGGTAAAGAGCGTCCGAATCTTATCCTCCAAGGCTTCGAATTTAGCATTGATTGCCTCCTTAGATGCCATAGTATATGGCCCCAAATCAATGATGTTAAGATCTCTCATTTGCTGTTGGGTTAAAGGCATGTATAGGTTAAGAGAAGTGATGGTCAAAAGTGTTGGTGGATTGGTGGATGTAGGCTGCGGTTTAGGCTTGTTTTGTGGTTGTTTTGGGTGCAGTTTGAGGGTGTGGTTTAGTAGAGTTTTAGGGTTATGGATGAAAGTTTTGGATCTATGGTAGATGGTAGCAAAGGTTTGACAGAAATCCGTGGAAGTTGTAGCAAGTATGTGCTGTCTTGTAAGAGTAGAATTGTCGTCGAAGAAACAACGGTTTCTCGACGTAATTTCCACCAAAAACTTGAGAGAATTGAGGAGGGAATTGATAGCAAAATCACAGTTTATATGACAGCAAGGATATCTAATTTAATTAAGAAAATTTCGGCAGTATAACAGCAAGGAAATTGGTGCAAGTTGCAATTGCAGAATTATCGTTGAAAAATTTCAGTGGGTTACGATGAAACTTTGCAGCAACATAAAATCATTTTTAGAGATGAATTTCTTAATAGATCAATCTTAGATGGAAGCCAAGATGATCTATGAAGTGTATAAGAAATTTCATTCAAAAAGATTGCAAATAGATGGGTTAAGGCAACGATATGCAGCTGAAATTTTCTGCAGCATAGATTTTCAAGTGCAGCAGATTAGACATAAAAGATTAGTAGTTTATATTGAGAATTTTTCGATGAAACCAAAGGGAAATTTACTGTTAGGAAGTGTTAAAGATGTCATAAAAATTTTGTAGAAATTTGGATAGAAAAAGCACAGTAGCAAGATCAAACAGATGGTGCTATGCGGCTTGAATTCTGCAATTCAAGTGCAGCAGATTGGACATAAAAGATCAGTAGTTTATATTGAGAATTTTTTGATAAAACCAAAGGGAAATCCACTGTTAAGAAGTGTCAAAGATGTCATAAAAATTTCGTAGAAATTTGGATAGAAAAAGCATAGTAGCAAGATCAAACAAATGGTGCTATGCGGCTGGAATTCTGCAATGTATCTTTCGTCGTAGAGATGAAAACTTTGTGACGAAAAGTTTATGCAGCAATATAGGAACGATTTTTTTTTTTTTTTTTTTTCGAATAAGGATAACTAAATTGCAGCAGCAGTAAGGTAGGAAACCAGAACCTGTTGCAATTCATGGGGAGATCAAAGGATGATCCGTGGTGGTGGAGATGATGATAGAATTCGGTGCCGATCTTTTAAGCAATTGTGGGAATTGCTTTGGATGGTTGTAGAGGGTTGATGGATGGCTGTGGAAGGGCAGCGAGATGCCAAGAACGCTGATCTGATACCAGGTGTTAGAACCCTTGCAGATTCTAAACTTGGGGTTGATCTCTTTAGGGGATCGACCTCCTTGGAACTCTATAGGGGTTCCTCCCTCCAAGTTGCTGCTCAAAGGCTGCAGAAAATATTCATCTATTGCTTATCAAAAGAGAAGGAATACATGGCTATTTATAGGGCTTCTAAACCCTAACTCTAAATAGGACTCTTATTTAAGACTCTTACTTCTAACCAACTCCTAGTCAAGACTCCTATTCCCTTACAACTCCTAATTCTTCTCTAAGAAAACACCTCCTACATGAATACCCCTCTCAATTAGGACTCTCCTAGCTAGAGTCCTAACAGAATGTCCCTCTCAATTAGGACTCTCCTAGCTAGAGTCCTAACAGTTTACATGAATATCCCTCTCAATTAGGACTCTCCAAGCTAGAGTCCTAACACTTTCCCTATGTAGACGATTCTATAGTCGCGACCAGAAGAGGGATCAAACATGGCAGTGACGGTCTCTAGGGTTGGCGACGGTGGTGGGAGGGTTGATACGATGGTAAGACTCCCTATCGTTACCCCTCAATTGGCTCCTCCTCCATATCCTCTCAAGAGAGAAACTCCTTCAACGAAACAACATCGAAGTAGGTCGCGCTCTAGATCGCGGCAGCCTACCCTCATTAATAGTGACCCTAGGCCTTGGACTAGCCTCTTCAAGGCTCCGGTTGGAAGTCTGGATCTAAGCTTGGAATTCTTTACTCCAGAAGTTCAGGCTGATAAGAAGATTGCTGTATACGAGACTGCTGATTCAGCAGAGCTTATTGAGACATGGTCTATGGCGATTATTGGCTATGTGGTAGGTCTCAAAACATCTTATTTCCCACTATCCTCATTTATCAAAACTCGATGGGGAATATCATCATTTGATCTTCATATGCTGGAGAACGGATTCTTTGTTTGCAAGCTATACTCTGAAGAAGATTTACAACGGGTCCTCGGACTATTGCAAAGTTATGCAGCACTCTAGGACAACCACTCTACATCGACAAAGCAACAGCAACTCAGACGAGATTAGCATTTGCACGAGCATGTGTACTGGTTTCATCCGACGAAGATCTTCCAAATGAGGTTTTCTATCGTGATCTTGACGGGAACACTCGGAAGGTACATGTCTCATATTCCTGGAAGCCACAACGATGTCAGCATTGCTTATCTTTTGGTCATGCAAATGGAGCTTGTTAGCAAACTCCAAAACAAATCACAAAGGTCTATCGACCACGTAAAGCGCCTCAGCAACAAAGCGAGTCTTCTCTAATGGCAGTAGCACCGATAGTGGCGAAGACTATTGAGCATTCTGACTCGCAAGGACAGCACCGCGGACAGAAGGACAAATCCAAAACTATATCTCTTCCTATAATGTCGGAGCCTTCCACAACAAAGGTTTCCCTTGGTACTAGTGGACAGGAGAAACATAAGTTAGGAACTTCATCTCTTCCAATATCATTGGATCCGTCCAGAATAACTCAACAAACTCAGGCCCAAACAAATCTCGCCAGCAAGGATATTCTTCCTCAACAAACTCAGGCCACAACAAACATCGCCAACAAGGATATTCTGTCTCAACAAACTCATGCCCCAACAAACCTCTCTAGCCAGGCTACTCCAACAAGTACTATCCAGGATATTGTGCTGCAACAATCTTATCGTGCTTCAACAAACCCTGCCAATCAAGACCACATGATTCAAGGTATTTTAAAGTTTAAAAATCTGCAGCTGTAGATGAAGTGGATAAATATAGGAATAAAGCCATAAAAGGTAAGGATATTGTGCGGGAGGAAAATACAAAACCGAAGGATAAGAAAAAGGATGGTACAGTCCATCCAAAGTCGTAGGATGAATACCTTACCACCTTTTCATTTCTTTATTACTGATGAAGATAACATGTTGGAATGTTCGCGGACTTAATAAGCCGGAGAAATGTTGGGAGCTCAATAGAATAATCAAGTCTGCCGCATGTGATATTGTTATTCTAGTAGAAACGAAAATTAAACAATTGCGCGTTCAAGCTCAAAAGAATTTAATATGGCCGGACGCAGAACTGTTTACCAATGACTCAAATGAAACTTTTGGTAGAATATGGGTCTTATGGCATCCTAACTCTATTAATGCTTGGTTTATTTCTGCTACTGATCAATTCATTCATCTTAAGGTAGAGGACAAAAAGAATGGTTGTCAATTCCATTTCACTGGTATATATGCTTCAAATAGTATGCAAGAAAGAAATACTCTTTGGTCAGACCTGACTAATATTGCAAATGGCTGTCTCAATGTACCTTGGATTGTTCTTGGAGACTTTAATACTGTTCGGTACACAAATGAAAAAGAAGGGGGTAGACAACTTTCAGAAAGCCAACTTCAAAGTTTTAATGATTACATTGACACTGCAGCTTTGTTTGATATGAAATCTGTGGGCAATTGGCTCTCCTGGAGTAATCAAGGTGCTGCTAACAAAAAAATAATGGCTCGACTTGATAGGTGTTTGATTAATCATGAATAGTTAACAGTTTACCCAGATTCACTTCTTGAGTATGGTGCTCCTTTGTTTTCTGACCATTCTTTAATGTATATACACGCATACAAAGCGACACCAAGAGGCAAGAAACCGTTTAGATTCTTTAACATGTGGAGTACTCATCCTCAATTTCTTGATGTTATCAAATCTGCTTGGAATGTTAATGTGCATGGATCCCCCCCTTACATCTTATGTCAAAAGCTCAAAGCCTGTAAAGTAGCACTAAAGGAGTGGAATACAAATACCTTTGGCAATATTACCACCACAGTTCAATTTTGCAGGAAGGAACTAATGTCATTGCAACATTAGCTGCAACTTCAGCCAAATGATGATAATATTATCTACAAAGAGACAGAAGCCAGAAATTACTTCATGCAAGCCTTAAAACAGGAGGAAAGTTTTGCAAAGTAGAAGTCTCGACAGCATTGGCTTACACTAGGAGATTCAAATACTAAATTTTTCTATGCTTCAGTTGCTACTCGAAGGGCTGTTAACCGTATCAGCAAATGCAGAGACAAAGATGATAATCTTATTGAGAATTTAGATGAGGTTAAAGCACACACAGAGCAATTTTTTTATTCCTTACTCAATCAAGCTGGGAAAACTAATAACATTCATGTGGAGCCGACTAGAAAACTTGATTCGGAAGCTATTTCAATCCTCAATGCCCCAATTACAGACGACGAAATTGTATGTGTTGTCTTTAAGTCACCAAAGCACAAAAGCCCAGGTCTAGATGGATTTCCAACTGAATTTTACCAAACTGCTTGGTCTATTATTGGAAATGATGTGATCAAAGCTTGCTAACATTTTTTCTCTTCAGGTCATATTCTTAGAGAGATGAATTGCACTTTTATTTCTTTAATTCCGAAGAATGCAGGGGCTGATTCACTAGAGAACTATCGACCCATATCATTATGTAATTTTATTTACAAGATCATCTCCAAAGTATTAGCCAATAGAATGCAAAAGGTAATACACAAGATCATTAGCCCAAATCAAGTTGCTTTTATCAAAGGGAGAAGTATACATCATAACATTTTGCTTGCTAATGACTTGGTCAAAGATTTGCATTCAAAAGTAAGAGGGACAAAAATATGTTTTAAAGTTGATTTACGGAAAGCCTTTGATTCAGTTAATAGGAAATTTATCTATAAGATGCTCCTCGTTATGAACTTCCCACAGCAGTGGGTTAATTGGATTCAATCTTGCCTAGAAACTCCAAAGTTTTTGATACTCTTTAATGGCTCACCTATTGGTTTTTTTGAGAGCACGAATGGCATCCAACAAGGTGATCCACTCTCTCCGTATCTCTTTACTATTGCGATGGAAGGACTTAGCTGTATGCTGGACCATGCAGTCTTAAATGGCAGCATTAAGGTACCCAATGCTGGCTCTATTCATATATCACATATAACATTTGCAGATGATTTACTTATCTTTCTCCAAAATGATCCAACTTCAGTAAAGAACCTGGCTACTATTATGAATGACTTTGGTATGGTTTCTGGACTTTAGTTAAATCATGCGAAAAGTAAAGTATATATGAGCCCTTACGTTGAGGATAAGGTCTTTATTGCACAAACTTTGAGGGTTAGTGAGGGAAGCCTGCCAGTTCCTTATTTGGGTCTCCCGCTCATATCCACAGGCATCCACAAAACCCACTGTCAGCCTATCCTGCAAAAAATAAAGAATAGAATTTCTTCTTGGAAAAATAGACTTCTATCAAAAGCAGGACGACTCGAACTCATCCGTTCTGTATTGCACTCCTACTCTATAAATTGGTGTAATGCATTTCTTCTACCTGCTGGACTTCTCCAAGATATTGAACGGTTATTAATGAACTTCTTCTGGAATGGCACAAATGATAAGACAATGCATATGGTAAATTGGGATAGCATTTGCAAACCGAAAGATGAAGGGGGGCTAAACTTGAGAAATACTAGAGATTGGAATCAAGCATGCCTAGTACAACAATTGTGGGATCTTTTGCAAAACAAATGTTCCTTATGGTCACAATGGGTTTCTGCTAGGTATCTTTCAAAGGAATCAATCTGGGAAATTTCAACAAGAACATACCACTCTGCAGCTTGGAAAGGAATTTTAAAGGCAAGGAATTGGCTAATCAAACATATTTCTTATGCAATCTCATCTGGAACTAGTACTAATATGTGGTACGATCCTTGGGTGAATGGGAAGAGTATATTTCAATTATATGGCGACAGAATACGAAAAGATCTTGGGGCTCCCAAAGATTGGAAGGTTTCCGAGTTCATTGCTAACGGTACCTGGTGTCTCCCTAATCTTATTTCTCCCGAAATGTTATCACTTTGGCCGACTATCATAGCTATTCCAATCAGAAATAACTCTTCAGATCTACTTATTTGGCCTCATGACAATGGCAAATTTAGTGCCACATCCGCATGGAATCAAATTAGGCAAAGAAATAACAAGTGGGTCCCAAGCAGTTGGACATGGGATCGACCGGGATCACAAAGGCACTCCTTATGTACATGGCAGGCCCTTCTCAATAAACTACCTACAATAGATAATATGAAAAGAAGAGGTATCTATCATGTTAACCGATGCTCCCTTTGTTTGCAACAAGAAGAAAATGTTGACCACCTCTATTTTGCTTGTGATTATACAAAATAGATATGGAAGGAGATTCTCCAGCGATTTGAACTCAATAGACTGCCGCAACCAAACTTGCACCAAGAACTAGGTGACCTTATGCAATGTTTCTCAAGAAAATGGCCTCTTACACAACTGGCAAAGGTTACTTTCAGATGCGCTATTTGGTGGATGTGGAAGGAGAGATGTAATAGAATCTTTGAATGTCAACACACAAACAATGCTCAGCACTTGAAAGAGATTATTAGAGACTCAAGATCCTGTATGGAGCATGATCTCAAAACCGAGCACTTCACCCGAAGAGAAAAAGATATCTTTATCAAATTTAATTTTGCTATTAGCTAAAGATCTTGGGAATGATGCCAAATAATGTACCCATAGGTAGTTATAGTCTACAGCATGTGTAGTCATAATTATCGCATTCGCACTCTATGAGTTACTTGGCTTTGTCTATGACTTGTATAGATAAAGCTATTTGTAGAAACTTTACACATAATCAATTTACTTTTACTTACAAAAAAAAAATAATTGTTATATCCCTTCATGATCTAATACATGGTACCTAGTTCCATTTGGCTTACTTCATCATGATGATATTGCTTTGGGAGAATGATACTAATTAAGATGTGATGAAGTATTTTGGTGCTTAAAGATAGTAAATGTTCATAGTTTATTAGAAGTATCATTAAGTTAGGATTAACAAAAAATATTCCTAAGGCATCAACGTAAGTTGTCCCAACTATTTCATCATTCCATTGTCCTCTATAATAACAACCTCTTTCTTTTACTGGGATTCTTATGATGTCACAAATTAATCAATCCGTAATGGATATATGATGTCCTAATAGATAGGTAGATACCCTTTCTTCTTCATCTACATGTAGATTGTTATAAAATAACCTAACAAGTCTAGGATAAATAGGTTCACTTATTTAAAAAATTGGGAGAATGTCTAGATTTCCAAACCATTGAATAGGTTCCAAATCATTTAGTTCATATAAATCAACATATTTTCCCTTATGAACATGTCTAGATTCTATGGATGCAAATTTTATGGCATGTTGATTAGAATCGAAAAATAGGGAGTCATAATTTTCTTCTAATCTCCTCTTCCCTTTGTCCCTAGATGATCTTCTAGAACCCATAAAGACTACTATTATGAAGATAGATAATGAGCAAGAGTAAATAATACAAAAGAGAAATCAATGCCGTTTAGAGAATACCTTAGTTGTGATTTTCAAGAGGATGTAGGAGATTGATCCATGATCTAGTAGGAAATAGAGATTTTTTGGGCGGCTAGAGGGAGAGAATGGTGTTCAAAGGGGGTTTGGAGCTGTTTGGGGGAGTGGAGAATGAATTGGGGTCAGTTCTACCGTCGACCCTAGCTTGGATTTATAAGGGGGCAGGTAACGAACGTTGGCACCGTTGGCTAGGCAACAGGTAGTGAGTACTGCTCACAAGGTTGTGTGGGGCTGATATGGGTGATTTCAACGTGAAGGAAGTTTTTGTTTGTGAAGCACACAACCTTATTTACATCATCATGTAAAAATTCACATCATAAGAGGAGAAGATTTGTACTTTCATGATTAATCATATAACATGCATACCATACCCAAACATTATATAGAACACATATGTTTAAAATAAGTTCATAATTCATCATATCAAATTTATACGCTAGCATCGTAAAACTCATATGGAAAAATGCATATGTCTCATTGCGCACACTATAAGATCATGATTCATGTGAATGATCCAAAGAAGGTCCGAACACAGATTCATGATCTTGTTAGATAGAATTCGATCCAAAAAAAAAAATTAAGGAATGTATCCAATAAATTTAGAAATCCAGAAGATGTGAGAAGGGGAATTCATGCATAAGAGTTCACAAGTTTCAAAATTTAAGAGATCAATGTTAAGTGTTTATAACACAAAATTGCATCATGATCTTTTAAGTATCATTTTGTAATTGATAGTTTAAATTCTAATGATCCCCTTTTTTTTATTATTTTGGTTAGAGAGCTTTATGAGTTATTTTGGTTCTCCGGTCATAAACCTTGAGCACCCAAAAACAAGATACCATCTCTTACTCGCAGCTTATGATGGTATACATTTTACAAAAGAGGATGATTTTTAATTACCCATTTGACCTTGGGTGCCTCAAAAACCGGTCGGCTTAACTTATTATTTTATATAGAGTTCTTTACTATTCCTTTAGTAACCCAAATAAATTTGTGTGGACTACACTTTTTAAATGGACAATGATAAGCTATATGTCCAAGTTTACAATAAAAGTTGCATTTCTTTTAGGGTGAAACATGCAAGGTAGGGCATTTAACAAAGGTGGTTGGATTATGATGAGCGCTACTCACAAATCTGATTTCGCCTTTTTTATAAAAGTGACCCTTGTTGGCAAGGATCATGTTCAAGGATTTGCTACCAACCTCAAACTTCTCTAAAGTTTTCTTAAGTAGCACATTTTTCATTTGAAGAATTTCTAGTTCATGGCATTTTATGCATGAAGCTAAGCTACTTTCATGCACAATTTTTACTCTATCAAAATTGCTAATAAGAGAAGCATGTTCCTTTTTTAACAATTTATATTTTTTACTAATTATTTTGTATTCATCAAATAAATCATGAAATACATTTAATAGTTCATCAAATAATAAATTTGCATCTACTAAACTTGTTACCTCATCTCCAATGGCCATTAGCGCATAGTGAGCAACTTGCTCGGTGTTGGTTAACTCCTCTTCTTCGGATGCACTTGAGTCGTCCCATGTTGCTTTGAGAACCTTCTTTTTTTGTGTCATCTTCTTCGCTTGGAGACATTTACTCTTGTAGTGTCCCAGCTTTTTGCATTCATAGCATATTACTTGATCTTTTTTTGGTTCAAATTTATTTTTAGTGTCGTTTTTAAATTTTTTCTTTTAATAATTTTTTTTAATTTCCTTGTTAAAAGTACAAAGTCATCATCAAGTCTTCATCACTTGAGTTTTCTTTCAAGTGGTCTTCTTGTGTTCTCAATGCTATATCATTCTTGTTCTTTGGAACAGTGTCCTCAAGCTCTTCATGAGTTTTGCATGTAATTTTATAGGTCATTAGTGACCCAATTAGTTCTTCAAGAGGAAAATTATTTAAATCTTTGGCCTCTTAAATAACCGTGATTTTAGGGTCCCAACTCTTTGGAAGGGATCATAAAACTTTATTGAGGCACACAACCTAATCATCATGTAAAATTCGCATTATAAAATTATTAACACAGAATTTAATGAGTGATCAAAGAATCAAGAAAGTCCGAAACTGAAATTTAACAGATTCATGTATTCGGACACATTAACATTCCTAACTCCGTAAATGCTCATCAAATAATACATCAAATCATAGATACCAATAGTTAAATATATCAAGGACTTTATCTATTCAAAAGATATATCAAGACTAATTCTTAGAGTGATATATTAATTAAAGTAAGCTTAGAATTTAACCATCAAGGTAGTTAGCGTAGAATTTTACTATCAAAGTAAGTAGCATAAAAGCACAGCATTACGATCATTAAAGTGAGTAGCATTTTAAGTTTACAACATTAAGGTAAACAACATAGTATTACAACATAACAAGGAGGAATTGTGTCCACTTTTCCTGAATACATATACAGCTTATTCAAGTGGTGGAAAGTTAAAATGTCTAAACAATGTATCAAACTGTCGGTGAATCTACTGCAACTCAGTTAAGATTTGATCTTGGCATTGTTCAAGTCGATCTTGTCATTGTTCAAAACGATCCATAGGAATCCCTATGTCTTCGATAGATGAAGGAGGTGCTTGCTCTACTAGAGGTGATTCCTCAAAGGGACCAGTTGGAGGAGATTGATTACCCCTAAATATTGGTGTTTCCGATTCTGGTTCAAGTTGGAGGGGATCGGCCCTTCTAGCCAGTCTAATCCACATAACATTTCTGAATGTAAATCTCATCCGTCGAAGTATATTTTTATTTATGATACTAAATCTATCTAGTTTTATAACTTCTTCGTCGGGTGGAATGGTAATATCATAGGCATGGAGTATTCTTATAATTAAGCCACCATATAGAAGCATTATGTCCTTTTTTGATAATTCAATCATGTTTTATTGGATTAGGTAAACAAAACAATTATTGGGAGCATTATGTCCCTTCATGATCTAATACATGGTACCTAGTTCCATTTGGCTTACTTCATCATGATGATATTGCTTTGGGAGAATGATATTAATCAAGATGTGATGAAGTATTTTGGTGCATAAAGGTAGTAAAAGTTCATAGCTTTTTAGAAGTATCATTAAGTTATGATTGCCAAAAATTGTTCCTAAGGCATCAACGTAAGTGGTCCCAACTATTTCATCATCCCATTGTCCTCTAAAATAACAACCTCTTTCTTTTACCGGGATTCCTTTGATATCGCAAATTGATCTATCCGTAATGGATATATGACGTCCTAATAGATAGGTAGATACCCTTTCTTCTTCTATATGTAGATTGTTGTAAAATAACCTAACAAGTCTAGGGTATATAGGTTCACTTATTTGAAGAATTGGGAGAATGTCTAAATTTGCAAACCATTGAATAGGTTCCAAATCACTTGGTTCATCTAAATCAACATATTTTCCCTTATGAATATGTCTAGATTCTATGAATGCAAATTTTATGGCATGTTGATTAGAATCGAAAAGTAGGGAGTCATAATTTTCTTCTAATCTCCTCTTCCCTTTGTCCCTAGAGGATCTTCTAGAACCCATAAAGACTACTTTTATGAAGATAGATAATGAGTAAGAGTAGATAATACAAAAGAGAAATCAATGCCATTTAGAGAATACCCTAGTTGTGATTTCAAGAGGATATAGGAGATTGATCCTTGATCTAATAGTAAATAGGGATTTTTTGGGCAGCTAGAGGGAGAGAATGGTGTTCAAAGGGGTTTTGGAGCTGTTTGGGGGAGTGGAGAATAAATTAGGGTCAGTTCTACCACCGACCCTAGCTTGGATTTATAAGGGGGCAGGTTATGGATGTTGGCACCGCTGGCTGGGCGGTGCCACCGCCTACAGGTAGTGAGTACTTCTCACAAGGTTTTGTGGGGCTGATGTGGGTGATTTCAACTTGAAGGAAGTATTTGTTTGTGAAGCACACAACTTTATTTACATCATCATGTAAAAATTCACATCATAAGAGGAGAAGATTCGTACTTTCACGATTAATCATATAACATGCATACCATAACCAAACATTATATAGAACTCATATGTTTACAACAAGTTCATGATTCATCATATCAAATTTATACGCTAGCATCGTAAAACTCATATAGAAAAATGCATATGGCTCATTGTGCACACTATAAGATCATGATTCATGTGAGTGATCCAAAGAAGGTCCGAACACAGATTCGTGATCTTGTTAGATAGAATTCGATCCGAAAAAAAAAATTAAGGAAGGAACGTATCAAATAAATTTAGAAATCCAGAAGATATGAGAAGAGAAATTCATGCATAAGAGTTCACAAGTTTCAAAATTTGAGAGATCAATGTTAAGTGTTTATCACATAAGATTGCATCATGAACTTATAAGTATTATTTTGTAATTGATAGTTTTAATTCTAATGATCCCCTTTTTTGTTATTTTCGCTAGAGAGCTTTATGAGTTATTTTGGATCTCTGGTCATAAACCTTAAGCACCCAAAAATAAGATATCATCTTTTGCTCCTAGCTTACGATGGTATACATTTTTACAAAAGAGGATGATTTTTAGGTACCCATTTGATCTTGGGTGCCTCAAAAATCGGTCGGCTTAACTTATTATTTTGCATAGAGTTCTTTACGGTTCCTTTATGAACCCAAATCAATTTGTGTGGACTACACTTTTTAAATGGACAATGATAAGCTATATGTCCAAGTTTACAACAAAAGTTTTATTTCTTTCGGGATGAAACACGCAAGGAAGGGCCTTTAACAAAGGTGGGTGGATTATGGTGAGAGTTACTCACAAATCTGATTCCACCTTTTCTATGAAAGTGACCTTTGTTGACAAGGATCAGGTTGAAGGATTTGCTACCAACCTCAAACTTCTGTAAGGTTTTCTTAAGTTGCACATTTTCCATTTGAAGTATTTCTAGTTCATGGCATTTTGTGCAGGAAGCTAAGCTACTTTCAGGCTCAATTTTTACTCTATCAAAATTGCTAATAAGATAAGCATGATCCTTTTTTAACAATTTATATTTTATACTAATTATTTTATATTCATCAAATAAATCATGAAAAGCATTTAATAGTTCATCAAATGATAAATTTGTGTCTAATGAACTTGTTACCTCATCTCCAATGGTCATTAGTGCATAGTGAGCAACTTGCTCGGTGTTAGTTGGCTCCTCTTCTTCAGATGCACTTGAGTCATCCCATGTTGCTTTGAGAGCATTCTTTTTTTGTGTCCTCTTCTTGCCTTGAAGACATTCATGCTTGTAGTGTCCTGGCTTCTTGCATTCGTAACATATTACTTAATCTTTCTTGGATTCAAATTTATATTTAGTATCATTTTAAAATTTATTCCTTTTAATGGATTTTTTAAATTTCCTTGTTAAAAGTGCCAAGTCATCATCAAAGTCCTCATCACTTGAGTTTTCTTTCAAGTGATCTTCTTGTGTTCTCAATGCTATATCCTTCGTGTTCTTTAGAAGGGTGTCCTCAAGCTCTTCATGAGTTTTGCATGTCATTTTATAGGTCATTAGTGACCCAATTAGTTCTTCAAGAGGAAAATTATTTAAATCTTTGCCTCTTAAATGGCCGTGACTTTAGGGTCCCAACTCTTTGGAAGGGATCATAAAACTTTATTAACGAGTCCAAAATCTGAGAAACCTTTACCAAGTCCTTTTAGACCATTGATAACATCCGTAAATTGGGTATACATGTCTCCAATGGTCTCACTCGGTTTCATTCGAAATAACTCATAAGAATGAACTAAAAGATTAATTTTTGACTCTTTCACTCTACTAGTGCCTTCGTGAGTCACTTCGAGTGTGTGCCAAATATCAAAAGCGGTTTCACAAAATGACACTCGATTAAACTCATTTTTATCTAAAACATAAAATAAGGCATCCATTGCCTTGGAATTTAAAGTGAAAGTCTTCTTCTCCAACTCATTCCAATCATTCATTAGAAGAGAAGACTTTTGAAAATCATTTTCGACAATGTTCCAAAGCTCAAAATCAATTGAAATTAGGAAGATTCTCATTCTAGTCTTCCAATATGTGTAATTCATCCCATTGAACATGGGCGGATGTGTAATTGAATGACTCTCTAGGTTGCCAGCAAATGCCATCTCTCTTAGGTTTAAAACCAACTGAGAGTGAACCTTGCTCTAATACCAATTGTTACGATCCAGAGGGGCACTAAGAGGGGGGGTGAATTAGTGCAGCAGAAAACTTTTACGATTTTAGAAAATCATTCATACATTCGAAGGAAATCGACTCAGAAAGATACTAACTCTAAAAGTAAGATAGCGTAAGTGTATTGAAAGCAAGATGAGGTGAAGAAGCACTTTACTATGAAATGATTTGTAGTTAAAGAAGATTGCTCAAAATGAAATGCAAACCAGATTTAGAGTGGTTCAGTCAACGTGACCTACATCCACTTTTGGATTCCTCCTCCGACGAGGTCTCCGGCATCCACTAAAGGCCTTCCTTCAATAGGTGAATACCAACCACCTCTTTTACAGTGCTTTCTCCTTTTCATGGGTTTAGGAGAGAACCCTTATAAGTCTCAAACCTCTCTTGAAAAATCTCAACACTTAGAAAGGGAGGAGGAGAACTCTAGCACTTTTACAACTCTTTAACACTTTAAAGACTAAAAAATATATCATGTTTTCATTCCCTTTCATATATAAAAGGGTGGGGTATTTATAGACCCCAATGGCTTTCAAAAATGGAGCCAAGAAGTGTCTCATCCCGGATTTTCGAGGTACTGGTAGTACCATTGCCATTACTGGGCAGTACTACCGCTTGACACCTGATACTGGGTGGTACTATCGCTCAATCTGGGTGGTACCACTACCAGATAATGCTCGGAGAATAACTGTCAACGGTGCCACCGCTTGACAAGGGCGATACCACTGCCCAGAATTCTTGGGAGACTAAGTCTCCCAAGTGGTGCCATTGTCGACCAGGAATTCAATGGCTGAATGGGCAGCACCATTCGGCCCAATTTTGCCCTGTCAAGGGCCTAGTTGGAACCTAATTAAGTTACTAGGATTGTTGAATATCATATTTTAATATAATATCAAAGTGTGTTTTATATATATAGGATTAACTACGATAGCAAGGCATGAAGCAAAATTAAGTCCCGGAGTCAAGGATGTGATTTCGTTGGGAATTCGAGAGTTCGTCGGAAGTCCGGATGTTCGTTAGAAGTTCTATCAGAACCAGCCGAGAAATCTCAGAGCTTGCCAGAGAAGCTCATTGGAACTCACTAAGAAGATCGTCGTGAAGTTCATGAGCTTATTGGGAGTCCATTGGAACATTGCCAAGAGATCGTCGGAGGTTCGCCGAAAGATCGCCGGAAGCTCGCTGGAAAAAACCAAGACATAGGAATTTATTTAGCTTAGCAAATGTCTTAGGAATCATAGTTAGTACGTAATTGGGTTTGGATTTGGGCTAACCCAATTAGGTGCCAGCTAAGCCCATGTAACGATTGTGTTGGGCCCAATGAGAGGCCCAAATAGTGTCCTACAAAGTGGCACCGTCGTGGCACAGTCTTCTAGAGTTTATCATGTGGTGGTACCATCAGTCTGGGCGATGGTACCACCCAAACATAGCCTCCGAGAGGCTGCAGGTGGTGGTATCACCCAGTGTAGTGTTAGTGTCAGACTGACACTAGCGGTGGTACCGCCCAACGTAGGCGGTGGTACCACCAGTGCTCAGGAAATCCAGAATGAGATGTTTTTAGGCTCCAAGTTTGAATTAACTTGAAGCCTATAAATACCCCTCTCATCCCTGGTAAAAAGACACGAGCATAGAGAGTTTAAAAGCGAAGAAACGCTATTGCAATCACTTAAGAAATCCCTCCTCTATATCTAACCTTAGAATTCTATTTAGGAGGTGTGTGAGTGCTTGTAAGGGTTGTCTCCTAAACCCAGTAAAAGGAGAAGAGGGGTGTAAGACGGAGGTTGATCTTCGCCTATTAAAGGAAGATCGATAGTGGATGTCGGTGGCATCGACAGAAAAAGAATCGGCGAAGTGGATGTAGGTCACGATGATCGAACTACTCTAAATTCTGGTTTGCATTTTACTTTGAGTAATTTATCTTTATTGCAAACTGAATTCCTCCTTCACTACATTTCTATACAATTTCAAATTGACATCTTTACGAAACCGGTTTTATCGCAATGAAGTTTGTGAAGACGAAAGTTTTCCGCTGCGCTAATTCACACCCCATCTTAGTGTCGCTCTTGATCCTAACAATCAAGCTCATCCGAAGACGAGGAGAAAATCAACAAAGGCAAGGTAGGAAACTACGCCTTAACGACTTTCGATGAAGAGGTAATCAAAACTCCTTTAATTTATTTCAAAATTACATGATGCTTTTCATGATGTATTTTTTTTAATTTAGTTTATAATTAATTTTTAAAAAATTACATGTTTAATAATTAAAATACAAAAATTAGGAATCATGCTTATCATTCTATTAATTTTGAAAATAATCATGAAAATTACATGTTTATGATAAACAAAATGATTTTGATTAAAAATGCCTTATGAAATCATGTTCGATGATATCATGCCTAATAAATTTATTTTTTGAAATTATGCATGAAGATTTTTGTGATTTATGAATTATCGATCTTTGTCGTAATGAAAGTTCTTTTTTTATTTTAAATGTTGAAGCATGTATTTACTTGGCAAAAATGAAATAAATCACATGATTTGAAATAACTAAAAAGCGGATAGCTTTCTCCTTGAAAGATTTCTTTATCGAGTTTTCAAAAAAGGAGATTAATGATTCTATTTGTATCACTTTTGTGAATCTTTTGAAAATGATCTTGATTTGATTATTTAAATTTAAACGAGCTTTATCTTGATTTTTTGAGATTTATAACTTGAGATTTCTTATGCATGAATCAAGATATTTTATCATTTGATCTCCAATGTTTCATTTTATTATTTATAAAAAGAAAAGATTTGATAAAATGAATCATGTCTTTTGTAATTCAAGATGTCTTATCTTTCATGACATGATGTCTTTGTATATATGGCATGTATGCCTTGACATGATTGAAATATTTTGTACTATTTTGTTCTTCCCTTATTCTTTCTTGTTTACAATAATAAATGAGAGAAAAGTTATGATCATGGATGGTATGACGTAATTTGACGTTTTGATACCATCATGATTTGAAATATTTATGATTTGGAATGATGCATGATATACTTATGCTTTTTATTATGATGATGTATGTGATGTATTGCATATAATGTATATCATGAATGCTCTAAATGATAAATGTTTGGTATCATGATCAAAATATTGATAAATGCTTAAATTTTTTAATGTTTTAATATCATGTATCATATGCCCATAATGATGATTGAATTATTTTTCGATATTGTGCATGAAAAATGAAATGTAAGCTTTTGAAATTGTGCATGTTTTAATTTGAAAATATTATGATGCACAAATAAGATTGACACTTTACCTTTGTCATGATTTGAAAATTGATGTAAAGGGTCTTCTCTTCTATTTGACAATAAAAAGGGGGAGAAATATTACTAGTTCAAGATGCAAAACATGCTAACTTGCACTTTGCAAAGGAAGCAAAAATGGCTCATCTCAAAAGAGAAGCAAAGATTGCTAACTTGCATATTTCAAGAAGCAAAAGTTGTTTTCTGGAACATCTTAAATATTGCTAGCTTACATGATGTAAAACTCAAAATTTCTGTTAGCTTGCATGATGATTAAACTTGAGATTTATTATGCAATGATTTGAAACTGTTATGTCTAAACACATGAGGATTGAACTTCTCCTTTTTATTGATGACAAAGGGGGATAAGTATGATCATGTTATGCATGATGAAGTGTTACAAATATTCATGATGAAATTTGCAATGACTTGAATTCAACTTGAATTCAAGGTTCATCAATATGGCATATTGATAGGGGGAGTTTGGTTAAACTCCGGGAGTTAAGGTTAACTCCGTCATCAATTGGTTGTCATTATCAAAAAATGGAAGATTGTTGAATCTCGTATTTTGATGATGAAACCAATTGATAATTGTTTATGATTTGATTTACATTTTTAGTGATGTAGGATGCTTCGATCAGGATGAGACAATTAAAGTAGGAAGAATCATGTTGTGTCGGGGGAAAACATATCAAAAGATTGGATGTCGAGACAGAGGATCGGTCGATTCATTGATATAAGGCTTCAGGAGATGGATTCGGGCATCGGACCAAGAAGAATGGATGTTGTACAAAGGATATCGGAGTTTCGGAGTCAACTGGCCAATTGGGCAATAGGTTGTAAGAGAGGACAATGCGCCGAAGAATTGGACGAAGCGTCGAGGGACCAATGACATACCGAACAACATGATTAGTGCTTAGTATTAATTGTCTAGATTGAAGTGTGTTTTATATGTTCAGGATTAACTACGATAGCAAGACATGAAGCAAAATGAAGTCCCGGAGTCAAGGACGCGATTTTGTTGGGAGTTCGAGAGTTCTTTGGAAGTCCGGATGTTTATCGAAAGTTTTGACGGAACCAATTGAGAAATCTCATAGCTTGCCAGAGAAGCTCATCGAAACTCTCCAAGAAGATCGTCATGAATTCTAGGAGCTTGCTAGGAGTCCACTAGAACATTTCCGCGAGATCATCGGAAGTTCGCCGGAAGAAACCAAGATATAGGGACTTATTTAGCTTAGCAAATGTCTTAGGAATCGTAGTTAGCACATAGTTGGGTTTAGATTTAGGCCAACCCAATTAGGGGCTGGCTAGGCCCATGTAAGGACTATGTTGGGCCCAATGAGAGGCCCAAACAGTGTCCTAAAAAGTGGCACCTATTAGGATCGGAGTGGCACTAAGAGGGGGGGTGAATTAGTGCAGCGGTAAAGTACGATAAACTTTTGACGATTTAAACACTTTTGAAAACTTCGTACGATAAAAGAAGTGTTTCGTTTCAAACCGTTTTGATTGCATTTTAACATGAAGGTAGTAAGCTAATGAAGAGGTTTGCAGTAAGGTAATAGCAGGAAGTAAATGCAAACTAGAGAAGACGGTAGTTTATAGTGGTTCGGTCAATCGTGACCTACATCCACTCTTCTGATTCCTCTTCCGTCGAGGCCACCGGCATCCACTAACGATCTTCCTTTACTAGGCGAAGATCAACCTCCTTCTTACACCCCTCTTACAACCTCTTACAAGTGGTTCACCCTTTTACAAAGATTTCAATGAATAGAAAGGAGGTGAACACTCAAGCTATTGAAAACAAGACTTTTCCTAAGGCTTTTCTCAACTTCTAGCTTCTCAAAAGGTTGTGTTCTCTGCTGAGAAATGAGTGGTATTTATAGGCCCCAAGAGGATTCAAATTTGGGCTCCAAAATTTGGATTCTCTTTGGTTTCCGAGGCCAGCGGTGCCACCGCCTGTTAGTGGCGGTGCCACTGTCTGTCAGTGTCTGACACTAACAGTGGACTGGCGGTGCTACCGCCCAGCCAAGCGGTGCCACCACCCAGCTCTCGGGTGCTAGGCGGTGCCACCGCCTAGGCCAATTCAGCTCACTGGTTGGGCCCCAAACTTGGCCCAAACCAGTCCGAACTCGGGCCTAATTGGCCCCTACTTGGGTTACAGGATTAACACCTAATCCTAACCCTAATTAACATGTTAACTACGAATTTAAAGACATTTTCTAAGCTATTACAAAATTCGTAAGTCAAGACTTCTTCCGGCGAGCTTCCGGTGAACTTCCGACGGTTTTCCGATAAACTCTCGGAAACCATTCTGCGGACTCCCAGCAAGCTCCTAGACTTCACGATTTGATCTTGACGAGTTCCAACAAGCTTCTTCAGCAAGCTCCGATCTTTCTCGGCGAGCTTCGCGAACTTCCAACGAACCTTCCGGCGAGCTTCCGAAAAACCCTTCGGCAAGCTCCCTACTCATTCTCGGCTAGTTTCGGCAGCATTCCCAACGAACCTTCGGACTTCCGTCGAACTCTCGAATTTGCAACAAATCCATCGTGCTTGACTCCGACACTTTGTTTCGCTTTATTTCTTCATCGTTATCGTAGTTAATCCTGCACACACAAGTAAAAACTCTACTCCTATCTAGACAATTATTACAACGCGAATTGACATTCTGTTGCCCAGCACATCATTGGTTGGCGCTTCGTCCGATTCTTCAGCACATCATCCTCTCTTGCGGCTTGTTGCCCAATCCACGATTGACCTCCGCAACCCCGATATCCTTGGCGTAATTCCGCTCTCCTTGGCCCGATGCCCGACGTCCGAAGTCTTCTGCCATCCAATATCCTAACGTGATCTCATCCGGTGCAACGTCAATTCCTCCTGCATTAACTGTCTAATCCTAATCGAGTAGACCTGCATCACTCAAAATGCAATTAAACATCTAAACACAATCAATTAGTTTCATCATCAAAATCTGAGATTCAACAATCTCCCCCTTTTTGATGATGACAACTAATTGATGACTAACGGAGTTAACCTTAACTCCCCGGAGTTTAACCAAACTCCCCCTATCAATATGCCATTGATAGAATACTTGGATTATCCCAAATCCAAGTAACATTCATCACTTGTTATGAAATCAACATACTTCTCCCCCTTTGTCATCAATAAAAAGGAGAAGTACCACAATCAAGTGTTTGTTATATGGGTTCAACTTATTGCATGAAAAACATAATATCAAGTTTTATCATCATGCAATCTAACGATTAAAGTTGTGTAAGTTTAGCATGTTTGGTCTTCTTGAGATAGCTATTGATTGCTTCTCTTTAGAGTACTAGCTAGCAGTTTTCACGATATGCAAGTTGCAAGCTAGCAAATTTTTGCTTCCTTTGCAATGTTTGAGCTAGCAATTTTGCTTCTGTAGCAAGTTAGCATATTTTGCATTTTGAGATAGCAACTATTGGCTTCTCTTTAGACTATAAGCTAGCAATTTTTACAATATGCAAGTTTTACTACATACAAGCTAGCAAAAAAATTACGAAAGCAAATACAAGATAGCTTTCTTGTGTAAGCTCATGATTCTTGCTTCTTATTGCAATGTGCAAGTTGCAAGTTTTGCTTCTTTTGCAATGTGCAAGTTTTCAAATTTTGCATCCTGAGCGAGCAATATTTCTCCCCCTTTGTCATTGTCAAAAAGAAAAAAGAATACAGTTTTGTAGTTCTTTTTCCTTTTGCAACGATTTCAAAATCATGACAAAGGATGAATAATCAAGTTATGAATGTCAAGACAATTTTTCATCATGAATATTTTATCATTGCATGCATCATTATCATAAGTTGAAGTATTACATGCATAATATCATATCATCATTCATAATTACATTAATGTTTCAATATAGCAATTTCTTCTCAGAATGTGTACCTTAGCACTCATTGCTTCTCTTGATATTTGCGAGCTAGCTAGCAAAATTTGCTCCCCCTATGTCATTATCAAATAGAAGGGAATAACAATACAATAGTGTAATTCATTTCCCTTTACTATAATCTTCAAATCATGACAAGGGTTAAGTATCAATCTTATTTGTGCATCATTATATTTTCAAATTAAAATATACATATTTTCGAAAACCTTATATTTCATTCATGCACGATATTGAATAAATCGATCGACATTATGAGGATATCATACATGATACTAAAAATTTTAACTATTTATCAATATTTTGATCATGGTACCAAATAATCATCATTTAGAGCATTCATGATACAAAACATTAAATCAACATTTATCATTTTAGCAACAACTCATAGCATTTTAAATCATGATTTACATCATATGCAATACATCACATCAAAATTAGAAAGCACAAGTATTGCATGCATCATTGCAAATCATAAATGTTTCATGATGCTATAAATTTTGTCAAATTATATCCTACCATGCATGATCAAAACTTCTCCCCGTTTTATCATCAAAAACAAGAAAGAAGTAGGGAAGAGCATAAAAGTGTAAAATATTTTAATCATTTCAAAGCATTTATATCATAGATATAAAGAAATCATATCATCAAAGATAAGACCATTTGAATACTAAAAGACATGATTCATTTTATCAAATCTCTTCCTTTTATAAATAACAAAAATTATACGTGTACAAAGAAGAGATTGTGATTAAAAAAGAATCTCAAGTAGTAAATCCAAGAAATCAAGATCATAATTTAAATACAAACTCATTCAAATTCAAATCGTCAAATTCATCAAAATCTCAACATTACTTTCAAGAGATTCAAAATGGTATACATAGATTTATCATAATAATCATCAAGATCAATAAGATAGAGAAAAATAAATTTTCAAGGAAAAAATATTTTTCTCTTTTTAGTTGTTTCAATTCATATGATTTTATTTCACTTATACCAAATAAAAACATGTATAATATTTAAAACCGAAAGTGTAAGATTTATTACAACAAAGATTAATAAGGCACTTTCATTATGGTAAAAATCAATAATCCATAAATCACAAGATTCATATGCATAATTTTGAAATTTATTAAGCATGATCACTATGCATGACACTAAAACATGGTTTCAAAATGTTTAATATTTTCATTACATCATTATGCAATGGTTTCATTGAACATAATTTTGAATGATTCTTATAGATAACTAAAACTTCTTTAGTTTTAATTTATGTGATTGACTTTATATTAGCATGCTCATGTTTTGTTCTTATGTCAAAAAGATACATCATGTTTGAAAACCAAAGACAAGGTTTAAAAAAAAATCATCAAGCCTTCCATATAAAAACCATGCATCATTCATTGAAAGTTAATATGGAAATCATCAAAATACATATTCTTGCTTCTCAAGCACATATATATGATTATTTAAATCTAACATTTTATTCTATTAACATAAAACATACAATTTTCAAGAAAAATAATTATTCAAAAGAAAAGAGAAAATACATCATGGAAAACATCAAGTAATTTCAAAATAATTCAAGAGAGTTGAGTTACTTACCTTGTAGTCGAAGCCCATCAAAGCCCAATTCTCCGTTTCACCTTTGGAAGTTCTTGATTCATCCTTGGTTGCCTTCCTCTTCTTTGGCCTCTTCCTCCGTTCAAGTTCATTGTTTATTTTAGATTTTTGTTTAATAAACTTATTAAGATTTAGTGTTCGAAATTCAAGTTCATCATTGTCCTCATCACTTGAGTCATTGCTCAAGTGGTATTCATTTGTCCAGAGTTCCAAATCCTTCCTATTCTTTGGAAGGTGATTTTTTTCATCATGTGCATTGTGCACCATTTCATGTCATCAACAAACCAATTAGTTCTTCAAGTGGAAAAATATTTAAATCTTTTGTTTCTTGTATTGCGGTTATTTTAGAATCCCACCTTTTTGGAAGGGATCTTAAGATCTTGCTTAAGAGATCAAAATTCGAAAAAGATTTACCAAGAACTCTTAGATTATTGACGACATCCATGAAACGGGTGTACATGTCGCCTATAGTCTCGCTTGGTTGCATTTGAAAAAGCTCAAAATCATGCAATAAAATGTTAACTTTCGAGTCTTTGACTCTACTAGTTCCCTCGTGTGTGATTTCAAGTGTTCGCCAAATATCGAAAGTCGTTTCGAATGTAGAAATCTGATTGAACTCATTTTCGTCCAAAGCGCAAAATAAGGCATTCATAGCCTTTGCGTTTAAAGAAAAATATTTCTTATCCAAATCCGACCATTCGTTCATCGGTTTAGAGGAAAGTTGAAAACCATTTTCAACGATATTCCATAAATCCAAATTCATAGAAATCAAGGAAACTCTCATTCGAGTTTTCCAATAAGTGTAGTCCAATCCGTTAAACAACGGTGGATGAACAACCGATAAGCCCTCTTAAAAGCCATGAAGAGCTATTTCTCTCAGGTGTAAATCTGAAATGAGAAATACCGAGCTCTGATACCAATTGTTAGGATCGGAGCGGCACTAAGAGGGGGGGGTGAATTAGTGCAACGGTAAAGTACGATAAACTTTTGACGATTTAAACACTTTTGGAAACTTCGTACGATAAAAGAAGCGTTTTGTTTGAAATCGTTTTGATTGCATTTTAACTTGAAGGCAGTAAGCTAATGAAGAGGTTTGCAGTAAGGTAATAGCAGGAAGTAAATGCAAACTAGAGAAGATGGTAGTTTATAGTGGTTCGGTCAATCGTGACCTACATCCACTCTTCTGATTCCTCATCCATCGAGGCCACCGGCATCCACTAACGATCTTCATTTACTAGGCGAAGATCAACCTCCTTCTTACACCCCTCTTACAACCTCTTACAAGTGGTTCACCCTTTTACAAAGATTTTAATGAATAGAAAGGAGGTGAACACTCAAGCTATTGAAAACAAGACTTTTCCTAAGGCTTTTCTCAACTTCTAGCTTCTCAAATGGTTGTGTTCTCTGCTAAGAAATGAGGGGTATTTATAGGCCCTAAGAGGATTCAAATTTGGGCACCAAAATTTGAATTCTCTTTGGTTTCCGAGGCCAACGGTGCCACCGCCTATCAGTGTCTGACACTAACAGTGGACTGGCGGTGCCACAGCCCAGCTCTCGGGTGCTGGGCGGTGCCACCGCCTAGGCCAATTCAACTCATTGGTTGGGCCCCAAACTTGGCCCAAACCAGTCCGAACTTGGGCCTAATTGGCCCCTACTTGGGTTATAGGATTAACACCAAATCCTAACCCTAATTAACATACTAACTACGAATTTAAAGACATTTTCTAAGCTATTACAAAGTCCATAAGTCAAGACTTCTTCCGACGAGCTTTCGACAAACTTCCGACGATTTTCCGATAAACTCTCGGAAACCATTCTGCGGACTCCCGGCAAGCTCCTAAACTTCACGATTTAATCTTGACTAGTTCCAACGAGCTTCTTCGGCAAGCTCCGATCTTTCTAGGCGAGCTCCGCGAACTTCCAACGAACCTTCCGGCGAGCTTCCGAAAAACCCTTCGGCAAGCTCCCTATCATTCTTAGCTAGTTCCGGCCGCATTCCCGACGAACCTTCGGACTTCCGTCAAACTCTCGAACTCGCAACAAATCCTTCGCGCTTCACTCCGACACTTTGTTTCGCTTTATGTCTTCATCGTTATTGTAGTTAATCCTGCACACACAAGTAAAAACTCTACTCCGATCTAGACAATTATTACAATGCGAATTGACATTCTGTTGCCCGGCACATCATTGGTTGGCGTTTCGTCCGATTCTTCAGCGCATCGTCCTCTCTTGCAGCTTGTTGCCCAATCGACGGTTGACCTCCGCAACCCCAATATCCTTGGCATAATTCCGCTCTCCTTGGCCCGATGCCCGACGTCCAAAGTCTTCTGCCATCCAATATCCTAATGTGATCTCATCCGACGCAACGTCAATTCCTCCTACGTTAACTGTCTAATCCTGATCGAGTTGACTTGCATCACTCAAAATGCAGTTAAACATCTAAACACAATCAATTAGTTTCATCATCAAAATCCGAGATTCAACATGCACCATCATGGCACAGTCTTCGGGATTGTGTTAGGCGATGGTAACGCCAGTTTGGGCAGTGGTACCGCCCAAACACAGCCTCCAAGAGGTTGCAGGCGATGGTACCACTAGTATGGGTGGTGGTACCGCCCAATGTCAAGCATTGGTATTGCCATACTAGGTTGTGGTACCACCCAATGCAGTGTTAGTGTTAGACTGACACTAGCGGTGGTACCGCCTAGTGTAGGCGATGGTACCGCCCATGCCCGGGAAATCTGGGATAAGATATTTTTAGGCTCCAAGTTTGAATCAACTTGAAGCCTATAAATATCCTTCTCATCCCTGGTTAAAAGACATAAGCACAAAGAGTTTAAAAGTGAAGAAACACTATTACAATCACTTGAGAAATCCCTCCTCTTGATCTAACCTTAGAATTCTGTTTAGGAAGAGTGTGGGTGCTTGTAAGGGTTGTCTCCTAAACCCAGTAAAAGGAGAAGAGGGGTGTAAAAAGGAGGTTGATCTTCCCCTATTAAAGGAATATCGATAGTGGATGCCGGTGGCCTCGACGGAAAAAGAATCGGCGAAGTAGATATAGGTCACGACGACCAAACCACTCTAAAATCTGGTTTGCATTTTACTTTAAGCAATTTATCTTTATTGCAAACTAAATTCCTCCTTCACTACTTTTTCATACAATTTCAAGTTCATATCTTTACGAAACTGGTTTTATCACAACAAAGTTTTTGAAGACGAAAGTTTTCTACTGCACAAATTCATCCCCCTCTTAGTGCCGCTCTTGATCCTAATAAGGATTATCTTCCAATCCTAACTTAATTTACACTCTAACCATGACAATTAAGACACGTTTACTGCACTTCTTATTCCAGTGTGTCAATTGCTCTTCCGATGAGCTTCCAGCGTACTTCCGGTGAATATCCGATGAACTCTCGGTAATTCGCTGGTGGACTCCAAGCAAGCTCCTGGACTTTACGATGATCTTCTTGGCGAGTTCTGATGAGCTTCTATAGCAAGCTCCTGGACTTCTCAGTTAGTTCTCGCAGAACTTCTAACAAACGTCCGGACTTCCGACGAACTCTCAAACTCCCAACGTTATCTCGATCTTGACTCCAGCACAACACCTGCTTTATGTCTTACTACCATCGTAGTTAATCCTGCACACATTTCTAAATATATAGATTAGGTCAAATAAATTACAATTGACATTATCATTAAAATCTGAGATTCAACAATCTCCCTCTTTATGATGACAATCAATTGACGATAGAGTTAACCTTAACTCCCCCTATCTATATGCCATACTTGAGAAAAAACATTCTTGAATTCAAGAGACATATTGATAAGTTAAGTTTATTTAAACTTATCAATACACACATCATGATTCCTATCATGATCTAACATTCTCAAAATGATGTCAAGGCATGACATCCATTTTCAAGTATGATATTTCAAATATGAAAAATGATAAAGATAGCAATTTATCATTCTATGGTAAGATATCAATTTGTAAAATTACAAGTTAAGCTCTAGATATGTTATCGTAATGAAGAAAATTCATTAAGCAAACATTTCAAGTGTATATGATGAAATACATTGCATACATTTGTCATCAATTTACCACATTTTGGTATTATTTCTCCCCCTTTCTCATCAATAAAAAGGAGAACAATTCAATAATATGCGCTAGTGTGGTAAAAATTCATGCCACATATCAATTTGTATACCAATCATATTTCAAGCATTCATGACATGGTATCATTCAAAAGTTCTCAACATTAAAAGTTATAAACATTAAGGAGATAGTTTTCATTAACTTCTTCCCTTTTATTTATCATCAAAACTTTGCATGAAGAAGGAAAAAAGGAGGAAAATCCATTGAGAACCAACTTTGAATGAAGTTAAAAATGATAAAAGAGTTTCATTAAATCATGCTTCAATTTTCACAAGGATCAAAATATTCATTTGAAATCAAATCCTCATTCTTGCAAGTGTTCATCTCATAAAAAAATCATAAAAATTCTTCCTTCATTAAGAAAGAATTCATGTGAAAGAATCATCATATAAAGGATAAAAGAAATTCCGAGAATTAATCTTCATAATGAGAGGAGCATTACATCATAACCATTTCTCAATAAAAATTCACAAGAGATAAATCCGAGAGATGCATTTGTCAATGACTTCCATGAATCAAACATCAAGATATGTATAAATACTTCATGCATTTATAAAATATTTTGTCATAGCTTTTAATCACTACTTGCATGAGGCAATATTTTTAGTGCTTTGTAGTACTCAAGGATTAAGAATCCGATGTATGATTAAAACTTCTCAATATTCAATAGAAATCATAGTCATCAAAGTAAAGTTCATGCTATTGCATCATTATATGATAACATGCTCATAATCATAGAAACTTTTAGCATCAAAGCACAAAATTTCCAACTTCAAAGTAGACATGTTATTGAGGCACACAACCTTATCATCATGTAAAATTCGCATCATAAAATTATCAGCATAGAATATAAATGAGTGATCAAAGAATTAAGAAAATCCAAAACCAAAATTTAACAGATTCATGCATTCGGACACATTAACATTCGTAACTCCGCAAATGCTCATCAAATAATACATCAAGTCATAGATACCAATAGTTAAATATATCAAGGACTTTATCCATTCAAAAGATATATCGAGTCTAATTCTTAGAGTGATATATTCATTAAATTAAGCTTAGAATTTAACCATCAAGGTAGTTAGCGTAGAATTTTATTATCAAAGTAAGTAGCATAAAAGCACAGCATTACGATCATCAAAGTGAGTAGCATTTTAAGTTTACAACATTAAGGTAAACAACATAGTATTACAACATAACATGGAGGAATTGTGTCCACTTTTCCTAAATACATACATAGCTTATTCAGGTGGTAGAAAGTTAAAATGTCTAAACAAGGTATCAAACTATCGGTGAATCTACTACAGCTCAGTTAAGATTTGAACTTGGTGTTGTTCAAGTCGATCTTGTCATTGTTCAAAATGATTCATCTGAATCCCTATGTCTTCGATAGATGAAGGAGGTGCTTGCTCTACTGGAGGTGATTCCTCAAAGGGACCAGTTGGAGGAGATTGATTACCCCTAAATATTGGTATTTCCGGTTCTAGTTCTGGTTGGAGGGGATCGATCCTTCTAAGCAGTCTAATCCACATACCATTTCCGAATGTACATCTCATCCGTCGAAGTAGATTTTTATTTATGATACTAAATCTATCTAGTTTTATAAGTTCTTCGTCGGGTGGAATGGTAATATCGTAGGCATTGAGTATTCTTATGATTAAGCCACCATATGAAAGCATTATGTCCTTTTCTGATATTTCAATCATGTTTTATTAGATTAGGTAACCAAAACAATTGTTATATCCCTTCATGATCTAATACATGGTACCTAGTTCAATTTGGCTTACTTCATCATGATGATATTGCTTTGGGAGAATGATACTAATTAAGATGTGATGAAGTATTTTGGTGCTTAAAGATAGTAAATGTTCATAGTTTATTAGAAGTATCATTAAGTTAGGATTAACAAAAAATATTCCTAAGGCATCAACGTAAGTTGTCCCAACTGTTTCATCATCCCATTGTCCTCTATAATAACAATCTCTTTCTTTTACTGGGATTCCTATGATGTCACAAATTAATCAATCCCTAATGGATATATGACATCCTAATAGATAGGTAGATACCCTTTCTTCTTCATCTACATGTAGATTGTTATAAAATAAACTAACAAGTCTAGGATAAATAGGTTCACTTATTTAAAAAATTGGGAGAATGTCTAGATTTCCAAACCTTTGAATATGTTCCAAATCATTTAGTTCATCTAAATCAACATATTTTCCCTTATGAACATGTCTAGATTCTATGGATGCAAATTTTATGGCATGTTGATTAGAATCGAAAAATAGGGAGTCATAATTTTATGGCAAAGTCATCATCAAAGTCTTCATCACTTGAGTTTTCTTTCAAGTTGTCTTCTTGTGTTCTCAATGCTATATCATTCTTGTTCTTTGGAAGGGTGTCCTCAAGCTCTTTATGAGTTTTGCATGTAATTTTATAGGTCATTAGTAACCCAATTAGTTCTTCAAGAGGAAAATTATTTAAATCTTTAGCCTCTTAAATAATCGTGACTTTAGGGTCCCAACTCTTTGGAAGGGATCATAAAACTTTATTGAGGCACACAACCTAATCATCATGTAAAATTTGCATTATAAAATTATCGACACAGAATTTAATGAGTGATCAAAGAATCAAGAAAGTCCGAAACCAAAATTTAACAGATTCATGTATTCGGACACATTAACATTCCTAACTCTATAAATGCTCATAAAATAATACATCAAATCATAGATACCAATAGTTAAATATATCAAGGACTTTATCCTTTCAAAAGATATATCAAGACTATTTCTTAGACTGATATATTAATTAAAGTAAGCTTAGAATTTAACCATCAAGGTAGTTAGCGCAGAATTTTACTATCAAAGTAAGTAGCATAAAAGCACAGCATTACGATCATCAAAGTGAGTAGCATTTTAAGTTTACAACATTAAGGTAAACAGCATAGTATTACAACATAACAAGGAGGAATTGTGTCCACTTTTCAAGAATACATACACAGCTTATTTAAGTGGTGGAAAGTTAAAATGTCTAAACAATGTATCAAACTGTCGGTGAATCAACTGCGGCTCAGTTAAGATTTGATCTTGGCATTGTTCATGTTCATCTTATCATTGTTCAAAACGATCCAAAAGAATCCCTATGTCTTTGATAGATGAAGGAGGTGCTTGCTCTACTAGAGGTGATTCCTCAAAGGGACTAGTAGGAGGAGATTGATTACCCCTAAATATTTGTGTTTCCGATTCTGGTTCAAGTTGGAGGGATCGGTCCTTCTAGCTAGTCTAATCCACATACCATTTCTAAATGTAAATCTCATCCGTCGAAGTATATTTTTATTTATGATACTAAATCTATCTAGTTTTATAACTTCTTCGTCGGGTGGAATGGTAATATCGTAGGCATGGAGTATTCTTATGATTAAGCCACCATATGGAAGCATTATGTCTTTTTTTGATAATTCAATCATGTTTTATTGGATTAGGTATCCAAAACAATTGTTATATCCCTTCATGATCCAATACATGGTACCTAGTTCCATTTGGCTTACTTCATCATGATGATATTGCTTTGGGAGAATGATATTAATCAAGATGTGATGAAGTATTTTGGTGCGTAAAGGTAGTAAAAGTTCATAGCTTTTTAGAAGTATCATTAAGTTATGATTGCCAAAAATTGTTCCTAAGGCATCAACGTAAGTGGTCCCAACTATTTCATCATCCCATTGTCCTCTAAAATAACAACCTCTTTCTTTTACCGGGATTCCTATGATATCGCAAATTGATCTATCCGTAATGGATATATGACGTCCTAATAGATAGGTAGATACCCTTTCTTTTTCTATATGTAGATTGTTGTAAAATAACCTAACAAGTCTAGGGTAGATAGGTTCACTTATTTGAAGAATTGGGAGAATGTCTAAATTTGCAAACCATTGAATAGGTTCCAAATCACTTGGTTCATCTAAATCAACATATTTTCCTTTATGAATATGTCTAGATTCTATGGATGCAAATTTTATGGCATGTTGATTAGAATCGAAAAGTAGGGAGTCATAAGTTTCTTCTAATCTCCTCTTCCCTTTGTCCCTAGAGGATCTTCTAGAACCCATAAAGACTGCTTTTATGAAGATAGATAATGAGTAAGAGTAGATAAAACAAAAGAGAAATCAATGCCATTTAGAGAATACCCTAGTTGTGATCTTCAAGAGGATATAGGAGATTGATCCTTGATCTAATAGGAAATAGGGATTTTTTGGGCAGCTAAAGGGAGAGAATAGTGTTCAAAGGGGGTTTCGAGCTGCTTGGGGGAGTGGAGAATGAGTTGGGGTCGGTTCTACCACCGACCCTAGCTTGGATTTATAAGGGGGTAGGTTGCGGGCGGTGGCATCGCTGGTTGGGCGGTGCAGCCGCCTGCCACCCGTGACAACTGGTGGTGCTCCCGCCTGTTGGGCGGTGCCACCGCCTACAAGTAGTGAGCACTGCTCACAAGGTTTTGTGGGGCTGATGTTGGTGATTTCAACTTGAAGGAAGTTTTTGTTTGTGAAGCACACAACTTTATTTACATCATCATGTAAAAATTCACATCATAAGAGGAGAAGATTCGTACTTTCACGATTAATCATATAACATACATACCATAACCAAACATTATATAGAACTCATATGTTTACAACAAGTTCATGATTCATCATATCAAATTTATATGCTAGCATCGTAAAACTCGTATAGAAAAATGCATATGGCTCATTGTGCACACTATAAGATCATGATTTATGTGAGTGATCCAAAGAAGGTCCGAACACAGATTCGTGATCTTGTTAGATAGAATTCGATCCGGAAAAAAAAAATTAAGGAAGGAATGTATCCAATAAATTAAGAAATCCAGAAGATATGAGAAGGGAAATTCATGCATAAGAGTAGACAAGTTTGAAAATTTGAGAGATCAATGTTAAGTGTTTATCACATAAGATTGCATCATGAACTTATTAGTATCATTTTGTAATTGATAGTTTTAATTCTAATGATCCCCTTTTTTGTTATTTTGGCTAGAGAGCTTTATGAGTTATTTTGGATCTCTAGTCATAAACCTTATGCACCCAAAAATAAGATACCATCTTTTGCTCCTAGCTTACGATGGTATACATTTTTACAAAAGAGGATGATTTTTAGGTACCCATTTGATCTTGGGTGCCTCAAAAATCGATCAGCTTAACTTATTATTTTGCATAGAGTTCTTTACGGTTCTATGAACCCAAATCAATTTGTGTGGACTACACTTTTTAAATGGACAATGATAAGCTATATGTCCAAGTTTGCAACAAAAGTTGTATTTCTTTTGGGGTGAAACACGCAAGGAAGGGCCTTTTAACAAAGGTGGGTGGATTATGGTGAGAGTTACTCACAAATCTGATTCCACCTTTTCTATGAAAGTGACCTTTGTTGACAAGGATCATGTTGAAGGATTTGCTACCAACCTCAAACTTCTGTAAGGTTTTCTTAAGTAGCACATTTTCCATTTGAAGTATTTCTAGTTGATGGCATTTTGTGCAGGAAGCTAAGCTACTTTCATGCTTAATTTTTACTCTATCAAAATTGCTAATAAGAGAAGCATGATCCTTTTTTAACAATTTATATTTTTTACTAATTATTTTATATTCATCAAATAAATCATGAAAAGCATTTAATAGTTCATCAAATGATAAATTTACCTCTAATGAACTTGTTATCTCATCTCCAATGGTCATTAGTGCATAGTGAGCAACTTGCTCGGTGTTGGTTGGCTCCTCTTCTTCAGATGCACTTGAGTCATCCCATGTTGCTTTGAGAGCCTTCTTTTTTTGTGTCCTCTTCTTGCCTTGAAGACAATCATGCTTGTAGTGTCTTGGCTTCTTGCATTCGTAACATATTACTTAATCTTTCTTGGGTTCAAATTTATATTTAGTATCATTTTTAAATTTATTCCTTTTAATGAATTTTTTAAATTTCCTTTTTAAAAGTGCCAAGTCATCGTCAAAGTCCTCATCACTTGAGTTTTCTTTCAAGTGATCTTCTTATGTTCTCAATGCTATATCCTTCGTGTTCTTTAGAAGGGTGTCCTCAAGCTCTTCATGAGTTTTGCATGTCATTTTATAGGTTATTAGTGACCCAATTAGTTCTTCAAGAGGAAAATTATTTAAATCTTTGGCCTCTTAAATGGCCGTGACTTTAGGGTCCCAACTCTTTGGAAGGGATCATAAAACTTTATTAATGAGTCCAAAATCTAAGAAACCTTTACCAAGTCCTTTTAGACCATTGATAACTGTTAGAACCCTTGCAGGTTCTAAACTTGGGGTTGATCTCTTTAGGGGATCGGCCTCCTTGTAACTCTATAGGGGTTCCTCCCTCCAAGTTGCTACTCAAAGGCTGCAGAAAAGATTCATCTATTGCTTATGAAAAGAGGAGGAATACGTGGCTATTTATAGGGCTTCTAAACCCTAACTCCTAATAGGACTCCTACTTAAGACTCTTACTTCTAACCAACTCCTAATAGGACTCATACTCAAGACTCCTATTCCCTTACAACTCCTAATTCTTCTCTAAGAAAAAACCTCCTACATGAATGTCCCTCTCAATTAGGACTCTCCTAACTAGAGTCCTAACAGAATGTCCCTCTCAATTAGGACTCTCCTAGCTAGAGTCCTAACAGAATATCCCTCTCAATTAGGACTCTCCTAGCTAAAGTCCTAATAATTTTACATGAATGTCCCTCTCAATTAGGATTCTCCTAGCTAGAGTCCTAACAAACCCGCCCTCTTCAAATCAGCCTTGTCCTCGAGGCTGACGGTTTATGAATTTTGGGAATTTGATCTTCAAGTCATCATAGTTCTCTAAAGTGGCATCTTCTATTAGTAGGTTTGCCCACTGTATTAGCAATTCAGTAGTGGATCGTCGTCGTCGAGTCATAATCCGTCGATCAATAATGGCACTTGATTGAGTCTGAAGTCCTCCTTGGGTAGTCATATTTGGTGGGTGGCTTTAGGCTATCTCCAAGCACCTATTTATAACTTCTGTCTGGCCGTCGGTTTGTGTGTGATATGCCATACTCCTTTTCAATTTAGTACTCTTATAGGGTAATTCTTTTGAGTCCCAATTGTAATGAGCTACGGAGCTTGTTACTTCCTCCAATTTTTTTATAATCTTACTAGTCTCTGAATCTTCCTGGCATTCCATCTTAATATCCTCAAAGAAGTCGCTGGTCGGAAGTGAAATGGCCAAAACTTCAGCTTGCTCGGGTAGCTGCGAAAGCGCATCTACAAGAACATTCTCTTTCCCCTTTTTGTAAGTTATTTCATAATCAAATCCAAGAAGTTTTGTTACCCAGTTTTGCTGCTCAGGGGATGATATCTTTCGCTCCAAAAAGTACTTGAGGCTTTTATGATCGGTTTTAATTTGAAATCGTCGACTAATCAAGTAGGGTCTCCACCTCGTTGCTGCGCGCACAATGGCGAGCATCTCCTTAAGATATGTTGACTTATTTTGATGGGAGGGAGATAATGCCTTGCTAGTGTATGCGAGTGGTCGACCATCTTGTATAAGAATTGCTCCAATTCCGACTCCAGATGCGTCGGCCTCAATAATAAAGGGTCGGTTGAAATCTGGTAGTGTTAGCACCGGCGTCGTCGTCATGGCTGCCTTAAGTTTGTCGAAGGCAACAGAGGCTCTGTCCGACCATTGGAAGACATCTTTTTTCAGAAAGGAAGTAAGTGGTGCACTGATCTCTCCATAGTTTTTCACGAACTTGCAGTAGTAGCCTGTTAAACCCAGAAAGCCATGTAGCAATTTTATGTTCCTCGGGGTCAGCCAATTTTGCATTCCTCCAATTTTGAAGGGGTCTACTGCCACACCTTTCTCTTATTATGATATGCCCAAGATATTCCACCTTCTTTTGAAGAAAGCAAAAATTCATAGTGGTTATTGTGTGTTCAAAAGGTGGTTTTCGGTATGTCTTCTTCGCATACTCGTATTTGAAGATACCCGGATCGAAGGTCCAGCTTTGTGAAGATTTGTGCTCCCTTTCATCTTGCAACTCATCTACTAATGGAATAGGGTATTTATCCTTGATGGTTATGCCATTGAGAGTTCGGTAATCAACACACAATCGTCATATTCCATCCTTCTTTCGTATGAGGAGCACCGGTGAAGAGTAGGGGCTACAACATGGCCGAATAACTTCTGTTTTGAGTATCTCTTTTGCAATCCTTTCTATTTCATCCTTCTGGAGATTGGCCTGGAAGAATCGTTATACAATGATCATGCCGACGGGTAAGAGGTAGGTTGCGTAGTTCGTTAAATATATCTGAAAATTCAGCAAGCAAAGGAAGTAGATTTGGATCTTCCAATTTTGTTGGCTCTCCCTTAGTTTGCTGCTCAAGTTGTACCAAAAAGCCACTGCATGCTTTATGCAAAACCTTCTTCATTTGTTGTGTGCAAATCATCGTTACATCGCCCCCACGTTTCCCGTGCAGTATCACCTGTTTCTCCTTACTGTAAAATTTCATAATTAGTTTCATAAAATTCCAAGAAAAATCACCTAATATTGTCAACCATTTAATTCTGAGCATGGCCTCATGATCAACAAGAGGGAGAAGGAAGAAATCTGCAATTATCTCTTGATCCTGCAGCAATAGTTTCTCCTGCGAGCGCCTACGATCACATTTCAAAATCTGTCTATCGGTGACCTTAACACCAAACCTGTAATGATTCTCGATAGGTAATGCCATTTGAATAGCAACCTTACTGTGTAGGATATTATTAGTGCTGCCCGTGTCGATGAAAACAGTGATCAGTTGTTGTTTGAGAAGGCCTCCAACTTTCATCATTTGCGGGTTTGAGTAGCCGGCTAGTGCATGTACCGTAACTTCGGTCGGTTGTGGCTCTTCTTCTACATCTTCTTCTTTATGTTCAATGCTCTCTTCTGGATGTTCAATGACCTCTTCTTCTACTGGTTCAATTATAAAAAGTCTCCCTTTACTACAGCGATGCACATGGCTCCACGGCTCGTTGCAATGCCAACATAACCCCTTCGCAGATCGCTCCTGAAGCTCTTCTCTTGTCAACCTTTTTGGTGCAGGGACTCGGTCAACAATAGGGGGGGCTAAGGGCTTCAATATTACTGGTTGAGTAGCAACCCTAGTCCTTTGAGCTTCATGGTTCAATTGCTCCTCTTGATGTCATGCGAAAGAGATGGCTGCCATAAGCGTATACGATTGTCGCGCTTTAACTTCTCCTCGGATCTCCAGCTTCAAGCCCTGAATGAAGATCCTCAATAGCTATTTTTGAGACCAATCATGAGTTTGATTAGATAACCTTCCAAACCTGGTTTGGTACTCCTGAATGGTGGAGGTTTGTCGGATCTTTGCTAGTTGTCCGTCAATATTCTCGTAATTGGTTGGTATAAAGCGGATCAGCAGTCCTTCTTTGAATTGTTGCCATGAAAGGACTCCATAAGTATGTTCAAACCAGTCAAACCACTATATAGCATCCCCTTCAAGATGTATAGCTACAATTTTCACCATAGATGCATCCGCGGTTTTGTAGTACCGAAAATATCGCTCCGCATGCAAGATCCAACCAATCGGGTCTCCTTCTTCCTATCTAGGGAAGTCCACTCTCATACATGGATAGTTGGGGTTGGTCATAGAGCTTCCCCTCTCTTGGAAGTCATATCTTCGGGCTTGATGTGATTGGGCAAAGCTCTCTCCTTGTTGTGATTTCTTCGGGCTTAGTGGTCGGCCCAATCTGAGTTCGGTAAAGAGCATCCGAATCTTATCCTCCATTCGTGCCTCCAAGGCTTCGAATTTAGCATTGATTGCCTCCTTAGATACCATAGTATGTCTTCAAATCTGTGATGTTAAGATCCCTCTTTTGTTGTTGGGTTAAAGCCATGTATTGGTTGAGAGAGGTGATTGTCGAAAGGGTTAGTGGATTGGTGGATGTAGGCTACGGTTTAGGCTTGTTTTGTTGCTGTTTTGGGTGCAGTTTGAGGGTGAGGTTTGGTGGGGTTTTAGGGCTATGGATAAAGTTTTGGGTCTGTGGTAGATGGCAGCAAAGGTTTGATAGAAATCAGTGGAAGTTGCAGCAAGTATGTGCTGTCTTGTAAGAGCAGAATTATCGTCGAAGAAACAACGGTTTCTCAACGAAATTTCCACCAAAAACTTAAGAGAATTGAGGAGGGAATTGACAGAAAAATCACAGTTTATATGACATCAAGGATGTCTAATTTAATCAAGAAAATTTCGGAAGTATAACAGCAAGGAAATTGGTGCAAGCTGCGATAGCAGAATTCTCGTCGAAAAATTTCAGCAGTTTACGATGAAAATTTATAGCAACACAAAATCGGTTTTAGAGATGAATTCCTCAATAGATCAATCTTAGATAGAAGCCAAGATGATCTATAAAGTGTATAAGAAATTTCATTCAAAAAAGATTGCAAATAGATGGGTTAAGGCAACAATATGCGGCTGAAATTTTCCGCAGCACAGATTTTTAAGTATAGCAGATTGGACGTAAAAGATCAGAAGTTTATATTAAGAATTTTTTAATGAAACCAAAGGGAAATCAACTATTAGGAAGTGCCAAAGCTATCATAAAAATTTCGTAGAGATTTGGATAGAAACAACATAGTATCAAGATCAAATAATCAGTGCTATGCGGTTGAAATTTTACGGTACAGATTTTAAAGTATAGCAGATTAGATGTAAAATATCAATGGTTTATATTGAGAATTTTTTGACAAAACCAAAGGAAAATCTGCTGTTAGGAAGTGTCAAAGATGTCATAAAATTTCGTGGAGATTTGGATAGAAAAAACATAGTAGCAAGATCAAACAGACAGTGCTATACGGTTGGAATTACAATGCTATACGGTTGGAATTCTGCAAAATATCTTTCGTCGTAGAGATGAAAACTTTATGACGAAAAGTTTATGCAGTAATATAGGAATATTTTTTTTTGGATTTTCAAATAAGGATAACTAAATTGCAGTAGTAGTAAGGTAGGAAACCAGAACCTGTTGCAATTCACGGGGAGATCAAAAGATGATCAACGGTGGTGGAGATGATGGAGGAATTCGGTGACGATCTTTTAAGCAATTGTGGGAATTGCTTTGGGCGGTTGTGGAGGGCTGATGGATGGCAGTGGAAGGGCAGCGAGATGCCAAGAACGCTGCTCTGATACCAGGTGTTAAAACCCTTGCAGGTTCTAAACTTGGGGTTGATCTCTTTAGGGGATCGGCCTCCTTGGAACTCTATAGGGGTTCCTCCCTCCAAGTTGCTGCTCAAAGGCTGTAGAAAAGATTCATCTATTGCTTATGAAAAGAGGAGGAATACATGGCTATTTATAGGGCTTCTAAACCCTAACTCCTAATAGGACTCCTACTTAAGACTCTTACTTCTAACCAACTCCTAATAGGACTCCTACTCAAGACTCCTATTCCCTTACAACTCCTAATTCTTTTCTAAGAAAAAACCTCCTACATGAATGTCCCTCTCAATTAGGACTCTCCTAACTAGAGTCCTAACAGAATGTCCCTCTCAATTAGGACTCTCCTAGCTAGAGTCCTAACAGAATGTCCCTCTCAATTAGGACTCTCCTAGCTAAAGTCCTAACAGTTTTACATGAATGTCCCTCTTAATTAGGACTCTCCTAGCTAGAGTCCTAACAATAACATCCGAAAATTGGGTATACATGTCTCCAATGGTCTCACTCAGTTTCATTCGAAATAACTCATAAGAATGAACTAGAAGATTAATTTTTGACTCTTTCACTCTACTAGTGCCTTCATGAGTCACTTCGAGTGTGTGCCAAATATCAAAAGCTGTTTCACAAATCGACACTCGATTAAACTCATTTTTATCTAAAACACAAAACAAGGCATCCATAGCCTTGGAACTTAAAGTGAAAGTCTTCTTCTCCAACTCATTCCAATCGTTCATTAGAAGAGAAGACTTTTGAAAATCATTTTCGACAACGTTCCAAAGCTCAAAATCCATTGAAGTTAGGAAGATTCTCATTCTAGTCTTCCAATATGTGTAATTCGTCCCATTGAACATGGACGGATGTGTAATTGAATGACTCTCTAGGTTGCCAGCAAATGCCATCTCTCTTAGGTTTAAAACCAACTGAGAGTGAACCTTGCTCTGATACCAATTGTTAGGATCCAGAGGGGCACTAAGAGGGGGGGTGAATTAGAGCAGCAGAAAACTTTTACGATTTTAGAAAATCATTCATACATTCGAAGGAAATCGACTCAGAAAGATAGAAACTCTAAAAGTAAGAGAGCGTAAATGTATTGAAAGCAAGATGAGGTGAAGAAGCACTTTACTATGAAATGATTTGTAGTTAAAGAAGATTGCTCAAAATGAAATGCAAACCAGATTTAGAGTGGTTCAGTCAACGTGACCTACATCCACTTTTGGATTCATCCTCCGATGAGGTCTCCGGCGTCCACTAAAGGCCTTCCTTCAATAGGTGAAGACCAACCACCTCTTTTACAGTGCTTTCTCCTTTTCATGGGTTTAGGAGAGAACCCTTATAAGTCTCAAACCTCTATTGAAAAATCTCAACACTTAGAAAGGGAGGAGGAGAACTCTAACACTTTTACAACTCTTTAACACTTTAAAGACTAAAAAATATATCATGTTTTCATTCCCTTTCATATAGAAAAGGGTGGGGTATTTATAGACCCCAATGGCTTTCAAAAATGGAGCCAAGAAGTGTCTCATCCCGGATTTCTGAGATACTAGCAGTACCATCGCCATTATTGGGCGGTACTACCGCTTGACACCTGATACTGGATGGTACTACCGCTCAATCTGGGTGGTACCACTACCTGACAATGCTCGGAGAATAACTGTCAACAGTGCCACCGCTTGATAGGGGCGATACCACTACCCAGAATTCTTGGGAGACTAAGTCTCCCAAGTGGTGCCACTGCCGACCAGGAATTCAATGGCTGAATGGGCAACTCCATTCGGCCCAATTTTGCCCTGTTAAGGGCCCACTTGGAACCTAATTAAGTTACTAGGATTATTGAATCTCATATTTTAACATAAAATCAATTAATAATTATTTATGATTTGATCTGCATTTTTAATGACGTAGGATGCTTCGATTAGGATGAGACAATTAAAGCAGGAAGAATCATATTGTGTTGGGGGAAACATGTCAGAAGATTGGATGTCGGGCCGGAGGATCGATCAACGTATTGACAGAAAGCTTCGAGCCATGGATTCGGGCATCGAGCCAAGAAGAATGGATATTGTGCCAAGGATATCAGAGTTGCGGAGTCAATTAGCCGATTGGGCAATAGGTCGCAAGAGAGGACGATGCGCCAAAGAATCAGACGAAGCATCAAGGGACCAAAGACATGCTGGACAATATGATTAGTACTTAGTATTAATTGTCTAGATCAAAGTGTGTTTTACATATACAGGATTAACTACGATAGCAAGGCATGAAGCAAAATGTTGTCTCGGAGTCAAGGATGTGATTTCGTTGGGAATTCGAGAATTCGTTGGAAGTCCGGATGTTCGTCGGAAGTTCTGTCGGAACCAGCCGAGAAATCTCAGAGCTTGCCAGAGAAGCTCATCTGAACTCACTAAGAAGATCGTCGTGAAGTCCATGAGCTTACTAGGAGTCCATTGGAACATTGCCGAGAGATCGTCGGAGGTTCGCCGAAAGATCGTCGGAAGCTCATCGGAAAAAACCAAGACATAGGAACTTATTTAGCTTAGCAAATGTCTTAGGAATCATAGTTAGTACGTAATTGGGTTTGGACTTGGGCTAACCCAATTAGGTGCCAGCTAAGTCCATGTAAGGATTGTGTTGGGCCCAATGAGAGGCCCAAATAGTGTCCTACGAAGTGGCACTATCGTGGCACAGTCTTCTAGAGTTTATCATGCGGTGGTACCATCGGTCTGGGTGATGGTACCGCCCAGAAACAATCTCCGAGAGGCTGCAGGTGGTGGTACCACCTAGTGTAGTGTTAGTATCAGACTGACACTAGCGGTGGTACCGCCCAACGTAGGCGGTGGTACCACCCGTGCTCGGGAAATCCAGGATGAGATGTTTTTAGGCTCCAAGTTTGAATTAACTTGAAGCCTATAAATACCCCTCTCATCCCTAGTAAAAAGACACAAGCACAGAGAGTTTAAATGCGAAGAAACACTATTGCAATCACTTGAGAAATCCCTCCTCTAGATCTAACAATAGAATTCTATTTAGGAGGTGTGTGAGTGCTTGTAAGGATTGTCTCCTAAACCCAGTAAAAGGAGAAGAGGGGTGTAAGACGGAGGTTGATCTTCGCTTATTAAAGGAAGATCGATAGTGGATGTCAGTGGCATCGACTGAAAAAGAATCGGCGAAGTGGATATAGGTCACGATGATCGAACTACTCTAAATTATGGTTTGCATTTTACTTTGAGTAATTTATCTTTATTGCACACTGAATTCCGCCTTCACTACATTTCCATACAATTTCAAGTTGACATCTTTACGAAATCGGTTTTATCGCAATGAAGTTTTTGAAGACGGAAGTTTTCCGCTGCACTAATTCACCCGCCATCTTAGTGCCGCTCTTGATCCTAACAATCAAGCTCATCCGAAGATGAGGAGAAAATCAACAAAGGCAAGGTAGCAAACTACGCCTTAACGGCTTTCGATGTAGAGGTAATCAAAACTCCTTTAATTTATTTCAAAATTACATGATGCTTTTCATGATGTATTTTTTTTAATTTAGTTTAGAATTAATTTTTTAAAAATTACATGTTTAATAATAAAAATACAAAAATTAGGAATCATGCTTATCATTCTATTAATTTTGAAAATAATCATGAAAATTATATGTTTATGATAAACAAAATGATTTTGATTAAAAATGCCTTATGAAATGATGTTCGATGATATCATGCCTAATAAATTTATTTTTCGAAATTATGCATGAAAATTTTTGTGATTTATGAATTATCGATCTTTGTCGTAATGAAAGTTCTTTTTTTATTTTAAATGTTGATGCATGTATTGACTTGGCAAAAATGAAATAAATCACATGATTTGAAACAACTAAAAAGCGGATAGCTTTCTCCTTGAAAGATTTCTTTATCGAGGTTTCAAAAAAGGAGATTAATGATTCTATTTGTATCACTTTTGTGAATCTTTTGAAAATGATCTTGATTTGATTATTTAAATTTAAATGAGCTTTATCTTGATTTTTTGAGATTTATAACTTGAGATTTCTTATGCATGAATCAAGATATTTTATCCTTTGATCTCCAATGTTTCGTTTTGTTATTTATAAAAAGAAAAGATTTGATAAAATGAAACATGTCTTTTGTAATTCAAGATGTCTTATCTTTCATGACATGATGTCTTTGTATTTATGGCATGTATGCCTTCAAATGATTGAAATATTTTGCACTATTTTGTTCTTCCCTTATTCTTTCTTGTTTACAATAATAAATGAGAGAAAAGTTATGATCATGGATGGTATGATGTAATTTGACGTTTTGATACCATCATGATTTGAAATATTTATGATTTGGAATGATGCATGCAATACTTATGCTTTTTATTATGATGATGTATGTGATGTATTGCATATAATGTATATCATGAATGCTCTAAATGATAAATGTTTGGTATCATGATCAAAATATTGATAAATGCTTAAATTTTTTAATGTTTTAATATCATGTATCATATTCCCATAATGATGATTGAATTATTTTTCGATATTGTGCATGAAAAATGAAATGTAAGCTTTTGAAATTGTGCATGTTTTAATTTGAAAATATTATGATGCACAAATAAGATTGATACTTTACCTTTGTCATGATTTGAAAATTGATGTAAAGGGTCTTCTCTTCTATTTGACAATAAAAAGGGGGAGAAATATTACTAGTTCAAGATGCAAAACATGCTAACTTGCACTTTGCAAAGGAAGCAAAAATGGCTCATCTCAAAAGAGAAGCAAAGATTGCTAACTTGCATATTTCAAGAAGCAAAAGTTGTTTTCTGGAACATCTTAAATATTGCTAGCTTACATGATGTAAAACTCAAAATTTCTGCTAGCTTGCATGATGATTAAACTTGAGATTTATTATGCAATGATTTGAAACTATTATGTCTAAACACATGAGGATTGAACTTCTCCTTTTTATTGATGACAAAGGGGGATAAGTATGATCATGTTATGCATGATGAAGTGTTACAAATATTCATGATGAAATTTGCAATGACTTGAATTCAACTTGAATTCAAGGTTCATCAATATGGCATATTGATAGGGGGAGTTTTGTTAAACTCCGGGAGTTTAGGTTAACTCCGTCATCAATTGGTTGTCATTTTCAAAAAATGAAAGATTGTTGAATCTCGTATTTTGATGATGAAACCAATTGATAATTGTTTATGATTTGATTTACGTTTTTAGTGATGTAAGATGCTTCGATTAGGATGAGACAATTAAAATAGGAAGAATCATGTTGTGCCGGGGGAAAACATGTCAGAAGATTGGATGTCGAGATAGAGGATCAGTCGATTCATCGATATAAGGCTTCAGGAGATGGATTCGGGCATCGGGTCAAGAAGAATGGATGTTGTACAAAGGATATCGGAGTTGCGGAGTCAACTGGCCAATTGGGCAATAGGCCGTAAGAGAGGACGATGTGCCGAAGAATCGGACGAAGCGTCGAGGGACCAATGATATACCAGACAACATGATTAGTGCTTAGTATTAATTGTCTAGATTCAAGTGTGTTTTATATGTTCAGGATTAACTACGATAGCAAGACATGAAGTAAAATGAAGTCCCAGAGTCAAGGACGCGATTTCGTTGGGAGTTCGAGAGTTCTTTGGAAGTCCGGATGTTTATCGAAAGTTCTAACGGAACCAACTGAGAAATCTCATAGCTTGCCAGAGAAGCTCATCGAAACTCACTAAGAAGATCATCATGAAGTCTAGGAGCTTGCCGGGAGTCCACTAGAACATTGCCGCGAGATCGTCGGAAGTTCGCCGGAAGCTCACCGGAAGAAACCAAGATATAGGGACTTATTTAGCTTAGCAAATGTCTTAGGAATCGTAGTTAGCACATAATTGGGTTTAGATTTAGGCCAACCCAATTAGGGGCGGGCTAGGCCCATGTAAGGACTATGTTGGGCCCAATGAGAGGCCCAAACAGTGTCTTAAAAAGTGGCACCGTCATGGCACAGTCTTCGGGATTGTGTTAAGCGATGTTACCGCTGTTGAATCTCGGATTTTGATGATGAAGTCAATTGTCATTTGTTATCTAATCTATGTGTTGAGATAAGTGTGCAGGATTAACTACGATGAGAGTAAGACAAGCAGCAGGTGTTGCGCCGGAGTCAAGATCATGATCACGTTGGGAGTTCGAGAGTTCGACGGAAGTTCGGACGGTCGTCGGAGGTTCAGCGAGAACAGATTCGAGAAGTCCAGAAGCTTGCCAAGCGAAGCTCGTCGGAACTCGCCAAGTGGATCGTCGCAAAGTCCAAGAGTATGCCGGATGTCCGCAGAAGGATCACCGAGGGTTTATCGGATGATCGACGGAAGTTCGCCGGAAACTCGCCGGAAGAAGCGATTGACGCATCGGAGCAAAGCTGCAGAAGTTGTCTTAGAGTTAATCGTAGTTAGCACGATGATTAAGCTTGAAAATGGGAGGTGATCCCATTAGCTTAATCTTGGGGCAATTGGGCCCCTGAAAAGATTCAAATTGGGCCGAATGGAGCGAACCATTCGGACCCTGATTGCACCAGGCGGTGCAACCGCCTAGGCCAGGAGGTGCAACCGCCAGGGCTGCGAGGCTGGGCGGTGCAACCGCCCCAGCCAAGAGGTGCAACCGCCCAGAGCTCAGTCTTCGAGCTAGACTGGGCGGTGCAACCTCCTCTGTCAAGAGGTAGCACCGCCAGAGCTCAAGTTTCGAGCTCTGCCAGGCGGTGCAACCACCGAGCTCAGTCTTCGAGCTCTGGCAGAGAGGTGCATCAGCCTGAGCTCAGTCTCGAGCTCTGCTAGGTGATGCAACCACCGAGCTTAGTCTTCGAGCTCTGGCAGAGAGGTGCATCAGCCTGAGCTCAGTTTCGAGCTCTGCCAGGTGATGCAACCACCGAGCTCAGACTTCGAGCTCTGCCAGGCGGTGCAACCACCGAGCTCAGTCTTCGAGCTCTGCCAGGCGGTGAAACCATCAAGCTCAGTCTTCGAGCTTCGGCAGAGAGGTGCAATCGCCTGAGCTCAGTCGTCGAGCTCTGCCAGGCAGTGCCACCTCTCCAGTCAAGAGGTGCAACCGCCTGATCCCAGAATTCTGGGATTTGATCGATTTGATCGTTTTGAGCTCCAAATTTGAACTGGGTTGGGGCCTATAAATACCCCACCCATTCAGCACTGAAAAGATACAGATCCACACCGAATTCTTGATCTTTTCAGTGATTCTAAGAGCTCAAATTTGTGTAAAGTCCTAAAGTTCTCCTCCTTTTGTTCTTCAAGTCTTGAGTTGTAAAGAGAGGAGAGAAAGGATCTGTAAAGGTTGTCTCCTGAGCCTGTCAAAAGGAGAGAAACTGTAAAAGGGCAGTTAGCCTTCGCCCATTGAAGGAAGGCAGCTAGTTGACGTCGGTGACCTCGTCGGAGGAGGAAGCCAAAAGTGGAGTAGGTCAAGACTGACCGAACCACTCTAAATCTCTGGTTTGCTTTTACCTTGAGCACTTTATCATTACTGCAAACCTCCTACATTGCTACTGCCCTCTGCGCCTTTACGAACGAGTTTCTAAGCTTTGATCTTTCAGAATCTGCATTCAAACGTAAATCGTGTTTTCGTACGATCTTCACACTGCAGTTTACGCTTACATTCGGATTCCATTTATAACTGCAAATTGCTTTCTACGTAAAATGCTTTTCAAGGTTCAAAACTGTTTTTAGACGCAAAACTACATTTAGACGTAAAATTACGTTTAGACGTAAAACTGCGTTTAGACGCAAAACTGCGTTTAGACGTAAAACTGCGTTTAGACGTAAACTATGTTTAGACGTAAAACTGCGTTTAGATGCAAAACTGTGTTTAGACGCAAAACTGCGTTTAGACGTAAAACTGCGTTTTGACGTAAAACTGCGTTTGAACGTAAAACTGCGTTTAGACGTAAAACTGCGTTTAGACGCAAACTGCGCTTAGACGCAAACTGTGCTTAGACGCAAACTGCGCTTAGACGCAAACTGTGTTTAGACGCAAACTGCGCTTAGACGCAAAACTGCGCTTAGACGCAAACTGCACTGTGATTCTGCTTTTATATCGAAATCACTTTTTATCGGACGAACGCAGCTTTAGCTTTTAAATTGCTGTAAGATTTCCGCTGCACTAATTCACCCCCCCCTCTTAGTGCTCTCGATCCTAACAACCGCCAGTCTGGGCAGTGGTACCGCCCAAACACAGCCTCCAAGAGGTTGCAGGCGACGGTACCACTAGTATGGTTAGTGGTATGGTTAGTGGTACCGCCCAGTGTCAGGCATTGGTACTGCCAGACTAGGCTGTGGTACCACCCAATGCAGTGTTAGTGTCAGATTGACACTAATGGTGGTACCGCCTAGCGTAGGCGATGGTACCGCCCATGCCCAGGAAATCTGGGATAAGATGTTTATAGGCTCCAAGTTTGAATCAACTTGAAGCCTATAAATATCCTTCTCATCCCTGGTTAAAAGACATAAGCACAAAGAGTTTAAAAGTGAAGAAACGCAGTTACAATCACTTGAGAAATCCCTCCTCTTGATCTAACCTTATAATTCTGTTTAGGAAGAGTGTGGGTGCCTGAAAGGGTTGTCTCCTAAACCTAGTAAAAGGAGAAGAGGGGTGTAAGAAGGAGGTTGATTTTCTCCTATTAAAGGAATACCGATAGTGGATGCTGGTGGCCTCGACGGAAAAAGAATCGGCAAAGTGGATATAGGTCACGACGACCGAACCGCTCTAAAATCTGGTTTGCATTTTACTTTAAGCAATTTATCTTTATTGCAAACTAAATTCCTCCTTCACTACTTTTTCGTATAATTTCAAGTTCATATCTTTACGAAACCGGTTTTATCACAACAAAGTTTTTAAAGACGAAAGTTTTCTACTACACTAATTCACCCCCCTCTTAGTGCCGCTCTTGATCCTAATAAGGATTACCTTCCAATCCTAACTTAATTTACACTCTAACCATGACAATTAAGACACGTTTACTGTACTTCTTATTCTGGTGTGTCAATTGCTCTTCCGATGAGCTTCCAACGTACTTCTGGAGAACATCCGATGAACTCTCGGCAATGCGCTGGTGGACTCCCAGCAAGCTCCTGGACTTTGCGATGATCTTCATGGCGAGTTCTGATGAGCTTCTATAGCAAGCTCCTGGACTTCTCAGTTAGTTCTCGCAGAACTTCCGACGAACGTCCGGACTTCCGACGAACTCTCGAACTCCCAACGTGATCTCGATCTTGACTCCAGCACAACACCTGCTTTATGTCTTACTACCATCGTAGTTAATCCTGCACACATTTCTCAATATATAGATTAAGTCAAATAAATTACAATTGACATTATCATCAAAATCTGAGATTCAACAATCTCCCTCTTTATGATGACAATCAATTGACGACAGAGTTAACCTTAACTCCCCCTATCTATATGTCATACTTGAGAAAAGACATTCTTGAATTCAAGAGACATATTGATAAGTTAAGTTCATTTAAACTTATCAATACACACATCATGATTCCTATCATGATCTAACATTCTCAAAATGATGTCAAGGCAAGACATCCATTTCCAAGTATGATATTTCAAATATGAAAAATGACAAAGATAGCAATTTATCATTCTATGGTAAAATATCAATTTGTAAAATTACAAGTTCAGCTCTAGATATCTTATCGTAATGAAGAAAATTTATCAAGCAAAAGATATATCGAGTCTAATTCTTAGAGTGATATATTCATTAAAGTAAGCTTAGAATATAACCATCAAGGTAGTTAGCGTAGAATTTTATTATCAAAGTATGTAGCATAAAAGCACAGCATTACGATCATCAAAGTGAGTAGCATTTTAAGTTTACAACATTAAGGTAAACAACATAGTATTACAACATAACATGGAGGAATTGTGTCCACTTTTCCTAAATACATACATAGCTTATTCAGGTGGTGGAAAGTTAAAATGTCTAAACAAGGTATCAAACTATCGGTGAATCTACTACAGCTCAGTTAAGATTTGATCTTGGTGTTGTTCAAGTCGATCTTGTCATTGTTCAAAATGATCCATCCGAATCCCTATGTCTTCGATAGATGAAGGAGGTGCTTGCTCTACTGGAGGTGATTCCTCAAAGGGACCAGTTGGAGGAGATTGATTACCCCTAAATATTGGTATTTCCGGTTCTGGTTCTGGTTGGAGGGGATCGGTCCTTCTAGGCAGTCTAATCCACATACCATTTCCGAATGTACATCTCATCCGTCGAAGTAGATTTTTATTTATGATACTAAATCTATCTAGTTTTATAACTTCTTCGTCGGGTGAAATGGTAATATCGTAGGCATTGAGTATTCTTATGATTAAGCCACCATATAAAAGCATTATGTCCTTTTCTGATATTTCAAACATGTTTTATTAGATTAGGTAACCAAAACAATTGTTATATGCCTTCATGATCTAATACATGGTACCTAGTTCCATTTGGCTTACTTCATCATGATGATATTGCTTTGGGAGAATGATACTAATTAAGATGTGATGAAGTATTTTGGTGCTTAAAGATAGTAAATGTTCATATTTTATTAGACTTATCATTAAGTTAGGATTAACAAAAAATATTCCTAAGGCATCAACGTAAGTTGTCCTAACTGTTTCATCATCACATTGTCCTCTATAATAACAACCTCTTTCTTTTACTGGGATTCCTATGATGTCACAAATTAATCAATCCGTAATGGATATATGACGTCCTAATAGATAGGTAGATACCCTTTCTTCTTCATCTACATGTAGATTGTTATAAAATAACCTAACAAGTCTAGGATAAATAAGTTCACTTATTTAAAAAATTGGGAGAATGTCTAGATTTCCAAACCATTGAATAGGTTCCAAATCATTTAGTTCATCTAAATCAACATATTTTCCCTTATGAACATGTCTAGACTCTATGGATGCAAATTTTATGGCATGTTGATTAGAATCGAAAAATAGGGAGTCATAATTTTCTTCTAATCTCCTCTTCCCTTTGTCCCTAGAGGATCTTCTAGAACCCATAAAGACTACTATTATGAAGATAGATAATGAGCAAGAGTAGATAATACAAAAGAGAAATCAATGCCGTTTAGAGAATACCTTAGTTGTGATTTTCAAGAGGATGTAGGAGATTGATCCTTGATCTAGTAGGAAATAGAGATTTTTTGTGCAGCTAGAGGGAGAGAATGGTGTTCAAAGGGGGTTTGGAGCTGTTTGGGGGAGTGGAGAATGAATTGGGGACAGTTCTACCGTCGATCCTAGCTTGGATTTATAAGGGGGCAGGTTACAGACATTGGCACCGCTGGCTAGGCGGTGCCACCACCTACAGGTAGTGAGTACTGCTCACAAGGTTGTGTTGGGCTGATATGGGTGATTTCAACGTGAAGGAAGTTTTTGTTTGTGAAGCACACAACCTTATTTACATCATCATGTAAAAATTCACATCATAAGAGGAGAAGATTTGTACTTTCATGATTAATCATATAACATGCATACCATACCTAAACATTATATAGAACTCATATATTTAAAATAAGTTCATAATTCATCATATCAAATTTATACGCTAGCATCGTAAAACTCATATGGAAAAATGCATATGTCTCATTGCGCACATTATAAGATCATGATTCATGTGAATGATCCAAAGAAGGTCCGAACGTAGATTCATGATCTTGTTAGATAGAATTCGATCCGAAAAAAAAAATTTAAGGAATGTATCCAATAAATTTAGAAATCCAGAAGATGTGAGAAGGGGAATTCATGCATAAGAGTTCACAAGTTTCAAAATTTAAGAGATCAATGTTAAGTGTTTATAACACAAAATTGCATCATGAACTTTTAAGTATCATTTTGTAATAGATAGTTTTAATTCTAATGATCCCCTTTTTTTTGTTATTTTGGTTAGAGAGCTTTATGAGTTATTTTGGATCTCCGGTCATAAACCTTGAGCACCCAAAAACAAGATACCATCTCTTACTCATAGCTTATGATGGTATACATTTTACAAAAGAGGATGATTTTTAATTACCCATTTGACCTTGGGTGCCTCAAAAACCGGTCGGCTTAACTTATTATTTTGTATGGAGTTCTTTATTGTTCCTTTAGTAACCCAAATCAATTTGTGTGGACTACACTTTTTAAATGGACAATGATAAGCTATATGTCCAAGTTTACAATAAAAGTTGCATTTCTTTTAGGGTGAAACATGTAAGGTAGGGCCTTTAACAAAGGTGGTTGGATTATGGTGAGCGCTACTCACAAATCCGATTTCGCCTTTTTTATGAAAGTGACCCTTGTTGGCAAGGATCATGTTCAAGAATTTGCTACCAACCTCAAACTTCTCTAAAGTTTTCTTAAGTAGCACATTTTTCATTTGAAGAATTTCTAGTTCATGGCATTTTATGCATGAAGCTAAGCTAGTTTCATGCTCAATTTTTACTCTATCAAAATTGCTAATAAGAGAAGCATGTTCCTTTTTTAACAATTTATATTTTTTACTAATTATTTTATATTCATCAAATAAATCATGAAATGCATTTAATAGTTCATCAAATGATAAATTTGCATCTACTGAACTTGTTACCTCATCTCCAATGGCCATTAGCGCATAGTGAGCAACTTGCTCGATGTTGGTTAGCTCATCTTCTTCGGATGTACTTGAGTCATCCCATATTGCTTTGAGAACCTTCTTTTTTTGTGTCATCTTCTTGGCTTGGAGACATTTACTCTTGTAGTGTCCCGGCTTCTTGCATTCATAGCATATTACTTGATCTTTCTTGGGTTCAAATTTATTTTTAGTGTCGTTTTTAAATTTATTTTTTTTAATAATTTTTTTTAATTTCTTTGTTAAAAGTGCAAAGTCATCATCAAAGTCTTCATTACTTGAGTTTTCTTTCAAGTGGTCTTCTTGTGTTCTCAATGCTATATCATTCTTGTTCTTTGGAAGGGTGTCCTCAAGCTCTTCATGAGTTTTTCATGTAATTTTATAGGTCATTAGTGACCCAATTAGTTCTTCAAGAGGAAAATTATTTAAATCTTTGGCCTCTTAAATAACCATGACTTTATGGTCCCAACTCTTTGGAAGGGATCTTAAAACTTTATTAACAAGTTCAAAATTCGAGAAACCTTTACCAAGTCCTTTTAGACTATTGATGACATCCGTAAATCAGGTGTATATGTCCCTAATGGTCTCACATGGTTTCATTCGAAATAACTCATAAGAATGAACTAAAAGATTATTTTTTGACTCCTTCACTCTATTAGTGCCTTCATGAGTCACTTCGAGTGTGTGCCAAATATCAAAAGTCGTTTCACAAATCGATACTCGATTAAACTCGTTTTTATCTAATGCACAAAACAAGGTATCCATAGCCTTAGCATTTAAAGTGAAAGTCTTCTTCTCCAACTCATTCCAATCATTCATTGGAAGAGAAGACTTTTGAAAACCATTTTCGACAATGTTCCAAAGCTCAAAATCCATTGAAATTAGGAAGATTCTCATTATAGTCTTTCAATATGTGTAATTCATCCCATTGAATATGGGCGGACGCGTAATTGAATAGCCCTCTAGGTTGCCAGCAAATGCTATCTCTCTTAGGTTTAAAACTAACTGAGAGTAAACCTTGCTCTAATACCAATTGTTAGGATCAAGAGCGGCACTAAGAGGGGGGATGAATTAGTGCAGCGGAAAACTTTTACAATTTTAGAAAATCTTTCGTACATTCGAAGGAAATCGATTCAGAAAGATAGTAACTCTAAAACGTAAGAGAGCGTAAGTGTAGTGAAACCAAGATGAGGTGAAGAAGCACTTTGCTATGAAATGATTTGTAGTTAAATAAGATTGCTCAAAATGAAATGCAAACCAGATTTAGAGTGGTTCGGTCAATGTGACCTACATCCACTTTCGGATTCCTCCTCCGATGAGGTCTCCGACATCCACTAAGGGCCTTCTTTCAATGGGTGACGACCAACCACCTCTTTTACAGTGCTTTCTCCTTTTCACGAGTTTAGGAGAAAACCCTTACAAGTCTCACACCTCTCTTGAAAGATTTCAACACTTAGAAAGGGAGGAGGAGAACTCTAGCACTTTTACAACTATTTAACACTTCAAATACTCAAGAATATATCACGTTTTCGTTCCCTTTCATGCAGAAAATGGTGGGGTATTTATAGACCCTAATGGCTTTTAAAAATGGAGCTAAGAAGTATCTCATCCCAGATTTTCGGGGTACTAGCGGTACCACCGTCATTATTGGGCGGTACTACCGCCTAACACCTGACACTGTGTAGTATTATCACTCAGTCTATGTGGTACCACTACCTGATAGAGCTCGGAGACCGAGCTCTGTTGGTACCACCGCTGGCAGCAATAACTGTCGACAGTGCCGCTGCTTAATAGGGGCGATACCACCGCCCAGAATTCTTGGGAGACCGAGTCTCCCTGGTGGTGCCACTATCGGCCAAGAATTCAGGGGTTGAATAGGCTGCTCTATTCAACCCAATTTAGCTCTATCAAGGGCCCAATTGCCTCCTAATTAAGTTAGTAGGATTACCTCCCAATCCTAACTTAATTTACACTCTAACTATGACAATTAAGACATGTTTACTGCACTTCTTGTTCCGGTGCATCAATTGCTCTTCTAGCGAGCTTCCGACGTACTTCCAGCAAACATCCGATGAACTCTCGGCAATGCTCTGGTAGACTCCTGGCAAGCTCCTACACTTTGGGATAATCTTCTTGGTGAGTTCTGATGAGCTTCTATGGCAAGCTCAAGCTATCATAGTTAATCCTGCACATGTAAAACAAAAGTTTGATCTAGACAATTACTCCTAAGCAATTAATCAAGTTGTCCGGCATGTCATTGGTCCCTCGACGCTTCGTCCAATTCTTCGGCGCATCGTCCTCTCTTGTGGCCTATTGCCCAATCGGCTAGTTGACTCCATAACTCCAATATCCTTGGTGTAATACCCGCTCTTCTTGGCCAAATGCCCGAATCCATGGCCCGAAGCCTTCTATCGATACGTCGATCGATCGATCGGCCCAACGTCCAATCTTCTAACATGTTCCTCTAGAACAATATGATTTTCCTGATTTTATTGTCTCATCCTGATCGAAGCATCCTACATCACTCAAACCGCAAATTAAATCATAAACACATATCAAGTGGTTTCATCATCAAAATATGAGATTCAATAATCTCCCCATTTTTTATGATGACAACCACTTGATGACGGAGTTAACCTTAACTCCCAGAGTTTAAACAAACTCCCCCTATCAATATGCCATATTGATAGAACCTTGAATTCAAGCCAAATTCAAGTCATTGCAAATATTCATCATGAATATTTGTAATACGTCATCATGCATAACATGATCATACTTCTCCTCCTTTGTCATCAACAAAAAGGAGAAGTGTCACTTTCTATGTGTTTGAGAGATGAATTCAACTTATTATATGAAAAACATAATATCAAGTTTTATCATCATGCAATTTGTAAGCTTGAAAATTTAGCAAATGCTACATCATGCAGGCTAGCAAAAATTTAGCAAGTGCTATATCACATTAGAATATGCAAGCTATCAAGTTTTAGATATCCAAGATAGTAAAATAGCATGTCCTACTTTATAACATTTTAGAACATACAAGCTTGCAGTTTTAAGATGTTCAAAAAGCTTCTTGAAATATGCAAGTTGCAAGCCATCAAATTTTGCTTCCTTTGCAATATTTGAGCTTGCAATTTTGCTTCCATTGCAAAGTGCAAGTTTAGCATGTTTAGCATCTTGAGATAGCAACTGTTTGCTTCTCTTTAAACTATAAGCTAGCAATTTTTATGATATGCAAGTTTTACTACATACAAGCTAGCAAAAATTTTGAAAGCAAATGCAAGATAGCTTTCTTGTGTAAGCTCATGATTCTTGCTTCCTATTGCAATGTGTAAGTTGTAAGTTTTGCTTCTTGAGATAGGCAAGATAGCACATTTGCTTGAGATTACAATATAGCATTTCTTGCTTTTGAGATGAGCAAGCTAATAAGTTTTAACCCTTTTTGCGATGTGTACATTTGTAATTTTTTTTTGCTTCTCTTGTCTTGTGCAAGCTAGCTATCTCCCCCTTTGTCATTGTCAAAAATAAGGGAAGACCCTTTACATCAATTATGACAAAGGTAAGTATCAATCTTATTTGTGTATTATTATATTTTAAATTAAAACATGTACTTTTTCAAAAACCTTATATTTCATTCATGCACGATATTGAATAAATCAATCAACATTATGAGCATACCATACATGATATTAAAATTTTTAACTATTTATCAATATTTTGATCACGATACCAAACATTCATCATTTAGAGCATTCATGACACAAAGCATTAAATCAACATACATCATTTTAGCAACAACTGATAGCATTTTAAATCATGATTTACATCATATGTAATACATCACATCATAATTAGAAAGCACAAGTTTAGCATGCATCATTGCAAATCATAAATGTTTCATATCATGATGGTATTAATTTGTCAAATTGCATCCTACCATGCATGATCATAACTTTTTTCATTTTATCATTGTAAACAAGAAAGAACAAGGGAAGAACAAAATAGTGCAAAATATTTCAATTATTTCAAGGCATACAAGCCATAAATCCAATGGCATCATATCAAGAAAGATAAGACCTCTTGAATTACAAAAGACATGATTCATTTTATCAAATCTCTTCTTTTTATAAATAACAAAAATTGTAGGTGTACAAAGAAGAGATTGTGATTAAAAAAGAATCTTAAGTAGTAAATCCAAGAAATCAAGATCATAATTTGAATACAAACTCATTCAAATTCAAATCGTCAAATTCATCAAAATCTCAACATTACTTTCAAGAGATTCAAAATGGTATACATAAATTTACCATAATAATCATCAAGATCAATAAGATAGAGAAAAATAATTTTTCAAGGAAAAAATATTTTCCTCTTTTTAGTTTTTTCAATTCATATGATTTTATTTCATGTATGCCAAATAAAAACATGTATCATGTTTAAAACCGAAAGTGTGAGATTTATTACAACAAAGATCAATAAGGCACTTTTATTATAGTAAAAATTAATAATCCGTAAATTACAAGATTCATCATGCATAATTTCAAATTTTATTAAGCATGATCATTGTGCATGACATGGTTTCAAAATGTTTAATATTTTCATTACACAATTTCATCATTATGCATCAACATATTTTCAAATTCGAACATGCACAATTTCAAAACTATATCTTTCATTTTTCATGCATGATACAAATAACTCAATCATCATTATGAGCATATTATATATGATATTCAAGCATTCATGATACATTATTTTGGCAACATGATCATAGCTTTTCAAATGATGGTATCTAAATGTCAAAGTTCATTACATCCTATCATGCATGATCATTAACTTCTCATTTGTATTTCATACATTATTCAAAATATCAAGAGAATTTTGGTGATGAAATATACATTTCATGAATGTAAGAAATTTTACATAATAAAATTCAAGTCATAAATTATCAAGATGTTGAGTAGTATAGGTTAATTTAAATAAATCATTTTTAGTGAATTCCAAGAAGAATCACAAGTTATATTCAAGAGAAAAAATCATCATTCGTTTTCAACTCATTCAATTTGTCAAATCAATATCATGATTTTGATATAATTCATTTCAAATTCAAATCATCAAATCAAAATCATTTTCAGGAGATTCATATAAATCAATAAGATAGAGAAAAATAATTTTCAAGAACAATGCTAGTTATTTAAATTCATGTCATTTATTTTATTTATGCTAGATAAATATGTACATCAACATTTAGGATCGAAAAAACCATCAAGATTAATAAACCACAAAAATTATTATGTATAACTTTACAATCTCATGTATAAAATCATCAAATCATAGTATCAAAATTTTAATATTTTCATTCCATCATTTTGCATTGGTTTCATTGAACATAATTTTGAATGATTCTTATAGATAACTAAAACTTCTTTAGTTTTAATTTATGTGATTAACTTTATATTAGCATGCTCAAATTTATTCTTAAGTTAAAATCATACATCATGTTTGACAACCAAAGACAAGGTTTGAAAAGATCCTCAAGCTTTCCATTCAAAAGTCATACACCGTCATTGAAAATCAATATGGAAATCATCAAAATACATATTCTTGCTTCTCAAGCACATACATAAGATTAATCTTACTAGGTGTACAAGCATTAGATTTATATCTTATATTTTATTGCATTAACATAGAACATGCAATTTTCATTGTCATTTTCAAGATTACGAGCATGATCATATTTTTACATTTTTATTTTTGAACATTTAATTTTTTTTTTAAATTGATTCAAAACTAAATTACAAAAAGAAGTGCATTATGAAAAGCATTATGTAATTTCGAAGTAAATTAGGGGGATTTCGATTACCTCATCATTGAAAGTGGTTAAGGCATAGTTTGCCACCTCGCCTTTCTTGATTTTCTCCTTATCTTCGAAGGAGCTCGATTCATCCCAATTCTTGTTCCTTTTCTTACGTTCAAAGCAAGTGGTTCCGTTTTTTTTTCTTTTTAATTTTTATTTCATTTGTAGTTTAAGTTCATCATCACTTGAGCTTATGCTCGATTGGTCTTCAAATGTCCTATGTCCCAAATCCTTCCTGTCCTTTTGAAAGTTATTCTCGAGTTCTCTTTTTGTCACATTATTCATTTCGTATGTCATTAGAGACCCAATTAGTTCTTCAAGTGGAAATGTTTTAAGATCCTTGGCCTCTTGAATGACCATAACTTTTGGATCCAACTATTTGGAAGGGATCTTAGAATTTTAGTTACTAATTCAAAGTTAGAAAAATCTTTACCAAAAGCTTTGAGTCCATTGATGACATCTGTGAAATGGGTATCCATATCTCTGATGGACTCACTTGGTTTCATCCAGAAAAGTTCATAAGAATACACAAGAATATTGATTTTGGATTCTTTCACTCGGCTAGTGCCTTCATGAGTGACCTCAAGAGTTCTCTAAATATCAAAAGCTGAATCACAATTCGAAACGCGATTAAATTCATTTTTGTCAAGTGCACAATATAAGGCATTCATAGCCTTTGCATTTAGAGAAAACATCTTCTTCTCCAAATCATTCAAATGGTTCATTGGAAGAGAAGACAATTCAAATCCATTTTCGACTATGTGCCATAAATTCAAATCCAAAAAAAATAAGAAAAGTCACATTCGAGTTTTCCAATAAGTATAGTCCATCCCATTGAAAAAGTAAGAACGAATGAGAGAGTAACCCTCTTAAAGGCCGAAAAGAGCCATCTCTATTTAGGTGTTAAACCAAAGTAGAAAACTATGGCTCTGATACCAATTGTTAGGATCGGAGCGACACTAAGAGGGGGGGGGGGTGAATTAGTGCAACGGATTAAAACTTGTATATTTGAAAATGATTTTTTAAATGCGTAGATATTTTAATTCAACAATGAGTAGCTCAAGTAAAGTGAGAAGATGAAAACTGAAAGCTTTGTTGCTATGTAATAATGGTTTCAGAAAGATAAATACTCACACATTCAAGAGACACCAATTTAAAGTGGTTCGGTCAAAATGACCTACATCCACTTGCGAAGCCTTCTTTGATGAGGCTCCCAACTTCCACTAGCAAATCACTTTGAAGGAAAAGGACAAATACCCCTCTTATAACCTTTTACAAGTGGTTCACACTCTTACAAATTTTCAATGAGAAAGAAGGAGGTGAACACTCAAGCAATTGAAAACAAGGCTTGCCAA